>NC_142874.1:110566605-110877772 GCF_051225735.1 Oryctolagus cuniculus
AAAGAAGTTTGTCAATACGAGGGACGGTATCAATTATACTTCCTACAGACAGCTGTGCACCTACAAGAGCAAGGCTTGGAAGAGACATTCCGTGTCTCTCATGTAGAAACCAAGCCACTTGTAAGCGGGCATTGGGAGCGGAGGTCTGGAAGCCAGCAGTGAGATTTGAAGCAGCAAAGACATAGGCCTCTCTAGTGAGCTGGGGTGATGTGCACACAACAGACGTTAGGTGAAAGACCGTTCGTCCCAGCAGAAAAAGAGTTGAACCTCTCAACTCCATTGCAGGTGTGTCTTTGCCAGAAGCAGTGTCACTCACAAGCTCATCCAACCTGGCCCCCTAGGTAATTTGGGGAAAGAGCTTGTGAGCGTATTTCAGCTTCCCACAGTGAGAGAGGGGCCTGGCATGGCACTGCATGGGACACCTTGTGAGCAGTTGACAAGGGAATGACTTTATGAGACATCACCAGGAGGAACAGCTTTGTAGAAGGTAGTGAGGACAAGGCAGAGACAAAAAAGACATGAGCCACAGAGACTATGGTCTGTGGAAAAGGGAAACTTTAGAAGTTGGGAAAAATGATGTGTGAGCCACCCTAGGATCCTTTGAAGGAACGGAGAGGGTTAGGGTACAAGAGTTGCTATTGGTTTGCTGATGAGGCTTGGATATAAAAAATTATGTTATTTTACTATTTATTGTTACTATACTCCTTTGAGCATATCCCACAGGACAGCATGAACCTAATTTATAACTAATAACAAAAAACACTCTTTAATCCTCAAATTTCACTCTCAGATGACCACTGGTAAATATACCATACCATCAAAGAATGTTGTTTTTAACCTGAATCACGCTGGAAAGATATTAATCCCAATTCCATTTCTTCCTCCAGCCATCCTCTGGAGTCCCCTTAAATTAAATCACCCGAGGTAAAATTATACACTAAGTTTAGCAAGGGCTTTTTATCAGGACTGTAGGAGAAAGATGTAACCAGATGTAAAGAGAATATAAGGAAGAGGAGAGTTGCTTTCTTCTATAAGAATTAGGAAAGATTTGATGGTGAAATGGCATTTGAACAAGTTATCAAAATGTAGGTAGGATTTTCATGAAGTCATGAGAGTAACATTGCAGTATAAAGGAACAGAAGAAATAATTCCATCTTGACTAGTCAAGAGGGCTGATGGCTGTGATACTGGTGAAGAGTCCAGGTTGTAAGAAGTTTTATGCAGAGTACTGAAGAGTTTGAAGTTTATTCTGTGGTCACTTTGGCAGGGATCTGCATGGAGTGGTATGATCAATATTGCACCTGAGGACAGTTTCTCTCTCTGCAGGCTGGGGCAGGGACCAAAGGTAAAGAAATATTAGGAAACTGGTGAAATTGTTTAGGTCAAGTGAGTCTATGAAATGGGGCAGTGGGTGTAAGGATAGAAGGAAGGAGGAGGATAGACAAAGTGGACGTTACAAAGGGAAGAAACTCATTGTTCACTTGAAACTCTGTATATGCTTTATCAAGTCTTAGAATGAGGAAAATGTTTTGTCTTCAAAAAGCTTGCATGAAGCAGGTGTTTGGTGCAGTGGTTAAATCGCTGCTTGGAAGTCTATATCCTATATTAGAATGCTTGGTTTCAAGTTCTATCTCTACTTCCAGTTCCAGCTTTCTGCTAATGCATACCCTGAGAACTAGCAAATGATAGTCAAGTGATTTGGTCCCTCCCACCATGGGAGGAGTCCTGGATTGAATTCCAGGCTCCTGATTTCATCCTTGCCCAGCCCTAATTTTTGTAGGAATTTCGAGGACTGACAACAGTGAATAGAAGATCTTTTTCTTTCTCCCCCTTTCTTTCGCTCTGCCTTTCAAATGAAATGAAAATAAATAAGTACATTTTTAAAACACCCTTTTGTATCACAGCCAGTTAAAATGGGACTGAAGGAATCCATGTCTGTTTTCAAGTCTCCATAGAATAACTCAAAGATGGAAACAGGAAGAGTTAAAGACAAAGGAAAAGTATATCTTGTTAATGCAGAGATCCAAAGGGTTACATGGAGCTGTGGTATTTTTACTTTACTCAGTAAAGTTAAAATAAACATTCCTTTTTTATTTTTTCTTCTGAAAAAATTCAGATTTATTGAGTTACATGTTAGCATATTTAATTCAATTTATTTTTAAATTAAATATCATAAGCTTATTTCAATGAGGATACATATGATTTTCATTTCAAATAATAAAAAACAAAAGTTAATTAAACCTTGGACTGACTGAAGTCAAGTCAAATTTAACCGATTCAGCATTGTATTAGTTGAATATTCTGTAAGATGATAAAATACGAGGGTACTTCAAAGCATTCATGAAAAATAGAATTAGAAGATACATTTATTTGCAAAAAATGAAATCCATGTATGATATTGTCATAATACATGTTTTCCATGAAGTTTTTGAAGATTTTTCTGATTTTCATAGGCAGGGATTTAAAAACTTGTTAGCATCCAAATAAACTTATCTTTTAATTCCATTTTCTACAAACCTTTTGGGGTCCCCTCATAGAATGCAACAACTTACTATGTGCTAACGAGCCAGGGCACTAGATAGCACTGTGCATCAAAGTCTGAAAAATACTTTCTGACTGACCACATTATGGGTTTTGGTTTTGTATCCCTTGTTGATAAATGATTCAACCATATGAAATGCCATCTTTTTTTTTTTTTCTCCAGTAGGATTTTATAGACCGAGGTTAAGAAACTTAGAATTTCCATCTGAGTTTTTCTTTAACTTTAGCATTAAGCATCCCATATAGCTATAGAAATGACAGTCTGTTTCTGCTAGTCAAGTCATCTGCTTCTAAAGAAGAAATATGGGGACAAGGACCAGACAGGCTGTGACACTTACCTTTGGAGCAAGACATGGAGCCAATTAAATCATTACCATATGATGTGCATTGGACTATAACTGCTTTCATAATGAAATGCAGGAAGAACAGAGGCCTTGGAGCCAAGAAGGACAGAGCTTGGCCGAGCTCAAGTCCTTTCCCATTAGCCGTTCTTACAAATTGGATTCAGAGGAGATCTGACTTGCCCCAAGTAGTTCACAAATTGAACAGCCTGCCTTCGTCTCAGGTACGTTTTCTGCTTTGCAATTTGACAGATGCAGGTGGGTTATATTCCGGTTGCTCTCTGAAAAAGTTTTCTTAGCTGTCTGTTTTCAGACATGCGTGAGTCTGCCTAGAGTTTATCAATAATGGAAAACAAAAACATGGAAAACAACAGTAATGAGACCTCTGCAGGCGTTGCACTGCTGACGGGACAAATGAAAACCTGGTGATGAGGAAAATGTTAGTCTCATTATTACAGGAGGGAGGAGTCCTCCCTTTGTGGTGGTGAATAGGCTGTAATTACTTCTGCAAGTAGAGCTTCAGATCCCAGTGCGGGGAGAGCCGCACTTCTTCCTCCTGTGATTCTCTCCTGTTATTCCAGGTTTCAGCAAAGTTGCAGAAATATGCACCCCAGTCTTAGGCGAGCAGCCGGCACACTTGCAGAGCTACTTCTCAGAGGATGTGGTGACTGCTCTGTAGTCTCACTGAGGGCTGAGAATCTGTCAGTCGCTGGGCATGCTCTCCTCTCCCAGGCTCATCTCCCATCAATCACTTGTGTCCATCTGAAAGAGCCCCACTCAGAGCAGGCTGATCTTTACTGGCCTGTTGTTTATAGGATGGAATTCCCCTGTTGGTTCCTCTAAGCTGGAGTTACAAGCAAGATAAAACTGAAAAAAGGATTTAGAAGAAAACTGGTTGGAAATATATAAAAAACCTGAATAGACTGATAAAAGGCTTGAGGGAAGGTATTTTATTTTCAATTAACACAAAACAACTGTACATAGGTATGGGGGTACAAGTGATGTTTCAAAACATGCATACATCGTGTGATGATCAAATCAGGGAAATTGACATATCCATCACCTTAAACATTGATCATTTCTTTGTGGAAAGAACATTAAAAAGTCTTCTGGTGATT
This sequence comes from Oryctolagus cuniculus, assembly GCF_051225735.1. Classification (NCBI taxonomy): domain Eukaryota; kingdom Metazoa; phylum Chordata; class Mammalia; order Lagomorpha; family Leporidae; genus Oryctolagus; species Oryctolagus cuniculus. The sequence goes on from NC_142874.1 coordinate 110,570,606, forward strand.
TTGAAATATGCAACACATTATTGTTAACCACAGTCACTTTGTGGGGAGAAGGTGACCTTTTTCATTTCAGCACTGTAGATGTTTTCACCTTCCGGATACAGGCTATCCTTTTCCTGGGGAGAGTTTAACCTTCTGTGAACCAATCAGTGTGTTGAAGGTGTTTGCAGAGAGAAGGAAGCCGGAATCCATAGTAACCACTGTATTATGATCAACAGTGTTACTCTGTTTCTTCCCCAAAGTTCCTGTTTATGTCTCCGAGCCTGTATGTTGTCTTTTCAAGAACAAGCCAGTTGGCCTGTGGCCATGGTGGAATTGCACCACTAGTGAGTCTAAATCCATCCCTCCAGCGAACACATCCTTCAGTATTCTGTTGAGTTTAGTTTTCTATCTGAAGCAGCATATGGCTATGGATGAACAGAGAACAGTATTTAAGAAGGGATGATTTGCTCAAAATGGCATCCAAGTACAAAACCGTAACACCCAGAATTAGCAGTATCTTTAACATTTTTTTTTATTCTACTTTATGGAAAACCCCTCAAAAACTACAGTGTGCTCCTGCATTTGCACAATAATATTTGTGTGTTTGAGCATTGTCTCATGTTCAGAAAATCATATGGTAGTTTTTGCTTGAGAATGGGGAGGAAAAGAAAGGCAAAAAGGGGGTCACAAGGAGGATCCAGGAGAGAGAAAATACTTGCCTGGCCTCCAGCCTTCCTGTGTTAGCAGCCTACTCTGTGCCACACTGAATTAACCTAAAGGAACTTACACTGCTATTAACATGACTATGATTTCTAAAAAAGTGACTGTGTTAAGCAATTTGCATATTTTATCTCAATTACTCCTTAAACCAGATATGTGAGATAGATATTACCTCAATTTTTAAAAATTAAGAAAATGAGGGGTCGGCGCCGCGGCTCAATAGGCTGATCCTCCACCTAGCGGCGCCAGCACACCAGGTTCTAGTCCCGGTCAGGGCGCCGGATTCTGTCCCGGTAGCCCCTCTTCCAGGCCAGCTCTCTGCTGTGGCCTGGGAGTGCAGTGGAGGATGGCCCAAGTGCTTGGGCCCTGCACCCCATGGGAGACCAGGAGAAGCACCTGGCTCCTGCCATCAGATCAGCGCGGTGCGCCGGCCGCAGTGCGCCAGCCGTGGCGGCCATTGGAGGGTGAGCCAACGGCAAAGGGAAGACCTTTCTCTCTGTCTCTCTCTCTACTATCCACTCTGCTTGTCAAAAAAAAAAAAAAAAAAAAAAAAAGGAAAAAAAAGAAAGAAAATGAGGGAGACCAAAAAGTTAAAAGAAAAAAAAGTAACCCCTCCTGCCCCACCCTGCCAATTGCCTGCCTGCCCAGCCACAAGCTCCTTAACAGCAGGCGCACTAATGCAAGGGCTTATCCTTAGTTTTATTTAAATGCAGAGAGACCGAGAAAGAGACAGACAGACATGCAGACAGAGGGACTCCATATACTGGCTCACTGTCCAAATGCCTGCACCAACCACGGCTGGGTCAAGCCTAAACCAGGAGCCTGGAATCCAGCCTGGATCTCTCACATGGGTGACAGGACTCCAAGTATGTGACCCAACACCTGGTGCCTCCCGGAGTGTGCATTAGCAGGAAGCTGGAATGAGCAGTGGAACTGGGCTGCGACCCAGGCAGTCTGGTATGGAATGCAGATGTCTCAAGCACCATTTAACTGCTGTACCAAATATCCACCCGAATGGATTCTTATGTGCCTAAAAGAAAGAGATTTACTCTCTACCATTGCTTTAATGTAAATGTGAAGAACACATTAAGAGATCTCTTTTTTACTTTTTGAGGAAAAGGGAAACAAGATGACAGTGTATCAGATGGAGTACATATGATTTTTTTTAAAGTTCATGTTTAAAATTTAATGATATAGTAGCTTAAGTCTTCTTTGGGACTACTGTTTTCTTATTAATATCTAAAATAAAACATTCCCAAGAGTATCATTTGTGGTTCTTGCAAACATTACATCAATATTTTGAATATATATCCACTAATAGATTTTTGTATTCTATTTTTGTTTTTGGAGTTAATATTCCAAGTACAATGATTTGATGTCATTATTTAACTCTGAAAAAGTACGTATATTGCAATAGTTTGTGATAAATCATTGACAACCTGCTATGGTAGCCAGACCTTTATTTTCTTATATTAAGCACAAAACTGAATGCAAAAAGCCAGAATGGTATCCTGTTTAATGCTATATGCAAGAATGATTAACTAGGGTGTCTGAGGCGTTCACATAAGTAGCTGTTTCTTGTATTTTCCAGGCGATAAAACCTGTTGGTTTGGCAACTTACAGAAAAGCCATTAGATCCAGTCCAATGCCACAGGTATAACTGTAGCCCCTTGGGCTGGGTGACCAATGACAACAGGCAGGGGATGGTGGGAGAACCAAGAGGAGCCAGAGTCCTCAAGGTGCAAAAATTGTGTCCAGAATTAGGAAAATTGTTAGTCTCATGATATGTCTCTGTATTGGTTAAATTTTTAATTTGAAGAGTGAGCATATTTTAGATACTCCTTTGTTACTTTCCTGAAATATTACCACTGATAGAGTGACACTTTAAGCTTTCAGAAATCTATGATGTCCTTCATAAAGTATCATATAAGCCATCAAACATGTTTAGTTTCTTACCAAGCATAAGGCAGCTAGTCTTCCACACTAAAGGCCTTTGCAAGAGCGGCAATAAACAGGATTGATATTTACATTAACATTGTACATAAAATCCAAAAACCAGCTTCCTACATTTTCCATATCAGTGCACATATCAACTGTATTTTTTTTTTTTTTTGGACAGGCAGAGTTAAACAGTGAGAGAGAGACAGAGAGATAGGTATTCCTTCTGTTGGTTCACCCCCCAAATGGCCGCTATGGCCGGCGTGCTGCGGCCAATGTGCTGTGATGATCCGAAGCCAGTAGCCAGGTGCTTCCGCCTGGTCTCCCATGCGGGTGCGGGGCCCAAGGACTTGGGCCATCCTCCACTGCCTTCCCGGGCCACAGCAGAGAGCTGGCCTGGAAGAGGAGCAACCGGGACAGAATCAGGCGCCCCAACCGGGACTAGAACCTGGGGTGCCGGCACTGCAGGCGGAGGATTAGCCTAGTGAGCTGTGGTGCTGGCCATATCAGTGCACATATCAACTGTATTTTTAATGCTTATGTTCTGTGTCTCCTAAGAAATGTTAAGGTCTATGAGAAAGTAGATTTACAAACTTACAAGTAATAGTAAAACCCAGCATCACTTGTTATGCCAAACGTCAAAGAGTTTACCAACAATACTGAGGGTTTCTGGAGGAACTTACTGACAGTTAAACAGCCAAGCCAAATTTTCATTTCTGTAATGTTTCTTTTGTTTTTCGTACTTCATGCTTAATTTAAATTCCCTATCATAAAGAGATGTGTTGAAGGGACCTGCTTTCCTATCAACTCCAGAGAAAAGGCTCTTGTATGGAAACAGTACATTCTTGTTCTTGCCTAATATAATCAATGCAGTAGAAGGGAAGAGATCCTACACAGAATACTTAGGCGATCAATGAAATGCATTCCCAAGCAATAATAATGGGACAGAGTCTGCAGGTTGATTAGTGACCTTTTCATTCTTTGTAGAGATAACCTTTATTGATATCATTAACCAGATGAAACACTGGTTTGATGCAGCTCTTTTAACCACGGAGCTTGGTATTGATTGAGAAGCGAGAGCTGAGATTTTGTTAGTGTCGAGCTGTTTACAGAATCAGGAGGTATATTCCTTCCCCTTTCACCAGCCTCCTTAGTAATTTTTTTTTTTTTTTTTTAACCAGCAGTGAACACAGTGGAGAAACCAAGGACATTTTCTTACTTTTGGTCTGTCTTATGAACAAAAGCTATTTGGCTGAGAAAGTACTTTCTGAGTGCTCACAAGGTTGGAGGCCTTTTTATATGAGCAATTTTGGTAAGGCGTATGTAAATCTCCTTTTCTGTTCTAGTCATTATCAATGATCTCTTGTTATATAGCTCCTCATTAGTGTTTTCAATTCAGAAAGCTTAAGCAACTTGTACCAGTGTTTATGTTTAAACAAACCAGTACAGGTATGCCCCCTGCCCTGTGAAAGGCACATTTTATCTTGAGAAAACTAGAGATTTTTGTCTGTTGGCCCAAACACTGATTACCTTTAAAAGGGTTTATCTGTATCTGGCGCCATACAATGGGAATGGAACATTTGTTTAGCCGTTTAAAGTGGGTGACTTGCCAGAGGAATCAACCTTAAGTTTTAATTCTAAGAAGCTAATGTTTATGGGGCAGGGGGCATTGTAATCCATAAGCTGTACTTTGCAAATTTATATTCATTAAATAAAAGTTAAAAAAATACACGAAAAAAAAGAAGCTAATGTTTAAGTGATAGTTAACTCAAATTTAATACACTACACAGTCTAGAAAAAGAGCTTAGTGAATAGTAGCCAAAGCTTAAAACTGTGCTTTTTAACTTAACTTGAGAATCATCCCATTTCTGATGTGTGAATCGGATTGTACTGTGAGTGGAATATGAGAACATGCCTGTGAGTGGAATGATAGCGCTTTTGTTTTCATTGATTTGTGGACTAAGTTTAGAGCATGTAGGACAATCTATGGAGTCAGGATGAATAATTAATTTTTAGTAATTAAGCACAAGGGAAAAAAGGTGAGGAGATTTACTAAAGTATGTATATAAAAATATTTGTGGTGAGGGATAGAAAAAATCTTCAGCATGAAAAGTGTTTATATGTACCCCGACGTCTCCTAGCACAACAGAAATTTAAATAAAAGCTATGATTTTTTTTTATTACCAAGCTTCTGATATATTAAGAAAGAATATAATTAAGTGAAGAAATTACTACTGATTCATAGTTACAGAGGAACAAAAAGTACAAGGTAGCTATGGGAGACAGTGGGGATAGATAGTAAGATGGATAGGAGTGTTTATCATGAAACTGAATAGAAAACTCTGTAATTGTAGGTTTCAAATACAGAGATCAACTGTTCAGATGACAAGCACACTCAGTACACGGCCACGTGCTCTTTCAGCACATAAAAACTCACATGCAGCATTGTTCCTTGGCAATGACAAAGTGCAAGCAAGACAGAAGTAAATTTACCCCAACTTGCATAGAGCTTTTTGTTTGTTTGTTTGTTTGGATTTCTTTTGTTGTTCTAGTGTTTTGCCTTCATGAATTTATTTCTGCCTTTATGAATTATAATGTGAAAAAATTTTAAAATGTTTATCCGTTGCACTTAATCATTGGACCAAAGTTCTTGTAATTCATCATCTGTATTGAGCCTAAATCAACATCAACCAAGTAATGTAAAATCAAAATACTTAAAGCCCTTTGAGAAAGGATATAATAATAATACATGGGCCTCTGAATTCTGAATACCATGATTCAATCATCCTGTTATATTTAGAAGAAGGAAGCTGAGGAGACGGGTGGGGATGGGGAGTCAGAGACAGACACATTCACACCAAAGATAAGGCAAATAGGACTAAGAAAAGTACTGGAAAAAGACTCCAGAGTTGTCTGTTCATACATAGTTGTGTAGGTTGTGATGTAACACATTGAAAGAACTCCTTACTCTTCAGCTGACACAGCTCTTCTAGGTCCTTAACATTTGAACGATTCTTTTTAAGCATGTAGTGCCCAGATGCTTGCCACCCAAAAGATAACCTTTCCACCTGGGAACTTGTTCAAAATTCAAATTCAAGGATCTCCATCCCCCACCCCCTAGCAACAGAATCAGAATCTATATGCTTAGGTAAATTCCCAGGTGATTTTTATGCATATTAAAGACTAATATGGCTCCATCTATTGGCAGAATGCATACTTGTTCTTTGGAAACCAAAGACAATGAACAATGAAACATAAAATGTGAAAAACAGGGAAAAACTCTCCTATGTTGAAAGCATATATAAGAGGGAATTCAAAATTCCCCTCTCATGCTCAGTGCTCCCCACTAGAGAATAAATCACTAGGGCCATGCATTAGTTCTACCCTAAAAACAACAAGCAAAACTGGGCTCGCCTTTCTGCTTCTCAAAGTCAGACAGAAACTTTCTTATAAAATCTAACAGGTATAAACAGTGTGAGGTTGTCCTTACTAGTGTAAGTCTTCAGGTAATAATGATGTCTTAATATTTTGGTTTTGAGTGAAAGTGAATGGAAACATTTTTCTAGACTGTGTTTCTCCCAACTGGCCACTTTTAAGTTCAGCTATTTATTTTTTAGAGGTAAAATATGTTATGGATATGCTGTGATGGTACACATGCACACACACATATATAGCACATGTTCACATGTGAATGTTTCATCGCCGTTATTTGCACACCCTCGAACAACATAGTTTATGAGTTTCCTGTAGAAGAAGAAGAAGCCATGTCTGAATATACCAAAAAGCACTGGAGATTTGAACTGACTCCCAACAGCTACTAATAACAAAACCAACCTTAATACCTGGAAGGGAGAAAGAAGAAAATGACACCTGTTCTTTGGGTCGTAGGTTGCCAAAGGAGGGCAAGTTATTAAAAATGTTAAATTTTTGTAGCATATTTCAGTTAGGGTAGTAGTAAGTACTTCCTTGTTGATGTTAGCAAGTGTCAAATATGATTATAGAGAGAATGAGAGAAGCTCTTCTCAAACTGATCCCAGGTTGCAGGTAAACTCTATTGGGCTCTTTATCTGACAGATGATGTGTGACCTGGGAGACAGGGCACATGTTGTTATGAGGCACCAATACTAACTTTTGTTTATAATTTGGCCCTTGGAAATGGCTGTTGAGGGAAAGATTGGCTCTGAACTTGAAAATCTTGAGACATTCTGAGTGTACAGCCAAAGAAATGTTGCAAGTCCTGAAGAATCACCTTCTCTCTGAGGAAAAGATAAACAGTGTGCTTCCAAGGTGGGAAAGGTGCCACAGAGGTTCACACTCACAGTCCCAGAGAGCATCCACTGTTTAGATGCAGCTGCTTGGTTATCCCTGAGCAAAGTGAAATGAATTGGCATGACAGCTTGCAAACGTGCTGCAGCAAAATAATCACAATACAGGCAAAATAATTAAAAGACAAAGAAAGAAAAGTAAGAACAAATCAGGATACCCTAGTGTATATAAACTAAAAAGAATCTACAGCTGGGTAAAGTGAGACGGCAACCTCAAGTCCTCCCCAAGCACCCGTTGCTATGCATTATGGAAGAACGTTGGGAAACCGTGAATCCAGTGTACTTGAGCTCAAAGACAGAGTGATAAAACCCCAGGGACAAAAGTGCTTCTGCGTTGAAGAGACAAATCCAGCATTGAATACAACCGCGTAGCTGTGGCTGCTAACAAGTAAATTAGAATAAAGAAACACTAAAAGTCACAACCCCAAGATGTGATCCATGCAGCATAGGAGAGGAAAAATGTCTCCTCTGCCTTCCCGGGCCTCCTACTGGGCCTCAGAATTAAACTCACATAAAACAGATTAACATCTTTTAATCTCAGACACTGTAAATTCAACAAAGACACCGGGATTAACAGACCCTACAAAGCACTGATTAACATGATGAGAGACACACTACAGAGCCCAGTTTATGATGAAGGATCAGGGGAGGGTGTCTGTTCAAGGTTAGGCTTTTTATTGCTTGGTGGTCCTGCAGTGATGATGAAAATAGGGTATTTTCACATTTGAAGCAGACATGAATTTATGCAAATTTAGTGATTTATTAAAAAAGACATTCAACAAAACATGATAAAATGAGGAACGCAGGGGCCGGCACCGTGGCTCTTGGTTAATCCTCTGCCTGCAGCGCCGGCATCCCATATGGACGCCGGGTTCTAGTCCTGGTTGGGGCACTGGGTTCTAGTCCTGGCGGCTCCCCTTCCATTCTAGCTCTCTGCTGTGGCCCAAGTGCTTGGGCCCTGCACCCGTATGGGAGACCAGGAGGAAGTACCAGGCTCCTGGCTTCGGATTGGTGCAGCGCCGACCATAGTGGCCATTTGGGGAAGGAATCAACAGAAGGAAGACCTTTCTCTTTCTCTCTCTCTAGCTCACTGTCTAACTCTGTCAAAATTAAAAAAAAAAAAATGAGGAATGAGGTAGGGGGTCAGTTTATGTATGGTTATTTCCTGGCAGCATTGCCCACATTGATCAGGTCAGTGTCACTGATGTGATTTAACCTTTCACTCAACTCTTTAACTAAACCTTTGTTAGGAACTCGTTTTTCCTACACATCTTGACTACCAGTAAGATATCATTGCTCTTATTCTTCTTAGCTACCCGATACATTGTACAGATGCATCCAAGGATTTAAGAATGGAGGGCAGAGACTTTCTTTTTGATGGAGAAAAAGGACACATCTATTATCTCGCTTGCTTGTTTGTCTTTTAGATAGTGTTTTCTTTGCCAAAAACACACTTTTAGTATATATATATATTTATGTATGCATAAGTATACAAATATGTGGACAGATATAACTAGACAGATAATCTGGATGGATGCACAGCAAACTGTTGCTAGTGGTTAATTTTTAAAAATAGTATTGGTGTGAGGCCAAAGTTGCAGCACAGGGGGTAAAGCAGCCGCCTATGACGCTGGCAAACAATATGGGCACCAGTTTGTGTCCCGGCTGCTCCCTGCTAGTGGCCTGGAAAAAGCAGCAGAAGATGGCCCAAGTGCTTGGTTTGCTGCCACCTATGTGGGAGACCCAAAAGAAGTTCTGGGCTCTTGGCTTCAGATTGGCCCAGATCCAGCCATTGCAGCCAGTTAGGGAGTGGACCAGTGGATGGGAGATCTCTCTATCTCTGTCTCTCCCACTCTCTGTTATTCTGACTTTCAAAATAAATAAATAAATCTTTTTAAAAAGAGTATTGGTGTAGATTGAGAGGGTAGGAAAGTCAAACTCTTACGTTATAATCCTATGGACTTACTGTATATCACTTTTGTATTTTAAAAGACATCAATATAATATGAGGAAAAAGTGCAGCTTCCTTGTATTTGCTGAAATCGAAGATTGGGGTCAATCCAATATTCCTGTATTGATGGACGGTTTGTTTTCATTATTTTGAGAAATATGCCCATGTGTCTAGGAACTTGTCAAAAATTTTAGTCCAGGGAGGTGCTTCCGTTTTCATTTCCAACATTCTGTCTCTTAAATGTGGATCCCCTATTTCACTGTGAAAAATGACAGTGTGGGGAGCAACTTAACAATTCTGGGAGGAACCTTTCTTTATACAAACTCAGGAAGTTTGAGCCTCAGTGTGTTTGGGGAGCCAAATGTGAATATTTAAACATTATTAAGCACAATATGATTTGGCATTCTATTCCTGATACTACTTTTCCCCATAGAAAATGAAATAAAATGAATACATTTTATTCCTGATACTTTTTTCCCCACACCAAAAAAAATGAAATGCCTACTTATTCTTCATATTTGTATTATTGGAAGTCTTAAAAAACCATTGTTTTTCTTATCATTAAAATTGTTTCATCAGTAACTGAATGTTTTAATTTCCGTGTGATACAACAGATATCCCCCAATCCTAAAAAATTAAGTAAACTTTAAGGAAATTTAAAACATATGGGAGATAATTATCTCAGCAAATAGTTGAATTTCACATCTGAAAGAACCTTCAGGGTAATCTTACTAAACCCCCTTCTTTATACAGGAGAAAACTAAGCCCCAGTGAAGTGAAATGTTTTGTTCAAGGTCACACAGCCAGTTGCTGACAGAATCAAGGTTGAGGACATAATTAATTTTGGCTGATATCGCCTGTCTGTACCTGGGAATGTTTGCTTCCCATGCTGTGTTCTTTGTCTCACCTTGTAAAGGAAGCTTGCCATGCAAGGAAGTGTCCTCACCTCAAACAAGAATTCAGGAATGGGCAGGAGAATGGGTTAAGATTTGAATGAGTTTGGTGTCTATTAATATTGACTCCGTCGTAGTTAATACACTGAAAAAATAAGGCCTGTGCTTATTTTTTTAAAGATTTTTCTTTATTTGAGAGGTAGAATTACAGAGAGGTGGAGGGGAGAGAGAGAGCGGGAGAGACAGAGAGAAAGGTCTGCCCTCTGGTTCACTCTGAAAATGGCTACAATGGTAGGAGCTAGGCTGATTTGAAGCCAGAAGCTAGGAGCTTCTTCTGGGTCCCCAACATGGCTGCAGAGGCCCAAGCACTTGGACAATCTTCTACTGCTTTTCTAGGCCATAAGCAGAGAGTTGAGTTGGAAGAGGAGCAGCCAGGAGCCCACCACACCACAGCACCACCCCCTCTGCTTATTTTTAAACACTCAAAATAACTTGAGGGCACACACCTATAACCATGGTCTTTATGTTTTATGGCCAAAATGTCTATACTAACACATTATTTCTTTGGGAAACTAGAAAGTGTGTATCTGTGTGTCAGTCAGAATCCTCCTGGGAAACAGGACCAATAGGATATATAGAGAGAGGTGTAGAATGAAATTGACTATGAGGAATGAGCTCACATCATCATAGAGGCTAACAAATCCCAGACTCTGCTGTCTGCAAGCTAGAGACCTAGAAAAACCAATGGTGTTCTGACCCACATTCCAAAGCCAAGAGCTAATGGTCTACGTCCAGTCTGAGTCTGAGGGCCAAGAACCAGGATTTCTAGTGTGTGAGAGCAGGAGGAGGTAGATGTCTTAGTTCAAGCAGGCAGAGTACGTTTGTCCTTCCTCCATATTTTGTTCTATGCATGTCCTCACTGGATTGGTTGATGCCCACTGCACTGGGGAAGGCTGTCTTCTTAATCAGTCCATTCCTTCAGATGCTAATCTTTTATGGAAACATTGTCACAGACATAACCAGAAATCTGAGGGTACCTCAAAATGTTTGTGGAAAGTGGAATTAAAGACAAGTTTATTTTCGTACATATAAAAATGTTGAAATCTTTACACAGGAGGCTCTTCAAAAAATTTATAAAAATGCATATCATGAAAACTATGCATGGATTTTGATCTTTTTACTGAAATAAATGTACCTTTCAATTTCATATTCCACAGACCTTTAGAAGTAACTCCATACTATTCTATTAGTTATCTGAGCATCCGTTAGCCCAGTCTAGTTGACACATAAATTAACCAGCACAACCTGTAATCTGTGACTCTAATAATGAAGAAGAATCATTACTTTTCATTATTCTGTATCATTATTAATAAAATAAATTATAGGACTGAAGTATGTGAATTAGTATCACAGATAGTTCTGTTGCTTTAGTTTTTGATATTGAGTATTTACCTCCTTGCCCAAATTATTTTAAGAATTCGTGATTTGGAGGGCCTGGTACTATGGCACAGGGCATCAAGCCACTGCTTGGGGTGCCCACATCCCGTATGGGAGTGGTTGGTTTGAGTTCCAGCTTCCAATACAGCTTCCAGCTTATGTGACCATGGGAGGAACAGATGATGGCATAAGAGCTTGGGCCCCTGCCACCCACGTGAGAGACCCAGATGGAATTCCTGGTTCATGGATTTGGCCCTGGCTGTTGTGGGAATTTGGGGAGTAAGTAAACCTGTAAATTGAAGTCTCTCTCTCCCTCTCTTTCTCTCTCTTCCTTTCAAACGGTTTAAAAAAATAATTCTTGGTTGTTGTTTTATCTCACTTTAGGAGCTACTTACTCCAAATCCTAAGGTTTCATTCTTGATATTATCATTGTCTGGAAGTCAGTATTAATGCCTACTTCTTGGAGAGGGTGATGCATGTGCAAATCTGCCTGCAACAGTCCTGGCTTCTATCTTCAGTTCCATTGTAATTAAAAATAATGAAGAAAAATAGAGAAGAAATTATCCTATTCCAACTTTAAGCAAATACCAACAGATTCTCCCATTCAAACTGTGTCTGCCTCTTTCTGTTTTCAGTGTCTTAGAGTTTTACCTCTTCCCTTCTTGGGTTTCATTGAAACTGAGTTACCCTTCAAACTCCATGTAACTCAAAACTTAATATTTGACTTGATTGAACTAGGGTACCTGCCAAGTCCACTTTCATTCTGGTTCCCACTGGCTGTCCTAACAGAGTGTGTGAATAAGTCTTCCAGGCTTAAAATAATTAGATTACCCAGAAGAATCTGGCGAAGGATTTGTGCTTTTCAGGGTAGTTAAACATGTAGTTCCATAGAAACTATGCAAATACAATTGCTTGTGTGTTGAATCTCAAATCTGAACTTACTGTTGCCAAGGAGACATAAACAGTTCTGACCACAGACTCTCTTAAGATTTTGCCAAATTGTATTACAAACAATGCCTTCAAGTCTTTTCACTTAGTGTCCAAAATTTAGATTTCCCTCAATCAGAAAGGCAATGTAGTGTAAAGAATATGGGCTTTGTAGCCAGGAGAACAGGAGTTCAAATTTTGTCACTCCTTCAATTTGTGTGCCTCAGTTTCCTTATCTGCAAACAGAGGTTATGAAAAATGCCTTTTCTATAATGTGGATTTATTAAACTCTAGTTTCACTCAGTTCTCATACTGGATCCATTTTTCTGTAATAAATTTATAGAGTTTTTGGAAGTAAGTTTGCAAATTTTAGATCTCTCTCCTTCCTAATTCATTTCAGACTATTACAATATCTTACTTGTTTATAGGGAAAAAAAGGCTTTAGTTGGACCACCTGTTCTCAAATTCTTCCCCCATACTGCATTCTAAAAAAAAAGAAGAAAAAGAAAGAAAAGAAAATCCCTGTTTAAAATCCTTCAGTGGCTATACATTGCCTTCAGAATAAAAAGATAACCCATGAGTGTGTTTTTCCCTATCTTTCCTTCTCATGTTTTATCTATTCATGATTATCTTTCAGCCTACATTTCAGCTCAATGGAACTACTTATAAGAACCCAAGTGTGTCCTACTTCCTGCTGGGATGTTAATGCTTTCCTTTTTCTCCTGATTTCACAATGTGTGATGGTTTCATTTTATCAAGGATGCCTTCTTTGATTCCTTCCAGTCCTGCTTCCATGCACTTTGATGCTGTCCTGTAACTCAGAGATCCACTCTCCCCCAGGTAGTCAAGACACCTTTCGCACCTCTGAAAGGTTATATTTCTGAGGAAGGACTTTGTCATTGCCTCTGCACCAAGCATTTAACATTTTATGTGGGCACAGTTAGTACAGGCTTCTGTAAGTTCAGAGAAGGAAGGAGAATATAGACTTCCTGGAGTCTATATTCAAATAGTCATCCATGAGGCCAGAAGGAATAATTACACAAATTTCAAAACCTTGCACAAGGCCTTTGTCCATAAGAGAAATCAACAAATATTTATAGCTTTGATTCATGGACCAATTAAATGTCATTTATATACTTAGATTAATATATATGGGAATTTCAAAAAGTTGTTAGAAAATGAAATTAAAAGATAAACTTACTTTGGTCAAAAAAATTCTTGACATCCACAAATAGCAAGGCCTTTAAAAAGTTCATGAAAATGCATATTATGGAAAAAAAAAAACCTGTGCATGGATCCCAAACATCTTTTGCACCAAAATGAACGTCTTTTAATTCCATTTTCCACAAACTTTCTGAAGTACTCTCATGGTTAATATTTCAGGAAAAGAGCACGCCTTTGTTTGGACTGTAGTAGAAGTTGTTTGCCTCTGAGTGGTCCCACTGCTGGGTAAGAAACTTCCTTCCCCTGGCTGTTCTGGGAAGAGGGCTGTGATGGTCATTTTTCTTCTGACAAAGAATTGCCCTCTCTCTGTCTTGCCATCTCACAATCACCCTTCCGATGTGGCTGGACCCAAAGTGTTTTGAGCGGATCACGCTATTCCACAGTGTGTCGGGGCCCTGGGACCCACAGAGGCTGACTCACTAGAACAGTAATTAGGAAGCCATGGGATGTGAGACAACAGAGGAAATTCATTTACAACTCACCAGAGAGCTCCAGGTCAGTGCTGAGCAGAGCTGAGATGGGAGATTGAATTCTCTGTGTGCTCACCTCTCCAACACTGCGTGGTCTCTCCTCAGCTCTGCCCCCTGCTTTCATTTAGAAAGCATAGAGTGCGAGTGCATGATTTAGCTTTCACTTCTGAAGAGTTGGCAGGTGAAGGTGGCTTTCTGAAACCACTTGGAAAGGATAGAATTAGCTCTAGGATGGCTGTAGTTTCAATAACAAATGACTGTAGTGTTCAGGAAACTAAGGAGATGTCCGAAGACCTTCTAGCAAGTAGAATCACATATCTAGATAGGAACGTGGAGGGCACATTGGCAAGTGAAGAATATTGGTGGCCTTTGTGTCAATAAAATTCAAGACCTTAGAAACATCTTAGGTAGACACAATTCCCTGTAGTTCAGGAGGGGACTTTTCCCTGGGATCCTGTGATTCCAGCTGCTAGGTTGAAGGTAGATTTGTAGTGCTGTGTTGAATACAGAAGCAGCTTAGCCTTTTCTTCTGCTTATGGAGTTATATGTTTATTGACTGGTGATCACTAGTCCAGTAGGAAATATAACATTAATGGTTCCTTAAGGAAATACTTATCAAATGCTTGTGTTATACTAGATTCTGCTCTGAACACTTGGAATAATATGGTTGAAAAAGTCCTAAATATTACACTTCTGATCTTAAGTATACTTTCTGCTATGCTTCTGATCTTATTAAACTCATTCTAGGGGCAGATAGTAAGAAACTAATTTTGGATAGTGGTACATACTATTAAGAAAAAATAGTGTGGAGGATGGTTAGATAGAGGAGGTAGCATTTGAGATGAGTCTTGAATGAGGAAGAGATAGTTCTTTGCAGACATGAGGGAGACACATTCTAGATGCTGGGACAGTATGTTAGGAAGTTCAACAGGAAAGATAAACAGGAGCAGCTAAATCACATAGTACCTAGGAGGCCGTGGTTAGGCATTTGTATTTCTACTGGAGAGAATGTGACTCCATTTAAGAATGAAGCCAGAGAACAAAGTGACATCACCCGAGGGAATGAAGGAGAAGGATGTGGGAAACCACTGGACAACGTGAGGCACAGAAATGATGGAAACAGTGAGAAAATTATCGGGGGTGTAATAAGGCAAGTGATCACTCTGGCCACTGTGAGGAGAGGTAGTGGCCCTAAGTACACATGTGCTTAGATTAGTTTGAGAGCAGAATGGTTGATATTTTATATGCCTCAGTTCCATGCATGAAATCTCGCAGGCACAGACTATTGTGCTTTCGTAGCTACTCATGCAATCACCACCCTTCTTTGCTGTCACCAGTGAGCTCTTAGAGATTCCTTGGTACAAACCGTCTTCTAGTATTACTGTAAACTTGAAAGCTGAGAGGAGGGATCAGGAGTTAGAGAATTCCAGTTGCCTTGCTGTGCTAATATATCCTGCCCTGGAGTTCAACTTTGCTGTAAGTCCTCTGCCCATCAGTGAAATTCAGCACCATGCGTCCAGACTTCAAAACACAATAACTATTCCTCTCTAAACTACACCAGCATTCTGAAATCCATAGCATTGCCACAGGAGGCCAACTTGGAGGATGACCAGGGGACCTAAATATAGGGAGACAATTGCTTTTTTAATGGTTGAGAAACACTGGGCTATTTTAGGTTGTGTTGAATTCACATATTGACAGCACATGCTTCCCTGCCATAGTTGGGATGAACTATGCCATGAATTACAAAGTAGCTTTGAGGGCCAATTTCCTGTTGCTTGCACTTGTCACCAAAATTGCTAGGTTCCTCCTTGCTAAATCTATTTTGAGAGACTTTGATTCTTAAATTCAATACCTATAATCTATTGTCTGTGTGTCAGCCCACTCGTGCCTCAAACAATCCACTTGTACGGACTTCTCTTCACACCCTCCTTCCTTCCTGAGTTCCCTCAATTCCCTCAACTACACTTAGTTGCCTTGACTCATCCATCTGAATTTCCTTGTCTACTCACAAGTTAACTTGCTTGTCAAGATTTTAGTCATATTTCCTTCCTGCTTCTTCTAACAGACAAAATGTAAAACAGTCAACATAGGGGCCAGCATTGTGGTGTAATGGGTAAAGCCACTGCCTGTGATGCTGGCGTCTCATATGGGCACTGGTTCATGTTCTTTTTGTTCCACTTCTGATCCAGGTCTCTGCTAATGTCTGGGAAAAGTAATGGAAGGTGGCCCACGTGTTTGGGACACTGTCCCCCAAGTGGGAGACCTGAAAAAATCCCCTGGCACTTGGCTTTGGCTTGATCCAGCCCTGGCTCTATGGCTATCTAGGAAGTGAACCAGTGGATGTATGATCTATCTGTCTCTCCCTGTGCAATGCTGACTTTCAAATAAAACAATAATTTTAAAAAAGCAGTCAACATCAAAAGTAAATCTTAAGTAGAAGGACAAAATGGAAAAATTTCAGTAAACTCAAAGAAATATGTATCAATGCACCAAATTCTCATCTCATCTTCAACCTACTAGTATTATCTATTGAGTGGTCTTCAAAGAATTCATGTAAAATACATATTATGAAATACTATACATAGATTTCAAAAAATCTGCATCAAAGTAAACTTGCACTAATTTGTTATTACACATCTGAACAGGATCTTGTTGGAAGCACTGAGAGGGAAGATATGTCATTTTTGAAAACAGCACCTTTCAGAGCAAAATGAATGCTGCTAAAATAGAAGCAAGAGCAAGCATTCGATTTATTATGAAGCTTGGGTTAGTGAATTGTGAAACCATTGATGTTTTCTGAAAAGGCTATGTGGAAAATGTCCCCAAAGAAATCTGCAGGATACACTGCAGTACCTGTAATCTATTGTCTGTTCAAGATCATGTTGAAGTTTAAGTCTGTGGTGACAAAGTATCCACATCAATTTGCAAGGAAAAAAGTAATCTTATTCATGCCCTAATTAAAGAGACCCAATAATTAACACTGGAAATAATAGCTAACACCATGGACATCTCAACTTATTCCACTTACATAATTCTGAGAAGTTAAAGTGGAGCAAGCTTCCCACTCAATGGATGCCAAAACTGTTGCACACAGATCAGCTACTGAGAGGAGCCGAGCATTCAACACAACAATGTACGTGATCCTGAAGCATTTCTTGGAAGATTTGGAACAGGAGATGAAATATGGCTTTACCAATACGAACCTGAAGACAAAGTACAATCAAACCAATGGCTACCAAGAGGTGGAGATGGGCCAGTCAAAGCCACAGTGGACAAAAGCACAGGTCATGTCCATAGTTTTTAGGATGCTTAAGGCATCTTTCTTGCTGACCTTCAGGAGGAACTTACGAGAGTGTAAAGTTAGCCAAAGCCTTAGCAAAATAATTTCCTGGAGAGTTTCTCTCGAGAGTTCTCTTTCACTGTAACAAGGGTCCTACTCATCCATCTCATCAAACAAGGACAATTTTTTTGAGATTTCAGCGGGCAATAGGAAATCATTAGCCATTAATCTTATAGTCCCAATTTAGCTACCTCTGACTATTCTTTCTGTTTCTTAATCCTAAAAAAAAATAAAATAAAAAACAACTTTTAGGAGTGGGTTTTGGTGCAGCAGATGAAGCTGCCACTTTGGGCGCCTGCATCCTGTATCAGAGTAAATGGGGTAAACTTAAACTTCCCCCTCCACCTCTGATCCAGCTTTCTATTAATGTGCATCCTTGGAGGCAGCGTATGATGGTCCAAGGACGTGGGTTCCTGCCACCCGTGGGAGACCCAGATGGAGTTCCTCATTCCTAGCTTCGGCCTGGCCCAGCTCCAGCTGTTGCAGGCATTTGGGGAGTGAAGCAGTGGATGAAAGATTTATCTCTCTGTTCTTTCTCTCTCTCTCTGTCACTTTTGCCTTTAAAAAAATCAATAATTTTATAATAAAAATTTCTGATTAAAGATACCTATTTTTCATCAGTTAATAATGTAAAAAAATCTATATTGATTTAATGAAATTTCAAGGACCCTCACTCAGTTCCTTAGAGATGAACTAAGTGGCTGATATCATTGCACAAAAGTGTCTTGAAACTGGTGGGAGTTTATGTTAAGAAATAAATTACATATTTTTTAAATTTTTATTTAAGGTATACAAACTTCATGCATTTCATATATGTAAAAATAATGTTTATATTTTAATTTCTCCTTTTCTTCCACTTTTTTGTTCTGATACTTTATTTTTTCATGTTAAGGTAATTTTAATATAGTGAGAACAGATTCAGTGTAGTTCATAGATACAACTCTAAGAATATAATGATATTATATTCCTCCCCCCCTCCCCTCCCCTCCCCTACTCTCCCCTCCCCTCCCCTCCTCTCCCCTTCCCTTCCCTTCCCTTCCCTTCCCTTCCCTTCCCTTCCCTTCCCTTCCCTTCTTCTGACCATCCTCCCTTTCTCTCTCTCTTTCTCTCTCTCTCAGTTTCTTTTCTTCTTTCTTTTTTAGTTTTTGAAATAACATATTTTTAATTAATGTTACAGTCAAGGACTTAATGTTCCACTAAATAATAAAATGACTCTAGTTCAGTGGTCATATAGGCAAGGGCTGTAATCATGTTTTGCAGCTCCTTTGTGTAAATGTGCCTGTTAACATTTTGGGAGCTTACCTTTGCATAGAGCTCAATTAGATATAATTAATTGAGAATAAAAGATAGAATCCTGACATTGGGTCAAAAAGCATGAAGTACAATTTTCAGATTTCTTTCTCAGCATTGTTGTTTTGAATACTTATTTTCAGGATTGAACAAATGATATCATACCCATAAATTGCACATTTTGTTTATTTATTTATTTATTTTAGAAAGCATGTTCCCAAACATCTAATTGCCATTTTAAATATTAGACTTCTGTAATCATTTGAACATAAATGCATTATTTTCTGCCAAAGACCAGAGCAAGAGTAGAGACCTTAAAACTGCCCTTACTAGGACACGAACGATGTCCCGCTGATCAGTGGTCTTTCTGCTCCTCAGTTGTTGAACTCTTTATTCACTGGAACATTAAGCCTGCAACTGTAAAGTAGATTAAAAATGTTATCATAAAAATTAAAAAGAGAAAGAAAGGAAGGGAGAATAGGGGGTGGAAGAAGGAAAGTATCATTGTATTCATAGAATTGTATCTATGAGCTACATGAAATCTGTTCTCTTCACATCAATTTTAAAAATAAATTCATTAAAAACAGAGGTAATTAGGCCGGCGCCGTGGCTCACTAGGCTAATCCTCCGCCTGTGGCGCCGGCACACCGGGTTCTAGTCCCGGTCTGGGTGCCAGATTCTGTCCCGGTTGCTCCTCTTCCAGGCCAGCTCTCTGCTGTGGCCAGGGAGTGCAGTGGAGGATGGCCCAGGTGCTTGGGCCCTGCACCCCATGGGAGACCAGGATAAGTACCTGGCTCCTGCCTTTGGATCAGCGCAGTGCGCTGGCTGCAGCGCGCCCGCCGCGGCAGCCATAGGAGGGTGAACCAACGGCAAAGGAAGACCTTTCTCTCTGTCTCTCTCTCTCTCACTGTCCACTCTGCCTGTCAAAAAAAAAAAAAAAAAAAAAAAAAAAAAGAAAGAAAGAAAGAAAAAGAAAGAAAAACAGAGTTAGTGAGTGAAATGCCTGGCATTTGCTTATTATGCCTTTGCATTGCAGGGTGTAAAGATTTTGCTTTTTAATAACTAAGGAGTCATATACAATAGAAAAATTAATCATGATCAGAGTGATTTCAATCTGGACCACTTTATATATATTTTTTTTTTTGACAGGCAGAGTGGACAGTGAGAGAGAGAGACAGAGAGAGAAAGGTCTTCCTTTGCCGTTGGATCACCCTCCAATGGCCGCCGCTGCAGCCGGCGCACCGCGCTGATCCGATGGCAGGAGCCAGGATCCAGGTGCTTTTCCTGGTCTCCCATGGGGTGCAGGGCCCAAGCACCTGGGCCATCCTCCACTGCACTCCCTGGCCATAGCAGAGAGCTGGCCTGGAAGAGGGGCAACCGGGACAGAATCCGGCGCCCCAACCGGGACTAGAACCCGGTGTGCCGGCGCCGCAAGGTGGAGGATTAGCCTATTGAGCCACGGCGCCGGCTACCACTTTATATTTTGTCTTGTCTGACCTAAGCAAAATATTGTTGCGATTGGGGCAACTCAATAAATTTAAATAATTTATTGTGTAAATGAATTTAAGGCACTTGTTTGAAGTTTGAATATGTATATAAACCTTGGGCCCCTGCACCGGCATGGGAGATCCGTAAGAAGCTCCTGGCTCCTGGCTTTGGATCAGCACAGCTCCAGCCATTGCGGCCAACTGGGGAGTAAAACAGCAGATGGAAGACCTCTCTCTCTGTCTCTACCTCTCTCTGTAACTCTGTCTTTCAAATAAATACAATTTTAAAAAAATGTATATAAAAATAGTTACAGAAAACCGACCTTACCTCCCATTCAAATCCTGTTTACATTAAACATCCTTTGAGTTTATTTGAAAGTTACACACTTTTGTAATGAAGCTATTGTTTGTCAGTCTATTCCACATGGGAACTATAAAATAGGCTTTTAGTTGTTCATTAAATACTTGTTACATAAATTTGAAAAGTAATGAATGAACACATTTCAGAAAATAAAAAAAAATATTATAATAAGGACATTACTCATTTATTAAAGGAGAAGTAATTTCTTAATACATGAATAGGAAGTACTACATGGAAGATCCTAAATAAAAAATGTGATGTTGCTTCTCCATTTTCTGTAATGAAATATGTAATTAAATCATTAATAAATATAGTTAAAAAATCTTGAGAAATTGAACATGGGATTTGCTGTCATAATAAACATGTTCTGGTTCAAGAGTCATCCAACGGTATCACTGATAACTGGGTAGAAATATCAAAGACTTCCTGTAACATCTGTCGCAACACCATCTTCCTGAAGTTGTCCTCTGTGTAGGAAATAATGGATTTTAACATCCCCTGTATTATAGAAATATTTCGAAAATCAACAAAGGATAGATTATTTCCTAAGTACGAAAAGAAATTGGGTGTCAGAGGGAAACTTTGAATTCTGAGGATTTTAAAGCTGAGGAAAAGGCTTTCTCTGGGACAGATGGTTCTCACATCTTAATTGTGTTACTGCTCCCTGCCAGCTCTCCTGAGTCTGATACCAGGACCCAGAGGAAAAGGGTAAACTTGGTACAGTCGTACAGAGTAAGGTAGGGAGCCGTGACTCCTGGCCTCCAGAAGCGGTGGCACTAGCAAGCTGGGGAGTGGCTCATACAAGTCCAATTGTCTCTGGGCTTCAGTTTCATTCCCTTTAAATGAGTGCACTGGGTTAAATTATATTCCGGTTTCTGATGGACTGTCTATGGGTCTTATTTCCCTATGTTTGTTTCTAAATGCTCAAATACTACATTATTTAAGGTATTTTTGTCATGCCCCCACCCCCCATCTCTTTCTTCAATATATGGGATAGGAGGACACTAAGTCTGAGGGGAAGGAGGAGGAAGAAAATCAGCTTCAGGAAGGGTTTATATCCTCATCTACAAGCAAGCTTAAATAGAGCTACCACCGCTCTGAGAGGAATGGTTTACATCCAAACAGCACTTTCCAGACACGCTCTGTACTTTTTTGCCAACAGAATTAACTTTAAACTGAAGGCAGTAGACAGTTAAACAAGAGTCGACACTGGGAACAGCTGTGAGTAGACCAGACCAGTTACTTATAAGGTACTGTTTTTTCCCTCATTGAAATCTTCAGGGTTCATGTGTTTCCGGACAGAATTCTGCGGTCACTTTACCTCCTGTTTCTCCCATCTCACGTCTGTTCTGAAGGAAACCACTTTCCTTTAAAACTTTTTTTTTTCTCCTCTTCTAGCTGTCTTGTTTTATGACTGCTGATATTTGAACCTGATAGGACTTTTTTTGTTTTTGTTTTCAGGTACCAAATGGGTGATGTTTTTGTTGATTTATTTGAAAGGGTTGTAGAGCTTTGTTCCTTTGTTGCATGTTATCCTGTGCAGTTCTCATGTTTTATTGTTTGTGTTGGATGAAGAGGAGTGGATCTGCCTTCACACTACAGAATGTACAGGGTGTTCCTGACTGTGGGGGAGGGCTGGTTAATCATCTTCAACTTGAAGCACAGAACAAAAATGGAGCGAATCAGCCAGGAGGAGCGGGGTAGAGTGCTGTCAGTGAGACTCACTCCACACAGCTTGGTAGAGCTGACCTGGAAAGTATACTGTTTGGGATCAAGGCTTGCTTCCAGTTGACTTCTGTGTTTAATGGTTAATTTTAACCCTTCCTTCTCTATTCTCTTATTTATTTTTATTAAATTCTGGTAAGCCTGCTTGTCTTTTCCTCGGTTGAAGTTTTAGTTTAAGCTTCTCCGGCTAAAGGAGCACACCTTCTCGGAGTGGCATTTGTGGTAAGATAAAGGAAGTGGCCCAGAGTGGCTGTGAGGTGGGTGGGCAGGATGGACCCTGTGGCTCCGTTCATTCCAAGTGCCACCCTCCCTAGTGGCCCAGCTCACTGATAACGAATTTGCCACTGGTCAGTGAGCAGTCAGCAGAAACAACGAGGGAATTCTACAACTGAGGAGTTTCCCAAAAGCGGTATTTGCAAGTTTACCACTGAAAACTTTAAATATTTTTGGAAAAAATGAGCCCCCCCCCCTTTTTTTTTGGATCATCCTCTTTCTGAGATCTTCTATATGTCTTGATCGCTCTCTGGAGGGGAATAAATGCAGTCTGGTGTTTTCTGGATAGTAGTGCCTCATCGTGGATACACATAGAATTATTCCACACTGCGGTGAAACCTTTGGTGGAGGGTCAATGCTTAGATGGGCAACGCTGTTACTTCTTATGTCACAAGGTCACAAAACCACTGTACTTTTTAAATTCATGTACTCTTTTTATTGTGGCACATTCTTTTCTCCCGGGTCTGCCCTCTCTATGGAAGAATTATTCTTATTGTCCTAGGCAGTTTTGCGTAGCTGTAACAATCCCCTTCAAACACAGCCATCTCTTTGTAATCATATCTTGTTTGAGCAAAAGAAATAAAAACAGAAAGTTTATAAAGAATTATGGATGGAATAGGAGACAGTAAGTTTTTCTGACAGCCCAAGAGATTCTCTTATGAGAAAAGTGCATGTGCCAAAGAGCAGAGACACAGTGACGTGTATTCTGGGTGCTCAGGGTTCTTGGGCTTGAGTCCAAGTTCTCAGTTGTGTTCTGCAGTAGAGGTTGCCATGGAAGTGGTTCTGGAATAAGTAACGTGTTACTGCATCTGACACAGAAAGTGCTGTTTGTTTTCCTCTTGATAAAGTTACTGGAGGTAAGTGTCAAGGAATCAGTGACTAACCAAATCCCCAGAGGCAGAGCTAACATTCATCAGGCACTGACTCTTTTATTTTAATCCCATTCACACACACATGCTGTTCACATGCTCAGCTGGGAAATGGGAAATAGCTCAATAATACTGTGTAGGAAAGAGAGAAAAGGAAGAAACTACTGGTCTTCTGGTTTGTGCAGTTTTTCTGTGTAGAGCTGATGCTTTAAGGAAAAAATGAATAAGATAGGCCTAATTTTCCCAACAAAAAATGTTTTAATTTCTTGAACCATATTGTCACTTCCTTGAAACTTCTTTTAAGCTGAGAAATCCTATGAAGCAATTTTATAAACCCTGTACATTTGGTTTAACAGCACAGTATATGCCAATATGTGGTTTTTTTTAACTTACAATGTTTTTATGTTGTGCATTTCAGTGTAAAAAACAACTCACTGGTTTCTAAATGATCTTGATCATGATGATAATTATTCTTATTATTCCTACCCCTAACAAGAAAATAAATAAAAGTGGATAAATTAAATAGGTACATGATGCTATAAACTGAGTCTAGGGCAGTTTTAAATTCTGACTTTAATTAAAATTCTTTGCTAATTAGTTCATCATATGATTTTGGAATTGTGTTTTGAGGCCTTTTTTGTATTAGAGGTCCTTTTGTGTTTTACATTTGATTTAAAAATATAAGGTTTACTTAGTCACTGTAGAAATTTCATGAAAGCAACTTGTGGGGTTCTCTTGTATGACAAACTCTTCTGTTTAAAATAATGAGTTACGAATTGTGTTTTGTCTACAACAGTGACTCTGGGATCTACATATGATTGGCAGATTTTTCTGAGAAATTGTCCAATAATTTTGCTTGTTTTTGCTTTCTCCTTCCTGAAGTTAAGTGGCATGACTTGTTTTAAAATGTATCACTGTTCCAGCTGGAACACAGCTTTTTAAAACTGAAAATACACTATTTTAAACCATTGCAGTAATGCTCATCTTCACTTGTGAATCTTTCAGTTTCATTAAAACAATTCTTATACTCATGCCTAATCAGGGAACTTGACCTTTTAAAGAATATGTATCTTATAATGAGAACTCTAGTATTACTTTAGTACTTAAAATTCCTGAAAAGTCAATGTCATCATGAATACCCACCGAGAAAGACTTCAGTTTACAAAGATACTTGTTAAAAACTAAAAAAAGAGGTGTCAATGTTGTGGCATAGTGGGTGAAGCCACTGCTGGCATCCCGTATAGTGCTGGTTCGTGTCCCAGCTGCCCCACTTCCAATCCAGCTCCCTGCGAATGTACCTGGGAAAGTAGCAGAAGATGGCCTGAGTGCTTGGGCCCCTGCAACACACATGGGAGATGTGGAAGAAGCTCTTGGCTCCTGGTTTAGTCCTGGCCCACCCCTGGCTGTTATGCCCATTTGGGGAATGTACCAGTGGATAGTACATTTCTCTCTCTCTTTCTATCTCTCTCTTCTTTATCTCTCTCTCTCTCTCTGTCTGTCTTTCAAATAAATAAATAATTTTTTTAAACAACTGAAAAAGAAACTACAGAGAACAATTAATGCATGTTCGGGTTCACTGGTAATGTCTTATATGAGTTCTTGGCACACCTTCACGAGAATGCTGAGTGAGGACTCAGCCTTTCATAGACTGGAACTCAGTGAGTAAGGCTTGTGGTTTCCGAGGGGCTGTCCAACCTGACGGTGTACGTTCTAGATGAGGGATGGAAGCTCTCAGGATGTCTGGAGTTGTCGAACAAAGAAAAGACGGTTTTGTTTTCATAAAGCTTCACATTTACTTCATTTTCATTGCTGCCTCTCAGAGAAGAGAGGCTGCTCAACTTGACATGAGTGTGCCCTTATAGATTGACCTTTATTTAATGTATTAAATCGGTGCATTTGGACAATTTAAGAGGCAATGTGGTCCAACACCAAGATTATTGTTATGCTTCTTAGTCATGCAATAAGTGTTTCTTGAATGAATATAAAGCCTTAAAGTAAAAGTTATTGACAAATAAAATTATGGTAAAACAGCTATTTTAGGTCAGATTTTATTATTGAATATTTGTTGCTTAGTTTATTGCTGGGTCATGATAAAACATGAACACCGCAGTGAGCAATACCTCTTAAATGATGAAATTGCTATTAACAGTAATTTAGAACTGTAAATTGTGAAAGAAATAGCAGTATCTGTAGCCAAGAATTCAAAAACTCCAGTTGAAGAAAATGAAAGAATCAAGTGTTTTTCTATACCTATTTTTGTTTTATTTTGCTATAGGTGTTGTAGGAACTCTTTGTATATCATTCGGAACACTTTGTGGGGCAGAGAGGGGTTTAAAGTGTGTTGTTACATTCTGTGGCCATGCTGTGCCTAATAGAATATGGTTCCCATTGTTAGGGACTTACATTGTTTCAGCTTGTTCTGTTGTGAATTACATTAGGGTAAGCATTCTTTTACATAGGATTTTTTCTTGTGGAAGCAAATATTTATTTATTTACTCATTTATTTTTACCTAGAAACCTTTTATTTAAGGTATACAAACTCCATGCATTTCATATATACATATTTAGGAACATAGCGATTCTTCCCATTCTACCCTCCCTCCCACCCACATTCCCACCCTTCTTCCTCCTCTCTCTCCTATTCCCATTCTTATTTTTCACAGAGATCTATTGTCTATTAACTTTATACACATAAGATTAACCCTACACTAAGTATAGAGGTCAACAAATAGTATGAAAAGAAAATAAATCTGTTCTGTTCAAAATCATCCCATCTCAAAGTGTCAATTTCATTTCTATAGATTACCTTTTAGTTACTCTGTTAGTTACCACAGATGAAGGAGTACATATGGTATTTGTCTTTTTGGAACTGGCTTATTTCACTAAGTATAATAGTTTCCAGTTGTATCCATTTTGTTACAAAGGACAGCATTTTATTTTTTAACACTATGTATATGTAGTATTTCATGGTGTGTATATACCATAATTTCTTTATCCAGTCTTCAGTTAATGGACATCTTAGTTGATTCCATAGGTAAGCTATTGTGAATTGAGCTGCAATAAACATGGGGGTACAGATCACTCTGTCATATGCTGCTCTCATTTCCTTTGGGTAAATTCCCAGAAGTGGGATGGCTGTGTCATATGGTAAGTCAATACTTAGATGTCTGAGGAATCTCTCATTCTACCTTCCACAGTAGCTGTATCAGTTTACATTCCCACCAACAGTGAATTAGGGTGCCCTTTTCCCCACATCCTCGCCAGCATTTGTTGTTTGTTGGTTTTTTTGCTCAGTTGACTATTTTAGAACAGAGTCACTTAGAAATTAGTAAGCCTGATCCCTCTGCTTTTTACAGTCAGGAAATGAAGTCCAGACATATTATCCATCTACAACCAAGACTTCCAGGCCATCAGCTTAGTTTCCATATTCATCCAGAAGAAGTAAGAACTGGGTGATAAATTTATTCAGGGGCCGGAAGGGATAGCATAATTTCCTTCCATCTGAGTAAGAGGTCAACCATGTACCCTATTCTCTGAAAGTCCCCAGGGAATGGAAAGGTTCTCATACTGAAGAAAGAAGTTAAGATTCCATGCCAGAGTCTTTATTACACAAGGAGTGATAAACATATAATCGCTATGGGAACATTTTAAAATAGCTGTCATTTGGTTAATGAATATCTGCTCAAGCATTTCCTGGGCCACTGGTGTTTATGGAACTTTTAAACAAAATATTTATGAAGATGGAACTAGGACTGTCTTCATAAATTATGTCCTTCTACTTGCACCTTTGTTTTTCCTCGGTGCACAAGTGATGTTTAGGCCTTTGCTACACTAAACACACACACACACACACACACACACACTCAGCTTTCTCAGCCACACTCACTTTCTGGTGCCAAGAAAAAATTGTCTTTACTGTCTCTGCTTCCTCACTTCCCTTTGCCTCCATAACCCTTTGCAGTTTAGCACTGATTTCTACCACAATGTTATCATTGCCTGTCAGAAGTTGCAAATAGTGGCTGAGTTAACAAGTAAACCCATCACCAATAGATGCCTATCCATGCCTTCCACTCTCTCTGCTATCATTTTTACTGTTTGATGATGGGGACCTTGTACTTCCCCATGGTTCTATGCCTCTCCAGAGCTCCTTTCTTTTCTTTTTAAAGGGCTCCCGTCTTCTTCCCACCTCCTTGATTTGAATGTCTGTGTTTGTTTTCTTTCCCTCCTTAATTTTTCTTCCTTAGAAAATTTTGTCCAGTCCATGGCTTCAACTTAAAACCCAATGTAGATATTGGGTTAGGAAGGGCTCTTCTAACCTCTGTCCAAGTTTGAATAGAGGGCCCCTTTGTCTGCATGCACAGCATTTGCATCAGGATCTTCAGCTTGGCAGGGAAGGGAACTGATTGGATTTCACCTACCACATGCCCTGTAAAACACGAGGCATAGCAGAGAAAGCCCTGGCTTGGGTATTGTCTTGGCATATTCTAATCTAGTGTTGCAAATTCCTTTTCTTTTCCTCATTCAAACCAGCTCTTCATCTTTTTTTCTCCTCCCTCATTTCCTTTATAGCCAGATGTGGATTATCATAGAATTTTAAAAACTAGATTGTTGGCATTTTTGCCTCTTTATTCTCCTGGCCACCATCTTGCTCAGAATTTAATCATTTAATCACCTGCTGTCTCTTCACTGGCTCGCATCTATATTTTTCATCCTATTCCAGCCCATCCTGCATGCATTTGGCGACTTAGTGATAAATTTATTTATCTATATACATGCAGATGTATAGATACCCAGGGTTTCTTTTTCCTTAACAGAAGGACAAGAGCAAGGGCTATCGAGCTGAATTCCTTTATATTCAAGCAGAATGTAAAGTCCAGCTTTGGTACATGCCCATGTGTCATTCTCTGTGTCTATAAGCTTTCTAAATCCTCAGTAGTCTGACATCTAATGAGGGTATCAGGAATGGCTTCCCACGTACCAAAGCTTTACACATGCTGGCCACGCTGCTCCACACACTTAACATGCATTTGTTCCTTCAGCACTCAGAAGAGTAAGCATGTTTTTATTGGATTTATATTAAACATTGTAAATAAATCAAATCCAGTGAATCCAAAAGAGATTGCTTTATTCTTCATGAGTTCATTTTATTCTTCATGAGTTCATTTTCTTTTTTAAAAGAAGTCTACACTAATGTTAAGTCCAGCTAATATGAACGACCCTGGCCCACTTGCATGTGGTGGTAAAACAAAGGTAAATGAAAATTGTCTTTCATTCTGGGGCAAAGGCATCTCTTGTCCCATTTTTCTAAAAAAAGGAAAGCAAGAAAACTAAAACTTCTTTTTAACTATTGCAAATGGTTTTTTAAAACCTGCATGATGCAAATAAGTACTTTTCCTTATACGATGTACACGACTTTCCCTATTTATTCTTCATAACTCAATCTTAGAGTCACAAAAACAAGTACATGGAATAGCCAGAATCCTGCCCCAGACTTTTATTTCTTTGTTTGTTTTGGCGTGAGGCTTCCTTTGCAGGCTATGTACTTCCCTTTCTTTGACTTTAAGAATCCATGCAGCAGCATAATCAAATTTTATTGGAAAGTCAAATTCAAAGTAATGACTAAAGGTCTTCAGACATGTGCCTAGAATATTTTTTCACTATTATTTTAACCTGGAGTGTTAGGCCGAGTTAATTTTTCCAACGTGGCACCTGCCCCTTACTTTGGATAAGCAAACTGACTATTCATTCTTGCACCCAGTATGGGTTGCTAGTGGCTCTTCTACTACCGTTACTTCTGTTGGCAGACTACGGTGCTTTCTGAGCATCAAAGTGTTCTGTGGCTAATTTCATTTCTGTAAGCAACTCATTAGTTACTTACAAAAGTGAGTTGCATAAATCATATAATAGGTTACCGGGAAGAGATCTTAAAGACCTCGTAATTAAATACCCACTTACTTCAAATGACCAAAACAGTTCAAGCTAGCTTAAGCAATGTTATCAATGCTCTAGAATATATTTTCTCCATAAGAGTCATGCAGTTGTACTGTCAGCTCCTTGGAATATTGCTTGCATGGCCTGGTTCTAAATTTACAATAGAAATAAGCCCAGGCCTTCTCTTTTCTTCTTCCTTTATCTTTCAGTGTCAGCAGGAATAATTGAGATACATGGTGTTTCTTAGAGACCTATTCTCTTTTTCATTCACAAAAACTGTTTTCGTTGGGAGGAATCCTCCAAACACTGTTTTACTTTGGACTTTTTCAGTTTCTGGATGGAAATGAATGGCCTGTATAACAAATAAAATATTTATGAATCACTGTTACAGTATAGCTTCCAGTGCTGCACAGTGTTCATGGGAGTAAACTATTTCAGAGATATGCTTTTACATTTCAGATAATATTAACTTTATGTTACAGTAGCTTGTTACTATCAAGGGGTCTTTAAAAATTCATGAAAATGTATATTATGAAAAATTGTACATAGATTTCAATTTTTTCACCAAAATAAGCTTATAATTTATTCTATGTTCCTACAGACTTTTTGTAGTATTTTCATACTTCTTATGATCATGTATACACAAAATGCTGGGGAAAATGGTTTTATTCATTCTTTTAAAAAAAGCTTTATTTTTTTATTTGCTTGAAGGGCAGAGTTAAAGAGAAAGATGGGGATGAATCTTCCATCCACTGGCTCCCTCCTCAAGTGGTTGCAACAGCTGGAGCCATGCTAAGCTGAAACCAGAAGCTTCTTCCAGGTCCCCCACGTGGGTAGCAGGGCCCCAAGCATGTGGATCAGGGGCATTAGCAGGGAACTGAATTGGGAGTAGAGCAATGGAGACATAAATAGCATCCATATGGGATGCTGGCATCATAGATGGAGGCTTAACCTGATACTCCACGTTGGCCCCTTGGTTCACTTTTAACACAAGTGGACATTTAATGTACTCCTCAGTGCTGTCATCATCTCTACCAACCTTCTGATGGTGGCTTCAGCCTTTTGCCATCATCTCTCCTTTGTGTGATTTGCCATACACAGGTACTTTTCCAGCCTAGCAGACCATTCTACATCTTATGTTTCTGGAAATAATTACCAATTCTGAGACACTTTTCCTATTCCATCCCTCCTCTTTAAGTTTGTATTTTATTTATTTGAAGGGCAGAGAAATACATAGGGACACACACAGAGAGGGACAAAGATCTGCCATCAGCTGGCTTATTCCCTAAATGCTTACAACTGGCAGGGCTGAGCCAAGACAAAGCTAGGAGCCTATTACTCAGCCTGGGTTTCCCATGTAGGTGGTAAGGACCCAACTATTCAAGCTACTACCCACTGCCTCTCATTGTGCACATTAAGAGGAAACTGGAATTGGAAGCAGAGCTAGAGCTCGAATGCAGGTGCTCCGTAATGGGGTGTGGGATCCCCAGTGGTGTCTTAACTGCTGTGCCAAATGCCTACCCCCATCCATCCTCTTTAGTTCCCACAGAGCTCTGCTATGACTTTCATCACTTTGATTCTTAACTTCTTACTGTCTATCCCATTTTCTTACCTACCTCAGTCACACTGTAAGCTCTTTGAAGACAAGGGCTTTGTTGCTTTGTCTAGCATCTTTCACTGGTCAGTGTTCAGCACAGTACTTAACACATGAATTCCACATCTTGGGCTCCAGTGTTGCTGTGGTCTTGGTGTTATAAGAGCATGAGAGCTTGCTTCTGTTTCCTTTGGTCAAGATATTCCAGGATTTTGCTCTACATCTATTTTATTTCTCATTTGCTCTGATATAGTAGATGAATCATCTGGTGTTTCATTAAACTTCATATATCTTAGATTCTTCACCAGTTGCTAGAATTTCAGTAGTCTTTTCACCAAATGGAGATGTAGACTCAATGCTAACATTTGAGAACTATTTTGAGATATTAAACTCGTGGTGTGCACTTATTTTTGGCTTTGCCCACATCCCATTCATTTTATGACAAATATTACCTAAGAAAAGGAATAATTCAGAAATATAATGTTTTTGGATATTTTTGTTTGCATCAGCTTTTGAGTTTTAAAAAACAAGCTCCTTAAGGCCTTAGGTTCAAAATTTGATTTACAACAACAACAAGAAGAAAAGGGATATCCTTATTCCATACTTTTTTAAATATTTATTTATTTATTTGACAGTCAGAGTTACACAGAGAGAGAAGGAGAGGCAGAGAAGAGAGATCTTCCATCCTCTGTTTCACTCCCCAATTAGCTGCAATGGCAGGAGCTGCACTGATTCGAAGCCAGAAGCCAGGAGCTTCCTCTGGGTCTCCCACGTGGGTGCAAGGGCCCAAGGACTTGGGCCATCTCTGCTGCTTTCACAGGCCATAGCAGAGAGCTGGGTTAGATATGGAGCAGCCAGGACTTGAACTGGCGCCCATGTGGGATGCTAGCACTGCAGGCGGTGGCTTTACCCGCTACACCACAGCACCGGCCCCTCTTTATTCCATACTTACAAGCAGGTAATAATTCTCATGATAGTGAGGCAAAAGAATCAAAGAGAAGGCAGCAGAGACCTCAGGTGCTTGGGGGACGGTGTGATCCTGAATGAGTGCTCCATGTTCTGCCACTCCTTTCTCTACTCCCTGAGTTGGGTACATGGGAGACAAAAGTGAAACCCCACATCAGATTGGACAAATACAAGATGAAAGGAACCTAAGAGTCACTTGCTATATAGAGTGTGTAATGGCTATACAATTTGAATTATATTTTAGAATTCTGCATTTTGCCAGCTCATTAGAAATTGATATCTAAACAGACATATCCAAAACAGCCTTCCAGGTTATACTGGTGCCCTATGTGGAGGCAAGAAGGGAACAGAAGAGCAGTGAGAGCCAAATCCGGAGAAGACCAGGTGGCAGGCCAAAGACAATCCGGCCCCATGGTCTGTGGACCTAAGTTCAAGAGCACAGAAAGATGAGGAAATCAGCCTCTCCAAGTTGCCCATGGATGCACAGAATGGGCCAGATTCCCATGTCCCTCACCTAGGACATGAAATGCAGTGTGTTGCTGACATCAGATGATGCCCAAGAAAGTGGACCTAATTTAGCCAAGATGAAGTGTCAGCTACTTGGAAGTACTAAAGAATAGGGAGTTGGCCAGCGCTGTGGCTCACTAGGCTAATCCTCTGCCTACAGCACCGGCACTCCAGGTTCTAGTCCCGGTTGGGGTGCTGCTGGTTCTGTCCCAGTTGCTCCTCTTCCAGTCCAGCTCTCTGCTGTAGCCCTGGAAGGCAGTGGAGGATGGCTCAAGTGCTTGGGCCCTGCACCTGCATGGGAGACCAGGAGGAAGCACCTGGCTCCGGCGCAGCACGCCGGCCATGGTGGCCATTTGGGGGGTGAACCAATGGAAGGAAGACCTTTCTCCTCTCTGTCTCTCTCTCACTGTCTAACTCTGCCTGTCAAAAAAAAATCTATAAAAAAAGAATATGGAGGTTATATTTTATACATCTGAATTTGTGTACCAACAGCCGTTCTTTCTGCATAAGTTATATTTTTAATTTAAACCAATTACTTTTGCTGTCTGTTTTACAATAGGAAATTCTAAGGTGGGAATGATGGTTTATAATCTCATCAAAAGTGTAAAGTGTACTTGTTTTTCTTTGAAGTTGGATTAATCATGAGGCTTGAAAGACAAAGCATAGGATTTTCCCTTGAGCACAGAGGTGAGAGGATTTAGGAAGGAAAGGAGTCCTCTTATGGGAGAATCTCCTTTCTAGACAGTGTAATAGAGCTGCCAACTTCCCTTTCCTTGTCATCAAATTCTGACCTCCAAGGACCACAGATGTCTATTATCTTTCTAACCCTTTCCAGGGTTATCTTAAGGGATACAATGCTGCTGATGAAATTTGGGTAAATCACTCAAAAGGAAATGATCTGCTTGGCTAAAAGTACCTTATAGAGTGAATCCATGTTGGTAATGAGTGATTTTTAGTCAAATTCTTGAAACACAGCCAAGATACCCATAAAATAACAACTGCTTCAAACTATGGACTCCAGAAATCAAGGACAAAAAAGGATAATTCATTTCTGATTTCCTGGAAGGGTAGCATAATGAGAATTATACATCTGGTCTGTCCCTGTTCCTGTACTTAGCTCCTAAAACGTCTGGAATCTCTGGAGTCAAGGGTATCTTTTGTGAGCTATCACGATGACTGGTACCTGGGACATCTAGGGGACTGCATGGTAGGGACTGGTTTCCCATAGGACCAAGGCACGTTGAAAGTCAGAACACTTAGCCCTGCCCCTAACCTCTGAAGAGGCGTGATTGAAGGTTGAGTTAATCACCCATCCTTGATGATCTCATCAATCATGTCATACACCTTCAGCAAACCTGAAAATCATAGAGTTTGGAGAGCTTCTGGATTGATTAAAATATTTGGTGCTGGGAGGTTCTTTCCCAGAGGTCTGCTGGGAACCCAAGAACACTCAGGTTGGTCTCCATGAAATCACAGAAAACAGGTCAAGTAGGCTGCCTACCCCCACACCTCCCTAGAACATCAGTCAGCAGGTTGGCAGTAGTTCAGGAATAAGGCTCTTCTTAAGAAAAAAATGGTAATCAAGGTGCAGACTCATTGTGCACCTGGATTCTAGATAGTAGATGAAAACTAAGACATGAAAAATGGAAGAAAAGTGAACTTATAATAGGATAACCCCAAACCTGATCCTACCAGAGTAGTGCAAAGCTGAGTCAGCAATGAGAACCAAACGGTACTAGAGAGAAGCAGGTTAGAGATACTGGTAATCAGAGAAACCCAAACATTCTGCAGAACCATGCTGATTCTGGACTTCTGATATTATTGGTAGCATACCAGAAGGTATGGGCAAGTTAGCACAAGCTGCTCTACTGCATGCCCTTCAGAAACTGTTGCTGGCAATTACACTTGCCCACTCCCTGAGTGCCGCCATGGAAGATTCACCAGAATCCCCTTGAGAAATCCTACTCAGCCATTAGGTTGGAATTTTCTAAGATTACAGGAGTCTTATATCTCTTTGCTTTAAGGTCTAAGTAAGAATGTTTTATTACTTATTGCCTGAGTTTTTGGCCTATTTTCCAATACCCTGATTTTACACACCCTTCCCTCTGTCCTCCTCGAATAAATCTGTATGTATCCGATTTTTTTTAAGTGTAGAAATCACCTGAAGAACTTGAATGTATATTTCTGGGCCCCATGCCCAAAGTGTCTGACTCCACTAATCTGCATTGAACATGCACTGTAACAGAAACTCTGGGAGATTATAATGCAGGAGGTCCGTGGGTCACACCTTGGGAAGCACTGCCTTGGACCATCTTACATCTCCCACAGTACCTCTTGCACCTCATGTACCAGTACATTCTTTTTCACCTCATATATCTTGATTTGGAAGCATGAAAGTGATATTTATAAGTCTATCCTGGGCCAAAATATTGAGAGGGGAGGATTTTAGGATACAATTCAGAATTCATGATTGATTATGTTTTGACTGCTTTTAGTTTTGTTGTATTTATAATATCAAGGGTAGTTTATTTTTACTGAAACATAGACTCATTCTGAGATATGAAAATGGTTTCAATTTATACCAGAAATGTATGGTGGTCTCTTTTTGCTCTTCCCAGAGTGAAATATCTCTCCTTCCACTTTATTAGCGAACTGTTCTTTTAAAATGTGAATATAAAGACAGCTGTAGACTCTTGGTAGAAGTTGAAAGGGAGTGGTGGGATATTTACAGTGTCTCTTCTCGAGGTGGAAGCTAGACTGCAAGCAGTCATCACATATGGGAAAGATTTACATTGGCGGAGTGGGCTCAAGTTTGATGCAGTATGAATGGTATTTCCAAGCCCTCCAGTTCTCCAGATTTTCCATGGCTACAGTATATGCTCTTGCCTCTACCAAGAAATATGTTAGTCTAGGGAATATTAAATAAGCATTCTTCCAGGCACTGTAGTCATAGCCTTTTGTTTTCAGCCAAGTTTAGTGCAACTGTTTCACATATGATTTGCTTTTCATGAACTACATTGGAAAAAATGAAAACCTGGCCTAAAAATAAATATATTAGGCATTTAACCATTAACCCATGAACATTTGTTATTGCTAAGGTCTGTAAGAACCAAATAGTAGGCTTAGGCAGCGATTGGAGATCCCATGCTTGTCAAAACTCTGTTGTCTACTTACCCTTTTGAGCCCAACAAAGGAATAAGGAAACACAGAAAGGAAGAAACTCCAGGAAATAATGCATAAAGCCAGTCGTCTGGGAAAATAAGCAGAACTAGAATTAAATGTTTATACTTTGTGGATCTGTGCATACCTGTTTTCTTTCACAATAGCTTTATCATCAATGTATTCAGTATTATAATTTCTGCTGTTGTATTCAGATAGAGCAAGAAATCATATTTAAGCATGAAGATAGGAGTTACTAATGTAAAATAGTGCTGTCTACTAAGTGAATAGGGTTTGAGAAGCAACCTCCAAAAGAAATTGAATGTGTTCAAGTACTGCAATAGGCATGAATTCTATTCTCCAAGCATTTCCAGCTCTCTGCTCTCCAGGTACGTGAGACAATTATACTTTTTCCCTCTCTTGAGGTGGCTTGCTTTGGCCGATTAAAAATGAACAGAAGTGATGTGTCCCACTTCTGGGTAGAAGATTCAGGTGCCCTCTTCAGTGTACCTTGTGCTCTTCCCACTGTTATAGAATTCAGAAAGCACATAGTAAGGTCCTTTAATAACTGTGATAAACCAATGACCCTGCTGACCACATTGGACCTCTAATGAGAATCAGAAATATTCTTTGTTATGGAATTGCTAGTGCAGCATAACTTAGTTTTTATCCTTGCTAGTGTAAATGCATGCATGGAAAAAAATTTTTTGAGTGACTTGATAGAAAGTGGAGATTTCCCAAGTAAATGCAGAGGTTGTCAACAGTGGAGAAGTATGCATTGTATATCCCTTAATGGAACTTAAAGGCCAGCCTACTGAAGAGAATTGCACTTTGTAGTTCCATTTGCATTAGGTTTGAGTCATGTGAAACCAAAAATGATACTGCAAAGTATGCGTTAGTGTGTTTGTGTAATAAACAGCAGAAATGTACAAAAAGAAACTTGTTAATAATGATGATATTTGAAAGTTGAGATTGGGAATAAAGAGCATGGCAATTCTACTTTTCCTTTTAGCTGTTCAAACTGGTTTTTTGAATGAGCATAAGTAATACGATTAAAAACTAAAGGAATATGCTATAAAATATGATAAAAATCTAAAGTTCTGACAATTTTTAAAAAGATTTATTTATTTGAAAGGCATAGTTACAGAGAGGCAGAAAGAGAGAGAGAGGGAGAGAGAGAGAGAGGTCTTCCATCTGATGGTTCACTCCCCAATTGGCCGCAATGGCCAGAGCTGCACCGATCCTCAGTCAGGAGCCATGAGCTTCTTCTTGGTCTCCTACGCAGGTGCAGGGGCCCAAGGACTGGAGCCATCCTCTACTGCTTTCCCAGGCCATAACAGAGAGCTGGATTGGAAGTGGAGCAGCCAGGACTCGAACTTTACCTGCTTCGCCACAGAGCTAGCCCCCATGTTTCCTTTTTCTCATTCTATTTTCTTTCCTTGATTTTCTCAGTTCTCTTTTTCCATAACATAGGTTCTATCAAAGCAAAATCAAGTATGGAGGAGGCCAACTCTGTGTATTTTCTAAGTTAAAACAGCCACACATTAAAGACATAATGCTTGACAGCAGTCAAGAGCGGGGCGTGAGATGAAGACACTCATCCACACTACTGCATCGTACATGTTCCTTTCTTTTCTGTGTTTGACGGAGTTTTGAAGGATGAAATATTGGGGACCTAGTCTTTGCTTATCTGCAATTGCATCTCTTGTATCTTTATAGTGGCCACTTTCTTAAAAAAATAAGCGCTGCAGTTTTTCCATGAATGTATCTGGATCAGATGAAAGGATCAGTTATATTCTCTAGTGCATCCCTCCATGGAGCACACAAGTTAGTGATATTTTGTGGATGTCATGGCAAATCATGGGTCACGTTCCAGTGTGCTGTTCACTCAGGGAGCATTTCTGCCTTTGCTCCCTGCACTAAGTTTGGCTTTAGTTTCTTAGGAAACATCTGATTTCAAAAAGCTGGTATATTTCCTGTTTTAGACCTCCAGGATCATCGAGATGATTTATTGGGGCACAGTTTGAAGTTCTCTCAGAGTTCATTGTCATGCACCACTGAAGTATATCAACAAGTTCCACCCCACCACTGACAGCTGAGCTTGTTTTAACTCCCTGCCATTATTTAATTAGGCTCAGAAATGCCAATGTATTCAGGGAACTCATTAATTTTTTCAGTATTGCAGAAATTCTCCTTGAAATATGAAAATATTTTTCTTTTGTGTCATACATTTAAGGCAGCCAGATAAATAGAGAGTTGACAGGTACAAAAGAAGCCAAGTTGGCTCCCAGTTATATCACACTAATAAATTTTTAAAGAATGAAATTTCGTGTTTTCAGGAGGTCATAAATGTAACAGCATGCACCATTCACTACGCTGTACTTGTAGAAGCATGATATACTACAGAATTTATTTGTTTTAAGTGTGTCTGAATAGTAAGTTTCTATGCTCATGATTGTGTTTGAAATACATGCTAAAGTGTGTATTTCAAGAAAATTGCTGCAGGAATTCGAATGCTGGTTTGCAGTTAAGTTTCAGTGATGAGAAATTCTTAAGAAGACAGAATTGAGCATGTCTTGTGTCTCCAGACCTTAAAGTATTTTTTTTGTTAAAAATGTACTCATGTGCTTAAATTTTTGGTGCTGGTTTTAAAACACTGGGGATGAGCTATAAGTAAGCTGCCATAGCATAGCTGAGAGAAACAAAAACAGGGTGAGCAGAAATGTTAAACTTTATTTCCCACAGAATATTCAGAGTATGGGATAATCCTTTCTCTGCTAGTTCTATTCATGGCACTTGGCAAACTCCTCCATCACATTTTATTTTTAAACATGCGTTAAAAGTTCTAAAACCATTACCCTCAGTTTGTATATACTCTTTAAAAAAAAAAACTCTCGATAAAATTTGCAAGGGAATGAAATGAGTGTGCTTTCTTCTGCATTAACCTGCTAGTCATGGTGTGTGAGGTGTTGCCCGAGACACACAATCACAGGAAGCAAGTGTCATCTTTTTCAGCCCAGTTGATTCGTTGTCCCCACAGGCAATCTAAGAAATGGGAATAGCAAAATGATAGGTGCATGAATGAGACAGTTTCAAAGAGAATGTGCTGAGCCTTCATCTGAGAAGGAAGGCTGTGATTTATTGAACAGCACACAGTAATGACCAGAGAGAGTGCTCCTGTGAGTCTTGCAGTTCCCTTTACTGCACAGTACTCCTCACCAGCAGAGGGAAAGGCCTGGCCAGCAGCGGCTTCAGATAATCTAAATGTACACCACGGAGAGGGGAGAAAACCACACATCCTGGAATTCTGAGGGAAAAAAAATTCTACGTATCTCTGTTTTCAACAGAGACATCTATTTTCTATTACCATATTTTTGGAGTTGCTTAAGACAATTTGAAGGGACTTTGTAAGTCCTTTATAATGTAATTTATATATTTCAAGAGAATAGCTGAATTCCACTGAAATAATAAAGTGGTGGAGTGAAAAAGAGACCCCAAGCGCCACTGAGGCTTAGTTGGCTGATGTTTTCAGCACACCTTTGACAATGTTATGAACTGAGTGGTGTAATCCAAAAAGCACAAAGGAAAAAAGAATCACCCTGAAATATATCTGTAGTTTATGATGCTCTTAAAATTATATATATATATAATTTATATATAATATATTATATATCATACATTATATTATATACTACATATAATATATATTTATATATAATTTATATATATATATAATTGCTGCAAATTTGTTCATTAAGACATTGCCTCACCCCTCTGAGAGAATTCTGATTATGTGAACTTTTGAATGAGTCACGTGGAGCCTGCCCCTCTGCAGGCTCTCTCCTCCATCTCTGCTGATTAGCGTGCAGTTGCTTGGCAACCTGTACCACAGCCCCCCAGGCATCTCTTGGGTTATCCCTTCCAACAGCAGCCTGGAGGTTCAGCCATCAGAGCCAGGCAGCAATGCAGAGTGAGGCACAGCTCTTTTCACAAGGAACTAAAGGATGTGCAATAGGGAGCCCCGTGCGGCAGGCAGAAGCATGGCACTCCGCACCACCAGGTCTCCTGTAGTCCAAGTGACAGCTTTTTGTACCTTCACGTTTTTGAAATTGACATCTGTCTAAAAATTAATGTGTTCATTGATACAGAAATCCATGTGAAATTCATGCTTAGTTTCTTCATCACTCTCTTTGTCTTGGCTCTAGTTTCTGTCCTCCCCCCATTTTTTTTTTTTTTTTTTTTTCCCACTGCGAAGCAACAGGGCGGGTGGAAAGCCCCGGAGTACAACTCTAGGATTTGAACTAGAGTCCTAATTGTCTGTTTCCGTCCCCATTTTTTTTCTCCCCAGAGGAACAATACTGTCAGTGTCACAAGGCTCCTGTGGAGTCTATTGCAGCAGCACGTGTGGGAAATGGTAATTGGGTCCCTTTCCCATTGTTCTGGGTGCCCACAAGGCTCCTGCCCTCCTGCCAGGCCCTTTAGTTTGTTACCATCTCCCCTCTACATGGTTCTCATTCCATTGCTGCTCAGTGAACAAACAAGCGATTCAATAACAGAGCCAGAAACAAAAAGTATTTTTGCCATGTCTAATGACATGAGACTGTTGATACACTCTCAACTGAAAAGATAAGAAAACTGTACCCAGTTACTCTGTCTCTAACAAATCAAGACCCAATTTTAAACATGTAAACCTTTAGTTTAAATAGCCATTTCCTTTTTCATTGAAAATAAAAAGAATTTTTAGGAAAAGAATACATGGCTTCCTCCTGAATACCTCCAAAATTGAAGGGTATTAAAGGCAGAACCCATTCAACTCATTTCTTAAAAGCAGCACATTAGCCAGTAAAGTTCACAACTCAGTTATATATTCCAACCCCCTCCCTTGCCCCAAACTTCAGTGGTA
Source organism: Oryctolagus cuniculus (assembly GCF_051225735.1). NCBI lineage: Eukaryota > Metazoa > Chordata > Mammalia > Lagomorpha > Leporidae > Oryctolagus > Oryctolagus cuniculus. The sequence goes on from NC_142874.1 coordinate 110,610,878, forward strand.
GAGTATCTAATCCAAATAATTTAGTATCTCTTAGATCCCCATCTACTTTTGAAGCAAATGATAGACTGAGAACAGGAAGTGGAGTGTTGTTATTAACCCTTTACCAAATAATGACCTTTGTTCCTTGTATAGCAATTATGGAAACACTAGGTTTGACCTGAGACTCGGATAGTCTTGCAATTCCTCCCATTGACCTTTTGCAGACAGCAGAAAATGTAGACTTGTGGGCAGACCTTCCTTTTTCTGTCACTGAAAGGCAACATGGTTTATTGCAAAGACTGTGGCTTGTAGATTCCAGCAAATTACAGGTGATGCTCTGCACGTTGGGGTTTTAGTCAATGCTTCTTTAATTTTTTAAGTATTTATTGATTTTGATTTAGTGGCAGAGTTTACACAAAATATTTTTATTTGTTTTTATCTTAGTACATGGGAAATTATAGTTAAGCACTAATTATTTAACATTCAGATCAAAATTGCTGTGACCTCGCCTGTTGTCTGGCAGTCAGTCTGAAACAAGGCTATTTATTGGTATATTATTTTCTTATTTGAAGGGTACCTTTCAAGGGCCATCCAGATTTTTTTTATTTTGTTTTTGTTTTTTTATTTGACTATAAAACAGGAGACATTATTTTCTGCTAATATAGCATAGTGGGAAAATAAATAGTCAACTTCTACACACACATAAAATAATAATAAAAGCATAAAACCGAACTAAAAATACCTTGTGGTCTTTCTTGGCATAAGGACCCTAGGCTTAGTTTGTATATGTCTTATGTTAAATTTATATGTATGCATTCATAGATCTTCAACTCATTCTCTGAATCAAAGATAACTATATCATACTTACTTAATGACATTGGTTCATCATCACAGTGATTAGTGTCAATTCCCTGGAAGACTGTCCCCTAGATGGGATGGCTGCGTGAAGCCTGTTCTTACAATACAGTCTTGAATCAGAGTTGTGAAGTGTACCCAGTTTGCATATGTATAATGCGTGCCTATGTATAAATATAGGTATTATGTAATTTAGAGAAAATTCCAAGTCATCGCTGTAACATCATTCCTGTATGACTGAGGAAAGTTTTCTAGTACTTGATTTTGTGTTAGTAGAGTTTAAATATCTTTTTTTAAAGATCTATTTATAGGAATTTCTAAGATAATTTTCTCTGTATTAGCTTTCCTATTAAACTTATAGATCTTAAAATTTATAGTTGTATCAGAATATTTCTAATTCCAGTAATAAAACTCAACTCTAGCCAACATTGGCCAAAAAATGGAATTTATGAGATCATAAAATTGAGAAGTCTAAGGGAAAGTTCAGCCTTCAGGCATGGCAAATCAATCTGAGTCTCATCAGGAGAGAGAACCCACATAGTCATTTGAATGGGGATGGTTTAATATAAAGACATTAACTATAATGAAATTAGAGTTCAAGGGTATATCTAGTAAGAAATAGAAAGAATACCAAGAAATTCAGGGACAGCAGATAGGGGAGCCCCCACTACTCCTCTGAGCAGGATTGAGCCCATTCCCCAGGCTGGGATCCAGTCCTCATTGCCGAAGGTGTGTCCTTGACTCCAGGGAGATACCACAGTAGTCATGATCCTATGTCCATGGAACTTTCTGGAAGGTTCTCCCAGGAACTTGCCTGAAATAAGCTCTCCAAGGTGCCATTAGCATTCTTGGTGAGGTGTCTCTCTAGAGGCCATCTGCTACAAACTGCCTTAGGCATAGAGGAGAGGGCAGGGGAGGGGAGAGGCTACCACTGGCCATTGAATGTTCTAGCCACTGTACACTGCAGGTACTTGATGCTGGAAAAGCTGTGAGTGCTGCAGGCACTGGGCCCTGAGATCAGGGTTCTGGACAAGCTGCCTGTGCTGCTGGAACCTGCAGAGCCAGCACACAAGCCCAGGAAGCAAAATCCCATTATCCTCTGTAATGTCTCTCTAGCACTCTCTACGAACAGCTTAGCATGGTGCCAGCAGGTCAAAGAAAAATTTTAAAGGGACCACATCAACTTTCACAGAGTAGGCAAAAAAAAAAAAAAAAAAAAAAAAAAAAAAAAAAAAAAGGATTCATTACAGCAAAGGTGACCAGACCCAAAAATTCAAGAGGATGTTAGCAGGATTTACTCATTTTTTTTTTTCTTTTTGACAGGCAGAGTGTACAGTGAGAGAGAGAGACAGAGAGAAAGGTCTTCCTTTTGCCGTTGGTTCACCCTCCAATGGCCGCCGCGGCCGGCGCATTGCGCTGATCTGAAGCCAGGAGCCAGGTGCTTCTCCTGGTCTCCTATGGGGTGCAGGGCCCAAGGACTTGGGCCATCCTCCACTGCACTCCCGGGCCACAGCAGAGAGCTGGCCTGGAAGAGGGGCAACCGGGACAGAATCCAGTGCCCCGACCGGGACTAGAACCCAGAAGATTTACTCATTTTTTAAAATAATTTTTATAGATAGTCAGATTTTGACATACAATTAAAGACCCTTGGAGTCAGTGTTGTAGCATAGCAGCTAACACCACCATCCCATATGGGCCTGGTGTGTGTCCCGACTGCTCTACTTCCAATCCAGCTCCTTACTAATGCGCTGAGAAAGCAGCAGAGGATGGTCCAAACACTTGGGAGACCAAGAGCTACCCATGTGGGAGACCAAGATGAATCTCCAGGCTCCTGGCTTCAGCCTGATATAGCCCAGTGAATTCATTGAGTTTGAACCCAGGATTTCTGTTAAAATAGAGTCAAAAGTTACAAAATGTGACTTCTTTTTCAATGATGAGACTATAATTAACTATATTATCTCAGCAATAATGTACAATCGTGTCTCCAATATAATTCAGCAGTACAAAGGCATAGACCACTATTGTAACCCAAAACATGGGTGGAGCCCTAAGGCATGATGATGCTGACTGAACAGCCAGTGTCAAATGGGAACCTACAGCATGGTTCCATTTTATATGACATTCTTACAGTGGCAGAAGCATATGAAGGCCTGCAAAAAATTCTTGGAAGATGCATAGTACGTGCATGGATTTCAAAACTTCTTGCACCAAAATAACCTGACCTTTTAATTCCATTTGTCTAAGTTTTTAAGGTACCCTCATCAAAACCAAGAACTGAGTTATGATTGCTAGGAGTTAGTACTGGGGAAAGGGTATGTCTATACAGGAGTACCATGAGTGAGTGTCTTCAGGGTGAAGGTACACTTCTGGATCCCAGACAGATATCAGGAGAGTAAACCAGTAGACAGGAATACTGGTGTGTGTGTATATGTGTGTGTGTGTGTGTTGTGTGTATGTGTGTATGTGTGTGTGTGTGTGTGTCTGTCTGTCTTTCTGCCTTACAAATAAGCAAATAAAAAAATTTTAAAAAATATCTGGCAAGACCCCAGTAAGCTCTGTAGTATAGTTAATGCCATTGTGCAAATGGTATTTTCCTGGCTTTACATTTTTACTATGGTTTTCATAGGGGAAGCTGAATAAAGAATACACAGGAATTATCTGTACTGTTTATGCAATTTCTGTGCAAGGATAAAATTGTTTCAAAATGAAGTTTGTAAAGGTAATCATTGAAAATAACAGCAGGAGCTGACAGGGGGGCCCAGAAAGTTAAGCTGTCCCATGCTACACCAGCATCCCATATCAGAGCAGTGGTTCAATTCCTGCTTGCCAGCTTCCAATCCAGCTTCCTGACAATGCACCTGGGCAGGCAGCAGATGAGGGTACAAGTGTTGGGCTTCTGCCACCAACAAGGGAAACCAGCATGGATTCCAGGCTCCTGGCTTTATCCTGGTCCACCCCTGGCTGTTGCAGCCATTTGAGGAGTGAACCAGTGGATGGAAGATCTATCTCCCTTTCTCTCTGTGTTTCTTCCACTCCGTCACTCTGCCTTTCAAATAAATAAATAAATCTCTCAAAAATAGTAGTAATCCCACAGTAATAATTGGTGCAGGAAAAAAAATCTATCCACAAACGCTAAAATTATCAGGCATAATCCGAACAGAATCAGTAGAGTTGCCTGTTCTTCAAGGATCTCCTCTGAAACTTTTAGTAAATAAATAATAACTACAGTGAAGAATCCTAGCAGTAACCATTAGCCAGAGTTGTTGTTGTTATTACTATTATTATTCCTACTAACGCATATCCTCAGTCTATCATGTTAACATATCAGAAAAACTCAAATTCAGGGAAACTATACAAAATCACAAACTGTAATCTTCAAAAGTGTCAATAAGGAAAGACAGGAATTGTCACAGACTGGAGAAGATAAAGAAATACAAAAATAAATTGCAACTTGGGATCTTGAATTGGATCCTGGAATATAAAAGGTTAAAAAAAAGGTAGTAAAAGCTGAATGATTTTTGTGTGTAGTGGATAATCTTGCACCAAGATATGTGGCTTATTTTTAATAAGTCATGTGAGATATTAACACTAATAGAAATTGGGTGAAGAATACACCAGACCTTTTGTTGTGGGATCTTTCCAAGTGCTCCATGCATCTGAAAGTAGCTCAAATTTTTAAAAGCTGAGAAAGAGAAAATCTCGCCATACTATTGTGACGTTGAATCAGGTTTAAGAATCACTGTGCTGTGACTGAGGACAAGTTCCTAGTAGCCGTTTCCTCTAGAAAGAGAGTTGAATTCTCAGGTGGAACCAAGCTGAATAAAGTAGGACCCAGAGGGTAAAATAATGACTCAAGCTACTGCAGACATCAGATAGGGAAGAAGAAGAAAGAAAAACAAAAAGAAGTGGATGGGGAGGGAGGAGGAGGAGAAAAGAGCAGCACCATCTGAACGTTATTTGGATGAGAAGTTAGCTTTTAGGATATAAATCTTACTTATTTCCTAAAGAAAAATCAAAAGGCTGGGACAATTATTGCTACATAGCAAACAAAACAGGACACCGTGATACAATGCTTACAACCACATGGGAAGTAAAACATTTTCTTAGCCAGTGATGGGAATTAAAACATTTTCATGCTTGCTTTACATATGATTCAAGAACATTATAGCACAGGTGGATAACTTCCTAAATATTCTGGGAGTAAATCTGTGCAATGTGCTTGATGCTCCCAGTTGAAATTTGCCGTAGTAAAAAACAATCCGCATTAAGAGATTGTTTAAAGTATGAGTGTTCTGGCCAGCACCGAGGTTCACTTAGCTAATCCTCCACCTGCAGCGCCGGCACCCCAGGTTATAGTCCCGGTCTGGGTGCCGGATTCTGTCCCGGTTGCTCCTCTTTCAGTCCAGCTCTTTGCTGTGGCCCGGAAAGGCAGTGGAGGATGGCCCAAGTGCTTGGGCCCTGCACCCGCATGGGAGACCAGGAGGAAGCACCTGGCTCCTGGCTTGGGATGGGCGCAGCACGCTGGCTGCAGCGCAACTGCCTTAGCGGCCATTTGGGGGGGTGAACCAACAGAAAACGAAGACCTTTCTCTCTCTCTCTCTCTCTCTCTCTCTCTCTCTCTCTCTCACTGTCTAACTCTGCTTGTCAAAAATAAATAAATAAATAAAGTATGAGTGTTCTTTGTTAAATACGTAAATAACACAGAACTTCCAAAGGACATACAGCTCTAAGATAAGCACAACAAATACAACCTTAACTGTGAACTATGGGTAGTTTCATAATATTCTGACAGCCAGTTGTTTTAAACTAACTACAGTTTTATAGTTTTCATTTTTTTCTTCTCTGCATTGTTGTTCAACAATTTTAAAATGCAATTAAAAATAACAGTCTAATTGGGTGATGAATTGGCTAAATGTAAATTCTACTCTCCATTCTTCCTATTATGTCCTCTTAATTAGAATAATCTGTGCCCCACACCTTTTTTATTTTGGGTGATTATTAAATACTAAATGAAAAATGTGAATTACTTTGTCTGAAAGTGTTCTAATTTTACATTAAATAAAAGCCTTGGGAAAGTCACCAAGTCCAGCTATAATTAACATTATATAAGATTTCTGTAAAGCTGTGATATGATTTAAAGGTTCTTTTCCACATCATAGAGTTACCCTGCCATGATAATTTTTATTCCAACTAAAAAGTGAAGTATGTTTGCAGTCTCCTCACTTGAGCATATGAAAAAATAGTGTGTTGTAAGATCCTTAAAATAGTAGTAACCTAAGAGAATTTTGGGGACTGTTACATTTCTATGTTCTATAGAAATCGTTTGAAAATTATAATTGTTCCTTGGAGATCAGGCTCAATGTAGCAGTAACTACACATTCAAACAAAAGGACTGTATGTGTTTCCCCATGGAAAATGAGCAGGCATTCACTTTAGCAATGTCTTAGGCAGACATGGTGAACCCATCACTAGTATATCCATGTATTCCTATTACCCAAGTTCAAGAGAATGAACTATGGAAAAGACCAGCACTCCAATACCACTAAACTTGGGGTAGGCTATTCTCATCAGTAAAATATTTTTTCTCCATGAACTTACAAAGTCAAATGACATTTGGAAGGTGACTTGGTGAACCTAGAATCTAAAGAATGGTAATTGGATGCAACAAGTGTTGAGTAATGGAACCCAGCTTTTGCATAATAGGAGTGGACTTTATGGTGGATTAAAGTAAATGGCATTCATTAACTAAGGCTCTTTCCTAACCAGTGTTTCTATGAGAACTGATAATATTGGCTTTATAATTCCAAATGAGACCAATAATTGCCACCTACACCTAACCAAATGCCCTAACCTCTCTGAAACTCTTTATAACTATTCTAAAGGATATTGTGAAGATCAATTAAGATAACATTTATATATATATGTATGTCTGTATATATATTTATATATGTGTGTGTGTATAGATCACCTATGTGAATGATTCTCAAGGATAATGGTCTTCTCCCCACTTACCACCTATTTCTTTTTTAAAACCAGAAAGATTTTAAATAAAACAGAAGATTTTAAACAAAATGACTTTTTAGGTATTCATCTGCACTCAATTGTGCTGTAACAAGAGCCATGAAACATGACATTGAGTTTGAGAGCCCAAGTTAAAAGCTGAACAAGTAGGGCCAGTGCTGTGGCACAGCAGGTTAAACCTCTGCCGCCGGTGCCTCCTGTGCCAGCATCCCATATGGGTGCCGGTTCGAGTGCTGGCTGCTCCTCTTCCAATCCGGCTCTATGCTATCACCTGGGAAAGCAGTGGAGGATGGCCCAAGTGCTCGCCCCCCCCCCCCCCATCCATGTCGGGGACCTGGAAGAAGCTCTCAGCTTCCTATCGGCCCAGTTCCAGCCATTGCACCCATTTGGGGAGTGAACCAGTGGATGAAACACCTTTCTTTCTGTCTCTCCCTCTCTGTCTGTAACTCCACCTCCCAAATAAATAAATGAAATATTTAAGAAAAAAAAAAGAGCTGAACAAGCCCATGTCTGGAGAAATAGTTGGCTTATAAATGGTGAATGAAGAGCAACGATTCCTTAATTTTAATTAATTCTTTAATTTTAAATGGAAGGAGTTAAGAAAAGCAGATTTAAAGTAGTTTACTATCCAGTTCTAAACATAATTTGTAGGATAAGTGAGGGTACTTTCTGGAGGCAGCGCGCTGAAACTAAAACATCAAGGGTTCTGCTTTTAGCTTAGGTGCACTTGCTTTGGAATTCCCAACTCTGTAGCAAGGGGAGAGGAAGTCACTTCTCACCCATGAATTTCTGTTGTCACATTTACAAAGCAACAAAATTGTAAACAATAGTTGATAAAGACAAATGATACATTAAGATATGTAAATGGACACACAGAGTTCAACATGTAGCTGTTGACATTACATAATGTCCCTGTATTCACATAAACTTGAGAATAGCAAGATGATGCCTCTGGACCTGGCTCCTGTGCAGGGCTGAGACCTGCGTGTGGGTACTCTGATATTATAGTCACCTTGTCCACTGATTGAGATTGCATCGTGTTACAGATTCCTAAGTACTAGAAAATAGTTGCTACAGAAATGTTTGCTTAGTGTTTGTAGTATTTTCCTTCAAGAAAATAGAGCTTACTTTATTTGCTGTCTAAACTGGATTCTTCCAGGATCTCTTCTCCTTAGTTGGGATGAGGACAATGTTTTATCTTTGCTTTGATGCTCACTTTACTATTCTGTAACTATATTTCCCTATGCATCTATTTCCTTATGCTTCATGGGCATGAAGCTTAGCTTGCCCCAAATCTTCTTAAATGTGAAGATTCTTCTGTTTCTAAGATTTAGAGTACAATATGTATTATACTACACATTGATGGATTTCTGGGAAACTTTAGTTAATTTTTAAAAAGACAATGCATCTGGGACCAGCGCTATGGTGTAGTGGGTAAAGCCACTGCCTGCAGTGCTGGCATTCTGTATGGACATGGGTTTGAGACCTGGCTGCTCCACTTCCAATTTAGCTCTCTGATATGGCCTGGAGAAGCAGTACTAGATGGTCCAAGTCCTTGGGTCCCTGCACCCACGTGGGAGACCCGGAAGAAGCTCCTGGCTCCTTTTGATTGGCACAGATCCGTCCATTGCGGCCAATTGGGGAGTGAACCAGCAGATGGAAGACCTGTCTCTACCTCTCCTTCTCTCTCTGTGTAACTGATTTTCAAATAAATACATAAATCTTTTTTTAAAAAAATATGATGATGCATCTGTAATGGTTTTGTATATTCCAAGACATTTTATTTTATTCCAATAAAAGCTTTCTATTCTGATGCCTTGGGTTTTTTTCTTGCTGGCCCTAGCTATATACATATAGCTATATATATATATACACACACACACACACACACACACACATAGCTCGCTCTCTCTCTCTCTCTCTCTCTATATATATATATATATATATATATATAGTGTTCTGAGATTGCCAAAGAACACAAAGTACTGAAATGAACAAACACTCACTCTCTGCAAGTTTTAGTACAAGGATCCATGGAACTTTGGAGGTGGGATGAGGGGGAACTGTGACTTTGGTCAATTTTGTTACTCAAGGGCTTCTCATCCTTTCTTCTTCCTTCTATCTCTGGTTATAATAGGCTACCATCTTATTTGCAGATAGATGCTGACAAAGTAAGAACAAAGCTATGAGATAAAAGTTTATTTGAGCTGCAGGTTTATAGCAAGCGTGAATGCAAGTTGATGAGGGAGCCTGTGGTGAGACATATTGGAGAGTCTCATAAAAATACATCATCTTGATACTTCTGCATTTGCAACTGTCTGCTGGAATACTGTCATTACTGATGATTTCTTTCAAAGTAGATGACTTTGACGGAGGATCTTGCAGCTTTTGCTTCCCCCTGCCGCCACCACCCCTCCCATTGCCTGTCTGTCGAATCAGTAAAGGTCAAGGTGGTAGGCAGGTCCTCTAAGAGGCAGTGTGGGTGAAAACAGAACAGCCCTTCAGAGCACAGCCGGGGTGATCAGCCAGCTGCTTTGATGAATTCACCGACATCTGTTCCAGAGGCAATTTTGCTGCACAAATCTACCGTTAAAAACAGTGAAGGACTTTAATTAACTGCATATACCAAGGAGTGAGACTGATAAAATGGCACCATCTGGAATAGGAAGATGTAAAATTTGCTCCTCAACAGTGTTGATTGGGGATTATATTAAAATTTGTCTTGATCACAAATGATTCCCTTGCTGTCACAGTGTTCTTTATTAGTAGCAAAAGCTTTATGACTTGAAATACTTTGCTCAGGTGTGCCACCGCATTAAAATGTAAAGCTTCAGATTTCTCCTTTGGCCTTTTGTTAATGCCCCATTAGTGCTAGTTAACTTTCCCTGCTCCAAAAGAATTATGTTGATCCACTTTGAGCTTCAAAAAGAAGAGGTCAGCCAGAACCTAGCAATACTCAAACCCCCCAGAGCTATGCTTAGCAAACCTATTTGGAAATGTAACATAAAGGCAAGTGGGTCTCCTGAAAGAAGTTCCCTTGTGCACATGGTCATAGAATTTGAGATACAATTTCAGGTTTCCTTCACTCTAAAGTCATGGATTCCAGATTAACTGTTCTCAACACCCTTATGTATTTGTGCCTGGTGCGTATAACATTGGATCTCTTTCATTTCAGGTCTACCCCCCGTCAGCTGCTTCATCTGTCCTGATTTTTCATGTTCCTCAGCAAACATGGATTTGGGAAACAACTTGTTTCCCAAATGTGCCTCTTAGCAAGGAAGCAATGCTTTCTTAATGATAAAGTTAAATTTTGTTACAGCTCAGTTTGTACTCTGAGAGGGTCTTCAGAAAGTTTGTGGAAAACAAAAGTGAAAGATATTTACTTTAGTACAAACACGTTTGAAGCCTATGTGTATGAAGGTTTTTCCAAAAAAAAAATTGATAAAAAGACATATTGTGAAGAAACGAGGCAGGGATTTCCTTTGCACCAAAGGAAACATGTTTAATTCCATTTTCCATGACCTTCTTTATGTCTTCTTGCATATGGTTTCACAATAGTGTTTGATAGACATTAATGACATGACCTAAAATTAGACATTCTATTTCTTTTTTTAGAAAAAGACTTATTTATGTATTTATTTATTTGAAAGAGTTACACAGAGAGTGGGAGATTCAGAGAGTGTGATCTTCCGTCTGCTAGTTCACATCTCAAGTGGCTACAACAGCTGGGGCTGAGCCTGGTGGAAGCCAGGAGCCAGGAACTTCAACTTCATCCCACATCAGGTCAGGGAACCAAGCACTTGGACCATCTTCCATTGCTTTTCTCAGGCCATTTGCAGGAAGCTGGAGAGACAGTGGTGCAGTCGGGACTTGAACCAGCTCCCATAAGGGATGCCAGCATCCCACGTGGTGGCTTCACCTGATACCACATGACACGGACCCCTGCATTCTACTTCTAAGGCCTTTGAGAGAAGCTTTAGTAAATAACCCAGTATGCCAGCAAGACGTGATATACATGTGTAACAACTGCTGCCTATGGCAGTGACTTTTTTTTTTAATTGCAGGTTGAATTGGGAACTCAATAGGGGAAAGTTGCTACATAACCCCCTATGATTTGATAAAACAAGCACAAAAATAATAGATAAGAAATAAACATTTTTTCACCAGCCCCCACAGTAAATTACTTTTATCAATTCACATGGATAATCACTACTTTTTTTTTTAAACTTTTTTTTATTTGATGATAATCACTACTTCTAATTTCCATTTGTAACATGCAAAAACTATTTGGTCATCAGGTAATTAAGAGAAATTTCATGACTTCCCCAAAACATATATCAGGAAGACCTTTCCAACTAAGACTTGTATCTTCAAGTTAGAAAGCTTTGGTATCTGTAAAACTGCGTGCTTATAACTGTATAATTTTACCCCACTACTGATTCAGTGCCCCAAATTAGCCTATTTTTCTAGTCCTCTTAAACCCTGAAGTTCATCTCACTAGGGTGTTGAATAAATAAAAATTTAATAGCATATATTACCATCCCTCCTTGCCTCATCTTTCCCACCCACTGTAACTGGGATTATGTTAGTGGGTATTTGGCACAGCAGTTAAAATGCTACTTGGGATGCCTGTTTCCCAGTTCAGAGTGCCTGTGTTCAAGTCCAAGCTCCATTTACACTTCAGCCTCCTGCTGATATGTGCCCTTGGAGGCAGCAGGTGATGCCTCAAGTAGTTGGGTCCCTGTCACCCACATGGGAAAGATCCAGATTGAATTTGGTGCTCCTAGTTTGGGCCTGGCCAGCCTCAGCTTTTGTAGGCTTGGAGGATGAACCTGTAGATGGAATTGCGCGCTCTCTCTCTCTCTCTCTCTCTCTCCATGCTAAATGCATGTGGTCTTCAGCCTAGGCCAGGCTGAAATGATCAACGCCCAGGCCACGAAACATCTAGTAGTGGGTGGTTCTGCTACTTCTGTGGCAGCATCTCTGAGGGCTTTGAGCTTTTATCTATTCTTGAAGCCCACGGGCCTGGAGCTAGCCCATGACATGGGCAAAACCACCATTCTGCTACAGGTTTTGTATTCTCCCTGGAACATCTCAGTGTCACTGTATTCCAGAGGCCTGCAAAGCTCCCCATGCCTTCCCAGTTAGAGAAATGTAATTACTCACCCTGAGGTCAGCAGCTTTGTTCTGTCCGCCTGTAAGCATGTTTCTTTATCTCTATCCCTACTGCCCTCTCCCAAACAATTTTCCCTATCACAAGCCCTTACAAAAACAGTGTTGACCTGCCTTTCTTGTAGTGGGAGAGTTTTTCCTGTTAACTCGCCCTAATACATATTGTTATTTACTTGTTCTGACAGTTTTACATCGTTGTTTGTTGTTTCTTATATTGAAAGAGACCAGATGTTTCAGCATTCTTGTCGTACTTTTCTTGAAATCCCTAAAGTATGCTTATCATTTCATGGTCACTCTTTTGTGAAAATTATGTAACAGGACCAATGTGAAGCAAGAATCTCAATGTTAAGTTCAAGGCATTGTCCGGCCTTGCCTTTCCAACTCAGTGTCTAGACAGGTGTGAACTTCTGAACTCCCAGCAGCGCTACATTTTTTTTCTTTTTTTAAAATGTTATTTAAGTTATTCAAGTTTCATGTATTTTCATATAAAGAGATTTAGGAACATAGTGATACTTCTCATCCTATCCTCCTTCCAACCCCTCCCCCTCCTCCCTCTCCCATTCCTACTCTTAACTTTTACAAAGGTCTACTTTCAGTGTACTGAATGATCATAAAGTTAACCCTTCACTAAATAAAAGAGTTCAACAAATAGTATGAAGAAAACAAACTAACAGAAAAACACTGTTCGTCAACAGAGGAGAGAAGGGCTGTAAACAATCATTGAATCTCAAAATGTCCATTTCACTCCGTTTTAGGTACTCTATTCATTACCTCAGATCAGGGAAAACATGATATCTGCCTTTTTTGGACTGTCTTATTTCACGAAGTATAATGGCTTCCAGTGTAACCATTTTGTTACAAGACAGGATATTTTCCTTTTTTTTTTTTTTTTTTTTTTTTTACAACTGAGTAGTACTCCTTGGTGTATATATACCGTAATTTCTTTATTCAGTCAACAGTTGATGGACATCTGGGTTGATTCCATATCTTAGCTGTTGTGAATTGAGCAGCATTACTTTTGTTAAGTTACCATCTTCCTTTTAGCTTCTCTAATCCCTCTGCCACTTCCACTGCTTTTGGGTCAGTCTTTTTTTTATTTTTTTATTTGACAGAGTTATAGACAGTGGGAGAGAGAGACAGAGAGAAAGGTCTTCCTTCCATTGGTTCACTCCCCAAATGGCTGCTACAGCTGGCACTGTGCTGATCCGAAGCCAGGAGCTAGGTGGTTCTTCCTGGTCTCCCACATGGGTGCAGGGGCCCAAGCACTTGGGCCATCCTCCACTGCCCTCCTGGGCCACAGCAGAGAGCTGGACTGGAAGAGGGCCAGCCGAGACTAGAACCCAGCGCCCATATGGGATGCCGGCACCACAGGTGGAGGATTAACCAAGTGAACCACCGTGCTGGCCCCTTGGTTCAGTCTTGCATGTTCTTTTCCCCAGTGCTCTTTCCCCCTTGCCTCGAGTGGAAGGACTTTGAGCTTCTGCAGGTAAGAAAGGCTGATGCTATGGGTTACCAGCATTCCTTAGCCCCACTGAGCAGTGGGCTGAAAACTGGATTTCCATACATCCCAAGGTGTTGTCTCCCTTTTGTCTTTTCCTCACCCCCATTCTTGTCCATAATATTGTGTTCCTGAAAGCAATCAGCAATCTGCATGTCCAGAGGGCCATAGTTATCTACTTTAATGATGAAAGAAAACGATCTAAAAGGAATAGTGGCAACTAAAACAGCAGCAACAGTGTTTTCTTGATGACAGAGGTGGGTGATTGAGATCAGTCTAGAAACATAAAGCAAGCTCTTTTTCTATATGAGCAGGGGTCAGTGCCTTTCTAGAAGTCATAGATCTTGGCAGCAGAAGCAGTCACACAACTCCTCCCACCTGTCCTCAGAGTTAAGGTAAACAGTTGTCATAAGCCTTCAGTAGAAAATCATTACCCACACTCTGTTAAAGTTTTTGGTAAACAAAGGGAGATGCCAGCCTCCAGGTCAACTGGTTTAGAACAGAAAGACATTCTGTTAATGCAGTCAAGATAAAAGACATCTTCTCTAGTTATCACTATAAATATTTATAAACATATAGCTCACCACCATTGCCAACTTTACTAACATTTTGAGGGTTTCTATACTGAAAGCAGTTTAAATTTAAAAACAAGGAAACTCTTCCATTTGAATAGAGATGAGAAGAAAGCTAGCATTGTATATGGTTAAGAAATAACTATATCCGGCCGGTGCCGTGGCTCACTAGGCTAATCCTTCGCCTTGCGGCGCCGGAACACTGGGTTCTAGTCCCGGTCAGGGCGCCAGATTCTGTCCCGGTTGCCCCTCTTCCAGGCCAGCTCTCTGCTGTGGCCAGGGAGTGCAGTGGAGGATGGCCCAAGTACTTGGACCCTGCACCCCATGGGAGACCAGGATAAGTACCTGGTTCCTGCCATCGGATCAGCGCGGTGCGCCAGCCACAACGGCCATTGGAGGGTGAACCAACAGCAAAGGAAGACCTTTCTCTCTGTCTCTCTCTCTCTCATTGTCCACTCTGCCTGTCAAAAAAAAAAAAATTAAAAAAAAAAGAAATAACTATATCCAACTAGCTGTATATCAAGATGTTGAACGCAGCATCTATAAATGAATTATTCATGTGATTAATCAAACAAGTATTCCAAGTAAGCCAGAAGACTCACCTAAACAGTAAGGCTCTACACATGACATGCATGGTCCCTTCTAAAATGTTAGAATGCACCTGAATGCATTTATGCAAATTAAAGATTATTTGATATTCTTTAGCACTCACCCCTTTTTTCAGATAGTCTACTTCAGCACCTCCAGTGATTAGTTCCCATATCTTAGCACACTGAACATTCTATTGAGCCAAACTTATAAGATGAAGGAGCTGATTGGAGTCAGTGGTTAGTATGGGGCTCTCAAGACTGGAAGCGTGATGAGAAGCGAGAGGGTATGAGGGCTATGGGGCAGGGGGCAGGTGCCACAGACAGCAAGGAGCCAGAGACATGCTTAATTAGGGGGTTTCTCTTTCTGTGGTTTCCCTGGCTTCTATCCCTAGCACAGAGTACAAACTGGGGACCCCCAAAATATGTTTGAAAGCACATTATCTTTGAGTGTAATCTTAGTTTACCACCTGACTTACATGTATTTTGGCGCTAAGCCACTTAAACTTTGAGACTATTTCCTCATCTGTAACATTAATTTTAAAATCATAAACAAAAATGATGACCTACCTCTTAAGGCTGTTGGGAGGATAATAAAAATATATACAAATTTCTTGGAGCATACCCAATGCTCAATAAATGATAGGCATTACTAAAGCTTCCTTTCTAAAAACTAACTAACAAACAGACTAACTAACTAAATAAATAAAATTCAGGTTTGCTTTCATACTCATGAATTACAAACTCTGTTAGACAATACCTTCTTTATCTTTAATTTTCAGCTCAAAACCACTGCATGACTGAAAACGCCCTTGACTTTTATATGATTCCATTACTTCACACGTGAGCTAGCAGGGATATTATCCCAAGTAATGGCAAATCTCTGCAAGACCATGACTCTAACAACATATGATCATTTTGTTCGCCGTCATTGAAACATCACAGGCACAGGTATCAAGAAGTTTCAAAGTGCAGCATAGCACAGTCACCAGGAGCCTGCACACAGGGGCCGAATGACGGCACTGCTACGTACAGTTCCTCCATGCAGTCTGCTGAGTGATCTTGGGCAAGGCATTTCACTGTTCTGTGTCTGAGTTTCTTCATTTTCTGGACTAGTAGCGCAGACAAAAATCTTTTATCCTTAAACCTCTGTTGCTTCCTCTATTGTTGTGGTGCTCTGCTTTCCAACTGTAGTAAATAGCTTTCATGAACATTTTAAATTATTTTACCACAATCTGGCTGAATGTCAACACTTTATTCTCTCACCTCAAATAAAAATACACTTTTGCAGTCATTACTCTTTTATTTATAGAATTGTACAATTATTATAACACATGTTCATTTGAAATTTAGAGTATTGTCACAAGCAATTAAATGTTGTTACAGTTATTAACACAGAGAAGGTAGTATGAAGGCAACAAGTCCCACTGATCAAAATGCCCTCAGCATGTATTTGGTGCTTTACTTTTCATGAGTGAACCTGAGGTCTCCTGCCATGCAGTTCCCGCAATATTTCCATATTTATGAAAAGTTTGGAAGGTCTCTCTTCCAATGTTAAGGGTCTACTGTAGTTTCCAGGAAAATGTATTATTTGATCAGTATTTTAAGCTTAATAATGAGGGAGGAATTTGAACTCCATGGCTACTGTCATCTAATGTGGAGATGCTATGATTTTTTGTGTGTTCCTTGGTAAGTTTATTAGCTATGAAAATTAGCAGCATTTGTAGCAATCTCTAGAGATGTAATTGGTATGAGTCAAACAGCTTTGTCTCAAGATATTACATTGTAAATGCTAAAAACTATGTAATGCAAATTTTAAAGCTATTTAAATAGTAAAGCTTCTCTCCTCTTATCCAGTATTTTCTCTGCACTCACCACCTGAGATACATGAGTTCACACAAGAACTTGGGATCTGACCTCTGGAGAATTTGGTTTGGGGGTCAGAGGTCAAGGGCAATGAGCTGCCCAGCCCAAGCTGCCGTTCACATACATGCTACTTGATCTTCATAATGAAATTTCTAGGCAGATTCTGCTCTAAAATTTCATTTTTCTGGTGCCATTACTCAATTTTTTAATCCCACTGATAAAAAGCATAAACAGGGTATTTGTCACAGTAGTTAAGATGCTGCTTAGGATGCCCGCATCCCATATCAGATATAGGTTTGAGTCCCAGCTTCGCTTCCAGTTCCAGCTTCCTACTAAGGCACACTCAGAAGGAGGTAATGGCTCAATTGTTTAGGGCCCTGCCACCCATAGTGGAGATCCAGATTGAGTTCCAAGCTTGTAGTATAGGCCTGATCCAGATCTGATTATTGCAAGAATTTGTGGAGTGAGCCAGCAGATAAAGATTTCTCTCCATGTTTTTGTCACTCTGCCTTTCAACCAGATCAGAAATTTTCTTAATATATTTTTAAATGAGCACACATGGAAAATATTGATGATAAAGATACAACCTCAATTAAAAACATCTATTTACAGATTTGAGAAAATTTTCATATATTTTTATTATGTAAATTCAGCTTATCAGCAGGACACAGACGAATAGATACATATATGCAAAATTTATCATTTCCAAATATGCTTATATTAATCTGTTGTATAGAATATATATATATATATATACACACACACATAGAGAAAGAGAGAGAGAAAGAGGGAGACAGAGAGCTGTTAACTAATTAGTATATTTTTAAGATTTTATTTATTTATTTATTTGAAACACAGAGTTTCAGACTGAAAGGGAGAGACAAAGAGGTCTTCTATATGCTGGTTCACTCCCCAATTAGCCACAAAAGCTGCAGCTGAGCCGATCTGAAGCCAGGAGACAGGAGCTTCTTCTAGGTCTCTCCATGTGGCTACAGGAGCCCAAGAACTTGGACCGTCTTCTACTGCTTTCCCAGGCTGCAGGAGAGAGCTGGATGAGATGTAGAGCAGCCGGGTCTTGAACCGGTTCCCTTTTGGAATGCCGGCACTGCAGGCAGCAGCTTTCCTGCTATGCCATAGTACCAGCTCCATAATTAGTATTTTCTACCTTTATAGAAAATATGTTTTCTGATAAAAAGTATTTGTCACTTTACAAAACCATCATTTTCATATCATTATTTTTTCATAACATTATTGAACAATAACAACTACTTAGAATAAGTGTGCTATTTATAAGATTCTTTTCAATCATAGGTTTATGGGGTTTGAAAATGATATCTTTGAGATTATTTTAGACCATCCTTAACTTCCAAAGAAAGATGCTACTTCACACTATTTCCAAACTGTAGATTAATTCAGCATAACCATTGGTATCCTAAACTGGATTATTTTCCCCTCATGAAAAACTATCTTCTCTTGCTTTAAGGAAACCACTCCCAGCTATAAGAGTAAAACCCAGATTCTCCAAGTTGTCCATAAAAGCAAAGTCTCACAGGGCTGATCCTAGCTCCCATTCTCTTTCCCTGAATGCCTTGAGAATTTTCTTCCATTCTGCAGTTACTTTTCCATTAGCTGCTTGCTATCATCATCATCATGACTTCAGGGGGCCTCTTGGTTTCTTGACTTACCAGTTCAGCCTTCCTCTTTAGAGCAAGTACGACACCTGATACAAGGCTGGGTTCTTATAAAAGACCCAGGGAAGACAAAAGATCACAATAAGCAGCTAAATCATCTGGCTATGAAAGCACCACTCACTTGCCAGGGTGCCCTGCTTCGATTACACTGAGCCCCCTTCTCTGTCTAGTGTGGTTGGCGCCAACTCAGAACCTGTCACTGAAGGGACTCTTCTAAAACATCCATGTTTCTGAAAGCTTAGACTCAAGTCTGAAAGCCTGGAAATCGTTTCCTCCTCCATTCTTTTGAGAGCCTTCTTTGTAAAGGAAGTACCTCACCTCATGGCAGAATGAAATAAGAGCGCAGCTTTCTGTAATAGTCATAGCCTTTCCTGGAAAAACTGTAACTGAAGACCACAATGGAATAGTAATGACCCCAGGACACCTCAGTGCACCAGGATTGGCGGTGGAGGCAGGCACAGGGACAAAAGGCCACCAGTCCACTTGGATTTCCCCATAAACTGCCTTGCTTTGAACAACTGGAATAATGGAGCTATAACAAGGGAGTTAAAACTATTGTACCTGAGTAGGAGTCTGGAGACAAAACTTTTGAGTAAAATAGAACAGCAATTGTAGAGCCTTAATGTGTTTTCTAGGCCTGACTCAAATGTTCAACATCTGTGTGACTTTGGGCAAGGGAGTTTTATTCGGACAGTGTCAGAATCTACACCTATAAAACTCCTACATTCGTTTTCATGTCTATGACTTCTTCAAAGTGACAGATGCTCAAATAATTGTGAGTGTCGCTTGATAGGAATCCATCATATCTGATTTTGCTGTTGTTGTTAATTGTGAAGGACAATTATATTTTTCAGATCATCCCAGCTTCATTAAGGTATATTTGACAAATAAGAATTGTATATATATTTAAGGTTTACAATGATGTTTTCATATATGCAAACATTGTGAAATGATTACCACAATCAAAGTAATTAATACATCCATCAACACAGGTACTTGGGGGGTTTCCTATTTTTTTAACCATAGTAAGGACACTTAGTATCTACTTTCTTAGCAAATGTCAATACAGTTTTTTTTTTTGACAGGCCGATTGGACAGTGAGAGAGAGAGAGACAGAGAGAAAGGTCTTCCTTTGCTGTTGGTTCACCCTCCAATGGCCGCCGCAGCCGGTATGCTGCGGCTGGTGCATCGCGCTGATCTGAAGCCAGGAGCCAGATGCTTCTCCTGGTCTCCCATGCGGGTGCAGGGCCCAAGGACTTGGGCCATTCTCCACTGCACTCCCGGGCCACAGCAGAGCTGGCCTGGAAGAGGGGCAACTGGGACAGAATCCGGCGCCCCGACTGGGACTAGAACTTGGTGTACCGGCGCTGCAAGGCGGAGGATTAGCCTATTGAGCCACGGTGCCGGCCTCAATACAATATTTTTAAGTATAGTCATCATTCTGTACATTATATTGCCAGAATTAATTCATGTTGCCCAACTGAAACTTTGCCATCCTCAGCCAGTATCTCCCCTCCTTAATCCCTGGCAGTTACCCAGTTACCAGTCTGCTTTCTTGCTTCTATGAGTTTGACATTTTTGCATTCCACATACAGGTGAGATCACACATTATCTGACATTTTGTACCAGGTTCATTTCACCTAGCATTATGTACCCTATTTTAATCTGTGTTGTCACAGATGACAAAATTTCGTCTGTGTGTGTGTGTGTGTGTGTGTGCAGGTGTGTATGTACATCATTTTCTTCAGCCATTCATTCAATGATGGACACTTAAGCTGGTTCCATATCTTGCCTATGGTGACTAATGCTGTAAGGAATATGGTATGCAGATCACTCTTCAATACAGTGATTTCATTGCCTTTGAATATGTACCCAGAAGTGGGATTCCCAGGTCGTATGTTAATTATGTTTTTAATTTTTTGAGAAATCTTCACACTGTTTTCTACAGTGTCTACCAAATTGCATTTTAACCAGCAGTACACAAGAGTTTCCTTTTCTCCATGTCCTTGGTTGTGAGGTGATATCCGATTGTGGGTTTGATTTGTGTTTCTTGGATGACTAGAGATGTTGATCATTTTTTCACATATCTACTGACCATTGGTATGTCTTCTTTATCAGATTGTCTATTCAGAGCTTCTGTCCATTTTAAAATTGCGTCATTTGTTTTCTTTCCATTGAGTTGTTTGGGTTTCCCTACATATTTTGGATATTAACCCTTTATCAAATGTATTGTATACAAATATTTTCTCCCTTTCTGTAGGTTGTCTCACCATCCTTTTGATTTTTTTCCTTTGCTGTACAGAAGCTTTTTAGCTTGATGTAATCCATGTTGTCCATTTTTATTTTGTAGTTCGTGTTTTGGGGTAATATCCAAAAAGGCGCTGCCCACACCAATGTCACGAAGCTTTCCTCCTATGTTGTCTTCTAGCAGTTTTACAGTTGCAAGTCTTATATTTAAGTCTTTAATGTACTTTGAGTTGATTTTGATATTTGCTGTGAGATAGGGTGCAGTTTCATTTATCTGCATGTGGCTATCCTATGTTCTGTATCCAGCATGTCCTTAAATGAGAAATAGGTGCCAGATTCCAATTAAGAAAGACTATCATATAATATATAAAAAATCTGTTTATTTCATGAATAATTCATTAAAAGTGTTAGTTTTCCTATATAATGCATTTGATCAGGATTAAGAGTTGCACATCTGATATTATTATTAAAGTCAAGTATAAATAGTACAGTGAGGATTATCCTTTCAATGCAAAGATGTTTACTGAGGAATTTAATACAAAATTTTGGCCTTTATACCCCAGATTCTGGGTTCTCTCCCAGTTGGCTTCTGTTTTGTTTTGATGAAATTCTTAAAGTTAGCACGACTTGTAATTGGTAATCTCACCACTTCAACTTTTCAAATCTAAATTTCTATCACTTTTTAGATTTGATCTAAGAAGATGTTATAATACTGGCCACCTACTGTGATAATGATATTGAATTTCCTTAAGTCACATTTTCCTTATCTATAGCAGGAACATAATTGCAGTAAGTCACTTCTCCATTCTTATTTCTTTTTCTTTTGAAAAGCAGTAAAGAAAATAAAGCCCAGTGCTCTGACATCACATATGCTCTTTTCATTCTCGTCTCTTTTTGGCCTAATATGGCACTATGTGAGTCAGGAAGGAAGTATTCAGGAGCAAAGCAGGGAGTGATGGGCCTTATCAGATGCATCTCAGGTGTTGGCCGGTTCCTTTTTGTGTGTCCCACTTCTTCTAATACAAGAGAACTTCAGAAAAGTGCATGGAGAAATAGAATTAAAGCATGAATTTGTTTTCACGCAATAATTTTTTATTGAAATCCATGCTTTTTTCATATTCTTTTTTAAAAATATTTATTTAATTGAAAGTCAGAGTTACACAGAGAAAAGGAGAGGCAGAGAGAGAGAGAGAGAGAAAGAGAGAGAGAGAGATGTCTTATATCCGTTGCTTCACTCCCTAACTGACCACAACAGCCAGAGCTGTGGTGATCTGAAACCAGGAGCCAGGTGCTTCTTCCAGGTCTCCCACATGGATGCAGGGACTCACGGACTTGGACTATCCTCCACTGCTTTCCCAGGCGATAGCAGAGAGCTGGATCAGAAATGGAGCAGCCAGGACTCGAACCAACGCCCAAATGGGATGCCGGCACTGCTTTACCTGCCATGCCACAGCGCCAGCCCCCATAATATTCATTTTTGTTAGCTTTTTGTAGACCCCTTGTATGTATGATTTGCAGTTTTTTTTGACCAAGCTAAACTTACCTTTTAATTCCACTTTCCGTGAACTTTTGAAGTCCCCCAACACTGCTGATCACAGCATTCAGAACTTCAGTAAGAAAGTGAAACCTCATGGTAGGGAGAAATAGTCTCACCTTCAGCTTTTCTCCCTGCACTATTCCTCATCCTTGCCAGCAAAGTGGATCTTCTGCTGTCTTCCTACAGCCAGTTATCAACACTTGCCGATGGCCAGTATTGGGTAGAGACGTTCGTGAGCTCCACTATTGCTCATGCCCGCTTGTTCATTCCATTTTTTCATCTCTTGCAAAGTGTCACGACAGCCCTCTTCATGGCAGATTGTTTGCATGGTACAGATCTTTCCTTTCCCTGGGAAATGTCATGGGGTGTGTGGAGGGCAGTGGTTATCAGAAGATATATTTTAAGAAGCACTGTTCAGCCAGTTTGAAAAGCTGTGTAGCTGTAAACAAATGCTTGTGGACTTAATTGTATATACAATTCCTCTCTCATTTGCTTTTTTCATTATTTTTCTTTATAAAGGGGAACAAATTTCATGTATTTCATATATACAGTTTTAAGAACTTAATGATACTGACCAGCGCTGCAACTCAATAGGCTAATCCTTCGCCTGCGGCACCGGCATCCCGGGTTCTAGTCCCGGTCGGGGCGCTGGATTCTGTCCTGATTGCTCCTCTTCCAGGCCAGCTCTCTGCTGTGGCCAGGGAGTGCAGTGGAGGATGGCCCAAGTCCTTGGGCCCTGCACCCCATGGGAGACCAGGAGAAGCACCTGGCTCCTGGCTTCGGATCAGCGCAGCGCACTGGCCACAGCGTGCTGGCTGCAGCGGCCATTGAAGGGTGAACCAACGGCAAAGGAAGATCTTTCTCTCTGTCTCTCTCACTGTCCATTCTGCCTGTCAAAAAAAAAAAAAAAAACTTATTGATACTTTCCACACTACCCTTACTCCTTCCCTCACTCCCACTCTCCCTCCTTCTTTTCTGATTTTGCTTTAATTTTTATAATGACATACTTCGAATTTCAATGTTGGTAGGAGCTGATGGTCATATGCCTTTAAATTCTGTTATTAGACTTGTCTGGCAGATAAAGTCATAGAGGTCAGTTTAAAATCAATGTAATATCAGATTCCTAAAGTTTAGCACAGATTATCATGTAGTCACAACTCCTTGGATTCTGTTTACATGTCATTTCTACATCCAATATCTGATTGAAAACTCACTGGACATTTAAGGAAAGTGAAACTCACAGAGAAAGGTGATTGGCCCAGGTTGCTCAAGAAAAAACATAGATTTTCCTTACAAGGCCCCTCATCAAAATTTGCAGAGAAAAGAAACAGAAATAAGAAAACTTGTGTTAATGCAAATTTATACTGGTTTCAAGCATGTTCATTCTATACATGCACACTATATATCCTTAAAAAAAAGACTGGCATTCTTATTTGATGACATGTTTTATTATAGACTTAAATAACTCAAATCCTGTGTTGTGTTTCAATATAATTCCTTAAAAGTGTGCTGTCGACTTAGTTGAAATAAGTTCAACTTAAGAAAGCAGGCTTGCAGATGACTGCTAACTTGTTTTCACAGTTATAATGTATCTTTGTTTTCTAGTTCACTTACTGTGGAAATTATGCCAGCATATCAAGCAAACTGTATGAAAATAATAAGTTAAAAATGGCTATTAAAACTATGAAATGTAAAATGTGAGTAATTTTAAACATGCCTCTGACAGCAAGTTACTGATGAGTTACAATGTGGAAATAACGACTGTTATCTTCCAATATTAATTTTTAATGAACTTTTTATATTATTAGATGTTGTTTGAAACCTTCAAAGGGCCTACACATAGAATTTATCAAATAACTGCTGTGGGTTCTTTGATTGTGTGACATTATGTGTTGGTAAATAATTAGAATGTGTAAGTCATTTAGAATGTATCAACATGTATAAACAAAAGTGGCATTTATGGGAACATCGACATCTACCTGTTTCTAGATGTTTTGTTGAAAGAGATGTTAATCCTTGTTCTAAGGATAAAGATAAGGACAGTTAAAAAATTTGCACAAACTGACCAGCATCACACACACAGAAAACTGGAATATGGTTTAAAGTAGCCAATGCATTTTATAACAGATAACTGCAAATGTGCTTATATATTCATCCTCCAACCCTTAAACATATTATCTAAAACTACTATAGATCAATTTGTCCACCTAATGGCAATATTCCAAGTAAGAATAGACTTTTTAACACAGTGACCTTTTTTTCCAGAACTTGTTCTAAAAGATTTTTGAAAAGGAAATCTACAAAAAAATAAAAATGTTCTCATAGTAGTACTATAATTGAAAAAAAAAAAAAAACAACTTGGGAATGAAGTTGATCCCCAATTAGGGAAACATATAAACAAATTTCATCATATTATTTTTTTTTTCCCCACAGGCAGAGTGGACAGTGAGAGAGAGAGGCAGAGAGAAAGGTCTTCCTTTTGCCGTTGGTTCACCCTCCAATGGCCGCCGCGGCCGGCACGCTGCGGCCCCGGTGCACCTCGATGATCCGATGGCAGGAGCCAGGTACTTATCCTGGTCTCCCATGGGGTGCAGGGCCCAAGTACTTGGGCCATCCTCCACTGCACTCCCTGGCCACAGCAGAGAGCTGGCCTGAAGGAAGGGCAACCAGGACAGAATCTGGCGCCCCAACTGGGACTAGAACCTGGGGTGCCAGCACCGCAAGGCGGAGGATTAGCCTAGTGAGCCACAGCGCCAACACATCATATTATTTTAAAAGTATTATGTAAGCATTGAAAATAAAAAGTATAACAAATACTTTTTTTAACTTTTATTTAATGAATATAAATTTCCAAAGTACAGCTTATGGATTACAATGGCTTCCCCCCATAACGTCCCTCCCACCCGCAACCCTCCCCTTTCCCACGCCCTCTCCCCTTCCATTCACATCAAGATTCATTTCATTTTCGATTCTCTTTATATACAGAAGATCAGTTTAGCATACATTAAGTAAAGATTTCAACAGTTTGCTCCCACACAGAAACATAAAGTGAAAAATACTGTTTGAGTACTAGTTATAGCATTAAATCTCAATGTACAGCACATTAAGGACAGAGATCCTACATGAGGAGTAAGTGCACAGTGACTCCTGTTGTTGACTTAACAAATTGACACTCTTGTTTATGGCATCAGTAATCACCCTAGGCTCTTGTCATGAGCTGCAAAGGCTATGGAAGCCTTTTGAGTTCACTGACTCTGATCATATTTAGACAAGGCCATGGTCAAAGTGGAAGTTCTCTCCTCCCTTCAGAGAAAGGTACCTCCTTCTTTGATGACCCGTTCTTTCCACTGGGATCTCACTCGCAGAGATCTTTCATTTAGGTTTTTTTTTTTTTTTTGCCAGAGTGTCTTGGCTTTCCATGCCTGAAATACTCTCATGGGCTTTTCAGCCAGATCTGCATGCCTTAAGGGTTGATTCTGAGGCCAGAGTGCTGTTTAGGACATCTGCCATTCTATGGGTCTGCTGTGTATCTCACTTCCCATGTTGGATCATTCTCTCCCTTTTTTATTCTATCAGCTAGTATTTGCAGACACTAGTCTTGTTTATGTGATCCCTTTGGTTCTTAGTCCTATCATTATGATCAATTGTGAACAGAAATTGATCACTGGGACTAGTGAGATGGCATTGGTACATGCCACCTTGACAGGATTGAATTTGAATCCCCTGGTATGTTTCTAACTCTACCATTTGAGGTAAGTCAGCTTGAGCATGTCCCGAATTGCACATCTCTTCCCTCTCTTATTCCCACACTTATATTTAACAGCAATCACTTTTCAGCTAAGTTTCAACACTTAAGAATAATTGTGTATTGATTACAGTATTCAACCAAAAGTATTAAGTAGAACAAACAAAAAAAATACTAAGAGGGACAACATATTAAGTTGTTCATCAACAGTCAGGGCGAGCACTGATCAAGTCATCGTTTCTCATAGTGTTCATTTCACTTTAACAGGTTTCCTTTTTGGTGCTCAGTTAGTTGTCACCTATCAGGGAGAACATGTGGTATTTGACAGGCAGAGTTAGACAGTAAGAGAGAGAGAGACAGAAAAGTCTTCCTTTCATTGGTTCACCCTCCAAATGGCTGCTATGGCCGGCGCGGTGTGCTGATCTGAGGCCAGGAGACAGGTGCTTCCTGCTGGTCTTCCATGCAGGTGCAGGCTCCCAAGCACTTGGGCCATCCTCCACTGCCCTCCCAGGCCACAGCAGAGAGCTGGACTGGAAGAGGAGCAACCAGGACTAGAACCTGGTGCCCATATGGGATGCCGGCGCTGCAGGCAGAGGATTAGCCAAGTGGGGCATGGCGCCCGCCCCACAAGTACTTTATTTTACAATTTTTATCTTTTTTAAGATTTTTATTTATTTACTTATTTGAGAGGTAGAATTACAGACAGAGGGAGAGACAGAGAGAAAGGTCTTCCATCCTCTGATTCACTCCCTAAATGGCCGTAAGAACCGGAGCTGGGCTGATCCAAAGCCAGGGAGCCTGGAGCTTCTTCCAGGTCTCCCAAGTGGTTGCAGGGGCCCAAACATCTTGGGCCACCTTCCACCGCTTCCCCAGGCCACAGCAGAGATCTGGATCAGAAGAGGAGTGGGACTTGAACAGGCACCTATATGGGATGCTGGCTCTGCAGGCTGAGGCCTGGCCTACTACTCCACAGCACTGGCCCCTATTTCATAATTTTTAAAGATTTGTTTGTTTGAAAGGCAGAGTTGCAGAGCGAGACACAGAGGGAGAGAGAGAGAGGTCTTCTATCTGTTGGTTCACTCTCTAAAAGGCAGCAACAGCTGGAGCTGGGCTAGACCAAAATAGGAGCCTGGAACTCCAGATGTGTCTCCCACCTGAGTGTCGGGGTCCAGAGCTCTTGGGCCCTGCTGCCTTCCCTGGCATAGTAACAGGGAACTGGATAAGAAGGAGAGCGGACAGGACTTGAACCAGGGTTCATATGGGATGCAGACCTCACAGGATGTGGCTTAACCCACTGTGCCAGCAATGCCAGAACCTTATTTTACAGTGTACAAAATGCTGCATAATGTATGAATTGATGATGTATGTACATGAAAAATGCTTATAAAATTCTATGTGAAATAGTAAATAAATTTATAATGAACTATGACTATAACTGCATAAAACTCTAAATGGGAAAGATTGCATTACATATATAAATGTATGTGTGTATATGTAGATGGATATACATACTATATATGTGATAAGACTGTATATATAATCTTTTTCAGTATTATGGTCTTTAAATAGAAATTTGTCTTCATAGTAGATTACTAAATTTTGAACAGGAGATGTAATATGATTATTCTCTATAGTAGATTAAAATGAAAAAGTTATTGCCTTTTTAATGATAGAATATAATTCTTAAAGCAAATATTTAAATAATATTTTATGCAAATGCATAAATTATGGGATTTTCAATTATTTGCTTGTAAAACAAATGTAATTTAATAGAATAATTTCAGCTCACTCTATATAAGTAAAACTTAAGTGTACTCAAAGTTTGTTCACCTTCCAAAAGCAACTAAAGTTATGACTATCCCAATTACAATAGAAATCATGAAAATATTTTCTTAGTTAAAGCCTAATTTAAGCTAGAATATAAGTAATTATATTTACCATTTTTCTTAAGAGAGTTTTTGGGAGATGCTTGTCAAACTGTCTTCCTTTTCATTTTGAGCCTCAATATAATATCTGAACAGTATAGTGAGCACCTAGTTTCATTTATGTTTACTTTTTTTTTTTTTAATTTATTTACTTATTTGGAAAGCAGAGTGACAGTGAGAGAGGGAACCACAAAGAAAGATAGGTGCTCTATCCACTGGTTCACTTCCCAAATGGCCACAATACGCAGGGCTGAACCAGAGCCAAGCCAGGAGCCAAGAACTCTGTCCAGGTCTCCCCCAGGGGTGGCAGCGACTCAAGTACTTAAGATGTCCCTCTGCCTTCTCAGGCTTCTTAGCAGGGAGCTGGATGTGAAGTGGAAGAGCAGAGACTCAAACCAGCTCTCTGCTCTGGGATACAGGTGTCACCGTGTTGGGTTAACTCACTGTGCCGTAAGGCCATTCCTGACTTTGTATTTAAGGAGCAAATCGCAGCTCTTCGAAATAAGCCTTGGTGAGCCAGTGAAACATTTCCTCCATGTAAGTGTGTTAGATAAAATTTATCTCCATTTGCAAAGAAAGTAGATGGCTGTGAATGAACTATTGAAAGCCGAAGTGCTTGATGTACATCCACTTAGTCTTGCTTTCTTTCCAGTCCCTCAAATGTTCTTTCAACACACGGACCAGCCAGTAGCAGGTGGGTGGATTTTAGGCTGAGCTCAGATATTCTGGCTGGGCTCAAGACTTCTGTGCTCCAGACGTCAGCTCCCGAGAAATACGTACATGTGGGAGCCAAGTCTGCTGCTCAGTCAACAGGCGGGCGCTTGTTTGTTTGTTTGTAATCCGAGTTCTCCACCAGCTGGCTCCTGCTTTTGTCAGAAAGACACATGGAAGCCAAACAGAAGTGCAAATCAGGCTTAAGTAACATGACCAATGTTATCGCTGAGCTAGGGGCCCCACTCAGCCCTAAGCAAATTTATTTTACCATTACAGAGGATATCTCTGAAATACATGCTAGAGCAGAGGACATTTTTGGTAGGAGTAGGAGATAGATTTTCTAGGCCTTGTGTGCACTGTGAGCTTACTCTTCCCCTTTTAGAAATAAAGTTACCCCAAGACTGTGATTATGGATTCACGAGTATATAGCACACTGTTTGTATCTGTAACATATCCATTCTCTCTGTGTAAGTGTCTGAGTTTGTACACACACACCCCTTTCCTTTTCCTTATATCTGTTATGTATTTCAAAAGTCAGCCCACACTGCTCCATAACTTGTCGTTCATACTTTTCAGATGTTTCTATAGTTACACACTGATCATAAAGTCCAGATCATATTTTGCACACTCTTTTTTCAATAATATCTTATAAAACGTCTTTTAAAAAGACCTAATGTAGTCTTGGACTTTCAACCATGATTGTGTCATAGCACATGGATACGTGTAAAATTATTTGGGATCTGGGACCATGTCTCTGGTGATTTTGAAGGTTTTACCATCAAGGAATATACATATTCCATGTGAACTGACTTCCTGAAGCAGGCTGAACACTGTTCTGGTGGAATGGAGAAGCAGCTGACAGCCGTCACCCAGCTGCCAGGTGCCTGCTGGGAGCCCCCGACTTCATGTCTTATGGCAGGGGAGGGGCCGATTGTACCACAAGCCTGTAGTTTCACAAAGATTTCAGATATGCCCGGTAGTCCTGATTGTACATTTTAAAATAGCTTTAAATGTCCAGGGATGCCTCCCCCGAAGACACAAGGGGTAATCTTCAGGATTTTTCTTTTTCATGCTCCTAAGTGTTTTTCTTCCTAAAACCATGTGACTTCAGCTAGAAACATTTAGGTCAAACCAGGCCAGTGGGTCTTCTCCTCTTAGAATAGAAAAAGGCATTAAGAGACACATCTTTTGCACCTGGAAAAAATTACCATGCAGTAAAAAAACCAAATTATGTTTAAGAATACAGTAAATTACGACTGCTCAGGAAGTGTTCCATTGCATGATTTTAACAACAGATGCTCTCCCCAGCTTACGATTGTCCCACTTATGGTTTTCCACTTTACAGTGGTGTCCACGTGATACACACAGTGGAAACCATACTTCACAGTGTGGATTTAGATCTTTTCCAAAAGGTGTGGGCTGACGACACGTGGCAAGATCCTCTGTGGCCATGTCACGCGGCAGCAACAGCCGTGGCTCCAGTCAGCCCTGTGATCGTGAGGGGAAACAAGGGACACTGAACGGGGTGCTGTGCTGCTAGTGGTATTGTGTATACAGCTAGTTAATAAATTACACAAGATCTTTAGCACTTATATAAGATGGACTTTGCGATAGGTGATTTTGCCTACTATAGGCTAACGTAAGTGTGCTGAGTACACCTAAGCTGGGCAAGTTGAAGGCAGGATCTTTAGTGTGTTAGGAATATTCAATTCATTTTTGATTTAATGATATTCTCAACTTATGATGGGTTTGTTGGGATGTTAGCCCATGCTGTGCAGGGACGTCCATGTGTGCCACATTTCCTATAATGTTAAGAGACTTCACACAGACTGTCTTTACACATCTGCATAAAATGACTGAAATGCTAAAAACATATGTATTTCAGATTACTCTCAATTTTTGCCCAAGTGAATTTCAGTGATTCCACAGTAATTGCTTTCCACAACTTATAGGCACTGCCACGTGGAGTTGTCTCTAAGACCTAATAAAAGAGTCAAATGGAAGGGAGTGGCCAAGAAAACTATTTTAGAAAAGTACTCTTTAGTTCACCAAGTAGAACTATCCTGCTCACCCATGAACCCAGTTCAACCCTACATGGAAAGATTACAAGGGATTCAGAACAAGTCTTCAAGAATATCTGTGTGAAGTTAAGATACTGCCATGGGGAGGTATCAGGAAGGTACCAACACTGGGCAAGGTGAAGACAACCAAGGCATCTTATTTACTCTTGCAAGTCTCAGCGTGATTCTGAATGATTTCTTCTTCCTACTTAGACTTATTTATTTTTTTAAGATTTTTATTTTTACTTATTTGAAAAGTAGAGTCAGAGAGAGAGAGAGAGAGAGAAAGAGAGACAGAGATCTTCTATCCACTGGTTCACTCCCCAGATGGCCACAACAATGACGAGGGCTGGGGAAGGCCAAAGCCAGCAGCCTGGAAGGCCAATCCAGCAGCCTGGAAGTCAATCCAGGTCTCTCCCACGGAAGGCAGGGACCCAAGTACATGAGCCATCTTTCTGCTGCTTTCCTGGGCACATTAGCAGGGAGCTGGATAGGAAGTGGAGCAGCCAGGACCTCAGAGGTAGCGGCCCAACCCATTGCATCACAACGCCAGGCCGTCTCCTTCATACTTTTAAGCTTCAATGGAAGTTTCTTTTTGATATCTGCTTCTGAAAACAGGATCTCAAGTTCCATGGGGGTGGGGATGGAAGTTCTGAGATAAAGAAAGGGAGAGGGGGAGCTCTTTCTAAACAGCTACGTCATAGGATTACTGTGAGAATTAACTGAGATACTGTCCTAAAGTTTCTCAAAAGACAGGTAGCTAGGTTGTTATTCCTTCCCTATTCACCACCTGTTTACCTCCCCATCCCCTTCCAGAACAACCTTACTTCTAAATAATGCATAAATGATTGCAGGAGCATTAGCATGTGTGGGCAGGTTCATATGTTACTGAGTTAACTCAGCAGTGACCTTAGCATTCCACCCCCAGCCTTTCCCCTTCATTAACCCTCTTCTCCAGCTAGTCGGTCAGGAGTACGCCAGGACACCTGGTGAACTGTGAGGCCAGTCATGCACCAGAACATCATCTCTCAGAGTTTCCACAGATATGGTTCTGCCTCAAAGACTAGACGGAGCTCCTGTCGCTCACCATTAACTGACCGGCCATGGAGCGGCTGCCGTCTAGATGGGTCACCAAGAAGACCCATCGCAGTTCCATAAAGTCCTAAACTCTATTCATAGCCCACTGGAAACAAGCACTCTCCTGTGAAGCCCAGCGAGTTCTCCTTGAGAACACAGGAAGTAACTCAGGACTAGGTGGGGCAGTTGCGGGTTGCGGGGTGGGCTTTAAGTGCTTTTTGTCAGCACTCTGCAGGGTACAAAGCAGTTCATCCTTTGACCCTCATACCACCCAGTCCAGGAAGCAGCTCAAACAGACTCCCTCAACAAATCCCTGTATTATAGATTAAAATCCAGATGCCTAGGACCTGAGATAAACTGCGAGTGAACAGTGGTGGCTGGAGAAGGAGGGGAAATGTCAGGGGCGAGAATTATTTCTTGTTCACGCCCTCACTTGAAATTCAGCAAATAAGTCTTTGCCTCCAAGGGAAAAAATACAGAAAGAAGAATAAAGTGTTTATAATGTATTTTGCAAGCTTAAAAATTGATCCCTCTCCACTTCTAAGAACATGAAAATATGGAAAATAAAAACTGAGATTCTCCAGGGAAATCTGTAGAAACATGTCTGTAATATATCCATGCAGAGCAATTCTGTTTTATGCAAGAGACTCCTTCTTAAAGACCCGTCCCCACACAAATTAAAGCATGCATAAGTCAAGACTAATCTTGAAAACGATGATGGGAATTTTTATGAGAAATTTTAATTGACGCTGTCAGTCAGCTCTGAAATACATCTTCACTATTTTTTTTAAAAAGTATATCAGAGTTGTTTTCATAATTCCAGTATATTAACAAAACACAAGACTTCACTGTTATATTGTTTTGCTTTTAAAAACAATTCTTAGTTTTGGCAAATACTTTAATTTTCTAAGATTCATCACCATGCCTGGTTACCTGGGCAAGGTAAGCATAAAACTTTTTGTCTTGAGATTTGTGAGAATCAGCTACACTGAAGTCTGCCTGTGTGTGAGTGTGTGTGTGTGTGTGTGTGTGAGAGAGAGAGAGAGAGAGAGAGAGAGAGAAAGCTAGAGAGAGATTATTAAAAAGCCCACCTCCCATGTTAGCTGATTGGCTCTGTGCCATCTTGGCAGTTCAGATTTACTGCTCCTCTGACCTCCTGTTGCCCTAGCTGTGATTTATGGAGTCCAGAATCTCTTGAAAGGCAAGGTGCCTGTAGTTTAGGGTCTTTCCTTAACAGCCCCTTCTCTTCCCCTGCACTGTTTTGCCTCGGGTTCACCTTGCAGTGACCTTGTAGGACTCAGCATTTTTACCTGGGCTCCGGAGCTGGCTGGCAGGGGAGAGAGAGCCGGTGGTTTCCATTCCTGGGTGATGGAGTCATGGGAGAAGCGGCAGTGAGCAAATACAGAGTAGGACCTGAGCCTGCTGAGTGTGCTGTAAGCGGCTCAGGACGGCAGCTGCTCTGTCTCCCAGCCTGCAAGTGCAGCCTGCATTTGTCACTGACCACTGAAGTGTGTGTGTGTTCAAGGTGAGAGCTGGGTGCTTTTCCTTAACGTGGAGACACATTGCCAGGTACTGCTGCTGATTGTGTTTGATACTTTGGGGATATTTCTATCACCACAAATTCAGGACTTAGACTTGTGTAAGGTTTTATTTATGCCCTTGTTTTCTGTCATGATTCATTCAGTCTGCCGTGGAGTCCAAATTGTGACAACAGATTGGACATAGCGCTGTTCTTCCACGCTGAAATGTGATCGTTACAGTGCCGATCTCTTGGATTCTTTCATTAATTGCTGCTGCCAGATGACCTGGCTGTTCCCATACAGAATTCCAGTGCTAATTTGCAGGCGCAGGCAAACGGCTTCAGAGAGAAATCTGAATTGCTGTATCCTTGAATACTTGCTGTGGTGTAGTCGTGGCTTCAGGCACAGTGTGGTGGTTGAAACTTTTGAGAGAGTAGAGTGCCTTGTGGTCTGATCTGATGCTCAAAATAACGTGGAAGTTTTCTGTGTATTTGCTTGTCAAAATGAAAACTTCTACTTGGCCGTTCGTGTGTTTATGTGTGACTTTAAAAATGACTGTTTGAGAACCAAAGGAAAACTAAATAATACTTTTAATCTTTTGATGTACTTATAGTTGACTTAATCAACCAACAAAGCCTTTATTATCAGTTATTTGAATTTTGCAACGTCACAGGCTGTGTAGGAAGGACAATACAAGCACTGTGTGAGCTTGTGAGAATTGTGGGAACACAGAGTGAGTACTCATGGTGAGTACATACAATAGGAACCAGTAAAAGCTCTTGAGTAAACAGATGGGCCTCCATCTGAACCAGATTTGAATGTTAGCTACTTAAGTGCACCTAGGAAAAACAAGGAGATGCATTGTTTTGTTATCTCTAAATAAATGTGCAAGGGGTTTGTACTTATAAAACACATATTCTTGAAAAGGAAAAAGTATGGGAATTTGGTAATATTTACATAATATAAGGAAAAGAAAAGTTATCCAATTTAGAAGGAAAAAGATGGTACATTAAAATGAGGAATAATTAAAAGGGGATATTGAAAATACTCCAACTGCTCAAATTTTTATGTCTAATGAAAGCATAATAGCATACTTAAGAAAATTCAGAGTCAGCAGAAATAAAGCCAAGAGCCCAAATTCTTAATAAAACATGTTGTCAACTCATGGAATGTACTTGTCTGTCTTAATTAAGTTGAATTCTGTTGTTGAGATCCATAAAATTAAAAGAAAAACAGTAAACTTTAAAACTTCATTTAAAATTGGCCTCCATTTCAGAAGACTTTGGAAGTTAATAAATTTAATTACAATGCAGGGAACATTAAAATTACTCAAAACAAGTGACAACATACAATATGAAAATCATCCATCCTACTCTTGAATTCAGTTAATTTAGAAAGAAAATTGTAACACTCAGCTAGAAAATCATCTTTCTACATAGTGACTGCTAAGTTCCTCGGATAATCTCTTTACAGTTTCTTGTTTTCAGAGTCTGTGAAGCTGCTGTAGGAGCTTGAGCAGAAAACACCTTCCTCTAACATTGTCAGGCTTTCTGTGCAGGGAAAGAACAATACTTGTTTAATTTCACAGATGGGTAACTTGGGGCATGCAAAGGATTGATAATTGGCATTGGTATTAGAACCCGTGTTGCATTGGCTGTTCTGCTTCTGTGTTCTAAAATTTGACCACTCTTTAAAAGTATTTAACATCACTTTATCCCCATGGCTGAAAAGATGTGCCCCAGGACCTCTTATCACTTTTTTATAAACAGAAGAAGTATTTGTTTTTGTATCACGATCAGAGTCCAAAAGGTTCACATGAGTGTCCATGTGTACCCTTGATCAGCTTACATACAAAAAATTTAGAAAGTTAGTCACTTATTTGATGAACCATAATCAGTAAAAGCAGACAAGAAATGCCTTGGATACTGTCTGCATTTATTCTTTAGATAACTAGCTTACTGCAGCATGCAAAGAGGTTTAAAAGGTTTAGAGATTATGGGTACTGACCTCAAAGCACAGGCCAGTCGTTCAAGCACATTTACTTCTATACAGTTGAGCTCTCCAGGTTAAAAGAAGAGAAAAGCCTTTAGGTATATATGTGTTAAGGATCTCTCTTCTTCTAAAACACTCAAACTTAATACTTTGTATTCCTCCTTCCCTTCGTTCTTCTTTTAGCTTGATGGCTTTTATTTTAGATTTTAAATATCCCAAGTTTTTAATGTACAGAACCTTCTTTGTTTTGACCTGTACTCAGCATCTGCACACTGGGCACAAAAGCAGTTAGGATTTATCTTCTGGGACTAAAGGAAGTCCTGCCTCCCCTGAGATGAAGAGATCACTGCCTACTGTCTGGGCAGGAAAGTGGGGAGAGAGTGGGGCAGAGTCGGATAAATAGTGGCCATGTTGACAATGACTGTGCCCATGGTGGCCAGCATTTCTGATCCTCAGGCTTTTTTGACCTATCTGATTTGTAACCAGGAACATCAACAATCATTGACACATATGAATGTAGATATACTATCACAAAGACTTTTGGTAAACTGAGATTAAATATGATATTTTCAAAGACTATCAGTTTTTTATCTATTTACTTTAGCCAGGAAATTCTGTTCTGCCTACTGACCCCTCCCAAAGCTAAGTAGATTCAGAACACATAATCAGCACTCACAGCCTTTTAACTCACTTTTACCTTATATTTTTAGATCCCTTCAGGTAGGCCTAGGTTGTTTGGAAGGTAGGGCACGTGGCGTGACTGTGCCTCTGCGCGATGTCCCTTTGAGACCACTGTTTCCTGACAGCAATTGGCAGGCCTCCATGATGAACTTCTGTGCTACAAGGGGTTTGTAGGTGGAATAGGAACAATTAGTGGCAGGTGACTCTCTGTTGGGCACAGGGACTACAAGCAATAGGAGGTACCCCCAAATAATGATCTGAAATACATATTGCAAGTTGAGAACCTTGTGATCCAAAATGCTTGGGACCAGAAGTGTTTAAGATTTTTCCCCTGGATTATAGAATATGTCCATATATATAATGAGATATCTTGGGGATGGGGACCCACATGTAACCACAGAAATTATTTATGTTTCAAATACATACGTCCTGGAGGGACTTTTATTCAGTATTTCTAGTGCAGTAGTGTTTTGACTATGATTTGTTGTATGAGGTCAGATGTGAAAGTTTATACCTATGGCATCTTGTTGGTGCTGAAAGTTTCAAATTTAGGAGCATTTGAATTTTGGGTTTTGGGATTGGGGATGCTCCACCTGTGTTACAACTAAGGCGAATCTTGTGCTTTAAACATTAAAGGTGTTTCTACGAGAGTACGCATCATATCTGATCCCAACATCTCCCCTGGTTCTGCTTAACAGCCACCTAAAAAAAGTACTAATAAACCAATTAATGTAAATTCTTTGTATTTCAATAACCAAAAACCTTATAAATATGTAATTCAAGTAATCTTCAAACAAAGTAATCACAACTTCCAAAATTTTCTCTTGTACAAGGGTACTTCAAAAACATTGTGGAAAATGGAATTTAAAGATGTTTATTTTGGTGTAAAAAATTCTGAAATTCCATGTATAGTTTTTTAATAATATGTACTTTCTGTGAGCTTTTTGAAGATACCTAAGTATATTAGACCATAGAGAATGTCTAAGAATTCTATTCCAGTATATTAAAGCCCAGAAAAGAGACCTTTATGTACTCCCTTCTGATGGAATGTTTTAACATCAGCATGCTTTGTGTATTTTGATGATAATTTACATAAAAAACTGGAGGCTGTCCTTTCTCCAGCTGTTGTTCTCTTGTTGAATGAAATTTCGCTTGACTGATAATTCATCAAAACATGCCAATGTGTTAAGAAGAATTATTTTGTAGCCACAAAGAAGTGTCTTTTTCTTCCTAAGATCATGCAAGAACTATGTTTTCCAGTATAGGTTTTACTATTTTTCAGATATAGTGAGGCCAACAGATCAGGAAAGGATTGCCATTGAAAAGTTATTTTGTCACTCTCAGATCCCAAGGGCACAGGGGCCTGCCATGGCATGCAGGGGCCATAAAGAAAAGCACCTGTGTGCATCAGGAAGCAGAGAGACCCCAGGTAAACATGGGCAAGAGCCTTTTGTGGTTTCTGCAGGCAAGAGAAAAAGGGAGGGTGAGTAGGCTCAAGGTGGCCTCCTTTATGTGATATCAGTGGACTCTAGGGTAGACGGGCTGTCCTTAATTGTCTGGCACCTGGACCTGGCATGATTAGAGCAGGGATTATGGCCCTGAGTATGAGAGCCTGACAGAGGAGGAGGCTGTGGCATGGGCTCTGGATCAGCCAGTTTGTATGTGGAAGGCATGCTCACAGGTGACTCAGTTACTATCTCTAGGTATTGGCTGGTTCAGAGGGAAAATTTCTCCAGGATCATTGAGCCATGGGTGGCCAAGCATCAGAAACACAAATATCAGAAAGCATGATTCGTATAGATCAACCCAAACAAGAACAGACTACTTAGTATTATTTCGCCAAGTTCAGTGTCCATCTGATTTGTCCATTGTAGACAACCATCTCTTGAACACAAATGCATTCCATCATTCAGGTACCTCTCTTAGTAAACTCCAAAGAAGTTTTTTCAACTGTTTTGCTTTTGTCTTTGGTTTCAGTACTTTAGACTAACAAAAGAGTTGAAGAGAAATGAATCCTCATTACTTAATGAACTTGGTACCTTTCTTCACCCTATCCAGCTATATATTATTTGGTTCAGACACTAACAGTAAATGTTTTCATATTATATTCTAGCAAAACCCCTGATCAGGGTAGAATCATAAAAGGAATCATCGCCTTTAAGCTTCATTATTCTCTTTTGTGAGAATCATATTTTAGAATGCAATAGTTATTGAATCAATAATTGCTCAGAAAACAGATACGGAAACACATCAACCAAGTTACTGGCAGAATTTTCTAGAGGTCCCCAAAGTTGCTTTTATGCTCTTTTCAGTCTCATTTTTGAAATAAAGAAGTTCAGAAAAGAAGAGTAAAGTAGTTTGACTATTTTCCTCAATTTCCTGTTATTTAAAAGGATATTTAACTAGCTGTGCCTTTATAAGCTAAAAAAAAATATGGCAAGGGATATGCCTAAATTGAGGAACAATGCAGTTTCTAGCTGAACTAGCAAAACTGTCACTCATAATATCTCTTCCTTTCGAGTAAGAAACAATGCACACAGGTAGGAAAAAACTTTTAAACATTGGAATAGGATAATTAGGTTAAAAATTAGAAGATATGAGTGGATGTTAATCCTCTCAAAATAGCATGTAATCGAGTAAGTGAAGATCTCCATAACAGGACTGTTTTCTTTGCATGTCTCATTTTTATTTTTTAAATATTGAAGACAGTTGAGAAAGCCTACATATGCTGTTTCAATGGAAATGGAATTTTTCTTTTTTTACTCTCCCTATTTAGTTTCTTCATCGCAGTTATTGGAATGTCCCACTGGAATTCGGTGTGGAAGAATGTGGAAATAGAAAACAGTAGGGGAAGAAGGAATAAGTCATTAAGAGGCATTGGGCATTGTTACAATTAGATAGCAATTTAGACTAGGAAAAGCTAGATTTAGCCCTTCTACCAAACTAAATTCCAAAAGAGTAGACGGTTTCGACATAAAACGTGAAGTTCTAAGCGTGTTACGGAGTCGCTGTGTTGTGCTTGCTTACACAGAGTGGATGCTGTACCCCTGCTGTCAGGAAGCAGCCACAGCAGGTCTGGAAGCAGCATTCTGCTGCTTGGGTAGGACCTGAGTTGTTGATAGTCCTGACATTTTTTGTAAGAAGGGAGGTATCAAAATGACCTTTTTGTGGTGCTGCCGTCCCCAGCATTCTCTCTCTCAGGCTCCCAAGCTCCTGAGAAGAAGGAGGGCAAAGAAGATACAAATCTGAATTACAAATGTCTTTTTTTAAAAAAAATATATATTTAGTTATATATTTAAAAGAAAGTGACAGAGAGAGTGGGAGAGACAGATCTCCCACCTGCTGGTTCACTCCCCCAAAATGGCTACCAAAGTCAGATCTGGGCCAGGCCAAACTCAGAAGCCAGGAACTCAGTCTGGATCTCCCACATAGGGTGCCAGAGGCCCAAGTACTTGGGCCATCTTCCTCTGCTTTCCCAGGGAGCTTGATCTGAAGTGGAGCAACTGTGAGGCCAGTGGCACATGAATATGGTATGCAAGTGGCAGCTTAACGCATTGCACCACAACAGCCCCCATTTTTTCCTTTTTAATTTCAAAGCTGATGCCTATATTTTATGCTGGAGCCAGAAAAGTATATATAAAAACAAACAAACAAACAAAAAAACTATGGACTGCTTTCTTGCTCTATCTAACCTCTCCTGATTCCTCAATCTGACACTTGACTAGGCCTCATAGTGGCATCACGTCCTCTGTTATCTGCAGGTTTTTGATCTGTGATTTCCCTTGGGTTGAAAGTGGAATGAGACGCAGGCAGCTGTGCGCACTGTCTTCCGGGATGTTATCAGACTAGACTGAATTTATTCCAAAAACTATCATGGGTGAGGGCTTGGTGGGGAGTAGGAGAGCTTCTGTTGCAAAGGTTTTTCTTTAGGGTCTGCGGATTCCTGCTTCTTTCCCACTCCCTATTCCTCTTGTCCATGTCTCCACGCTGGAATTCCTCCCCTCCTGTGACCTCACGTAGCATCTCACACCATCCTCTGACCTGGATGAAAGAAGCGCTTATGTCATTCACGCTTTGTGTCTCAGACTGGCAGGCTGTTTAGAGCAATGTGCAGTGTTCCTAGCAACAGATTAAGGCAAATCTACAGAACTTCAAAAGCCTGCAGGCACTGAAGAATCACAGAGAACCACCAGTTATATTTGGAACTTCTGCTTGTGGATTTGTGTTATTAGCTATGAAGCCCAGAGCAGTTTTTAAACACCTTTTAAAATAATTTTAATAGAAACTTGGAAGGTACAACCAATTTTTTTAAAGTCATGATGAATTTAGTCAAAGCAATATAAATGAAGACCAAATGTATTCGTGTTAGAATTTTGTAGTAGAACATTTAAAGTTTGCTTTAAATAGAGATGTTTTAGCAAACACTTATGGTATTATCATGATTTTGTGGAGGAGTGAGTTTTTTCTAGATTAACTGGAAGGATAAGGTTGGGAAAGTTATCAGAGAGAATAAAAACTAAAGGGAGTAAAATATAATAAATCTGATTTTCACAGAATGGAGATCTCCTTATCATCGTATGTTACCTCCTTCCATGAAACCCAATCCCATATTGTGTAAAAGAAAATTAAAATACCTCCAACATATGCTATGTGAAGTACAGTATTTTGATTCAGTTTCTCTATAATAGTCATCTCTTTCCCCTTGGCTTCCTTCAATTGAGACAGAAATCATGAAGAAGAGGTATGTGTATTCATATCACAAACCATGTGGAAAGAGGGAGGGATAAACCAGCATTCTGTAAGCATGCAAAGGAGCGACACACCTGTCAAACCCCAGAGGAGACCTATGAGGTCCGCATGATTGCTGGTGGAAGACAAAAGGTGACCACGGAGCTCATCCTGGAAAATCCACTGATCCTGAAGAAATATCAAGATGAGATGAGAACTTTAATATAGAGAGAGCCTTGTGGCAGTTGGTGAGGGACACATGTTTATCATCCTTCGCTTTGCAGGGGATTCTGCTTCCTCAGTCATTTCCCATGAAATGTCAAACATGACAACATTTATATGGAAATCAGAACATGACAACATCTTCCCAACGTTCACAAGGGAGTGGTGCATCCATCTAGTTGGGAATCTTGAGAGTATAAACAACAGGATGAATTATATTCAAAGGAAGTATCATGGCCAAGTATCAGAACCAAGAGTGTCACACCTTTACTTTCATGGATTTTCCAAGCATATTTTTACTCTTTTAAAGTGAAGACAAGGTCTATAATCCCTTATAACTTAAAAAAAATTTAGAAGTGTGTTTGAATCATGTTTGCTGATTTATAGGGACTCATCACTTAGGTAATGAGAGAAATTATCTCATTCTTACCTACACTCTCACGAAGAAATCCATGTGGGTTTGTCTTTCTCTACATGTATTCCTTGCAAACTTAATAGCTCTCATAATGTTATATCCAAAGGAATGCTTTATCTCATTGTAGAAAAATGCTCTGAAAAGAAACTGGTAAGACTGTTAGCAACGTGCACATGATGCAAAGAAATATAATTAAATGGGGAAGCACAGATGAGGACAGTTTTGAATAAATTATGACATTAAATTGAGCAGTATTGGCAATCTGATAGCATGTCATCCTTTTTTAAATTTGTAAAATATCTTTTCTTTATTTTCATTTTATTTGAAAGGCAAAGAGATAAAGTAATAGAGAAACAGATACAGATCTTCCAACCACTGATACACTCACAAAATATCTGTAACAGCCAGGGCTGGGCCAAGCTGAAGCCAGGAACCTGGAGATCAATCCAGCGCTCCCTCATGGGTGGAGGGATCCAAGCATATGAGTACATGCTGCATACATCCCAGTGTGTGCATTCTCAGGAAACTGGATCAGAGGCAGAGTATCCAAGGCTCAAACGAGGCTTTCCAATATGGGATGTGGGCTTCCCAAGCAGCAACTTAAGCACTGTGCCAAATGCCCAAGTGATCCTTCTTGAAGCCTGCGATGCCAGTAGGATCAATTCACGCTTTCTCGTGGGCAAACCTCCGACCTTTGTGTTGTTACCTCATCTGTGTATCAGATACTGTCCTCACATCCTTCACATTCTCAACCCATACCACTGAGTTGGGAAAAGTGATAACCATGAGAGACGGGACTGGCTGCTTCATTATAACCCTGCTATTCAGAAGGTGCGTATTGGATTGGCGGCTTCAGAGTCACCTCCGATCTGGTTGGGAAGTGGCACCTCAAGCCCCATCCTAGAACTACTGAGTGAGAACTGGTGTTCCCTGCACCTGCAGGTGATTCATTGCCTCCTCACCAAAGTTTGATCAGATTCTGTTGCTAATCAAGAGGGCGTTAGAGTAGGAAGATATGACTCGACAGCTGAATATATAATTAGCAAATCTTTCAACCAAGTAGTGTACAGTTTAATGCATTTTAAAATTGCTGTACTAAACAACAACAAAAAGAAATAAAAGATTAAAATCTATAGGACAATAGATAATTTCAAATAACTGGCTCTCGGTGGCTCGCACATGGTTACCTGGAGCTTGCCATTGAGGCTGTGTTGTCTCAGAGCTGTGTGTCCTTTGGAAGTTGTGTATTCTTGGTATACTTAACAGAGAAAAAGGATACTTTAATTTGAATAATTTCTTAATGTGAATTGTTTTTTTCACATTGACACCTTTCAGCTGAAATATTAAGCAAATTGCTTATATTCATCCTGTAAATATCTAGCAAAGGATCTGCCTATGTTATAAGGTACTTGAATAATATATGAATATAAGGCAAATATTAAAATTCTTTTAATCCATAACATGAAAAGGAGTCAAGAGCGTCATATACTTATAAATATTGTTTCAATGGAAGCTATTTCAGTTGTTGTTCTGACTCATAAAGTAGAAGCCCTATTTTCAAATGCCAAGCAAAGGAACAAAAAAGGAGCATTGTATATGTTAGGGATTCTGTAAATGTGTACCCTTAGCAAATATGGGCCATTATTCTAGCACAGCTATTACGTTTTTCAGGTAGTATTGATAGTATTGATATCTGTAGAGGCAGTTCTAGGAACCCAGTTTAGATGACCATTTGTTCTCCTTACTGTAGATTATTCCTCAGGAATGGGCCCAAAAGATGAGCACATGCAATGATAGCTCAAAGTTGTTGTTGTTGCTTTTTCCTGTGCTTAACTTTGCTTGTGCAAGTTGGTTCTTTTCAGCCGCCATCGTCTACTATTTGAGCCAACCTAACTAGTTGAGTCATACAATTTAATCCTGAAATAAGACCTGCCAAGGGGGAAGAAAATTCCCTGAGTAATGGGGAAAAGTCATTTGAGTTTATAATATGGTCTTCTAAGTGATTGAAAACATGTGGGATGTGGTGAACTCTTGCTTCACTTAGTTCTGCCTTTCCTGCCCTGCAGTCCTTGTGCTTCCACAAAAATGCGATTCAGCCGGAAGTTGTGGCTGTAGAGTCTATGTTACAGGAAGACAAGTGGAAAGAAACAAGTTTAAAATAAAAGGGGCAGAATTAGACTTTGTCCTGGAGTCATCTTGGGCAGATACTTATAATAGCAGAGGATGCAAATGTCACTTCCCAAGAGGAGCTCTGAGGTCAGGGTTCTCACGGGGGTGGGGAATTGAAGTGACATGTGATTGTCCACAGTAAACTGTGCTTAGGAGAAGTCTGCTGTCTTAAATTCCAGGATATCAGCAAGTATAAACTGTGGTCCATATTCTGGTTCCATTGAAACTGCCACGATGTGGGCGATCCTGATGATACATTTCCATACATGAGAATTAACCTTCGTAACTGCAAATTAGGAAAATATTGATGATATTTTTGTACCATCATCTCTCAAGCTTTACTCCTGGTTTAGATTTCTAGATAAGCATTGTATTTCTGACCTGTTGGCTCTATGTTAAATAGTAAACACACACTTGGAACATGTACTAACAGCATCAGTTAACTGTTGTGATCATCCCTGTCTGCTGACATTTGAGCTCAAATAATGTCTTAAAAGCATAGTGAACCTGTATGAGTATTGTTGCTATGTGCCAGTCATTCTCTTAAGTGTTCTCATCCCTGAACAATTTAAATTCTCATCTGTCCACAATGCTAACATTGATGAAAGAGGAAATTGTACAGATGAGGAAGTTGTGACATATTGATTTTAAATAAATTGCTGTGTCAACTAATGGCCAAGTCAGAATTCAACTTTGACTCCAGATCCTGTGAGCATAACCACTGTAGACACTGGCTTTGAAAAAAGACAAGTAGTCATCCTGAATGTGTCTTTGAAATGTCAAAATAACTATCTTAAAATATGCTGTTAAAATCTCCCCTATTGCATAATTATTACTGCAGGTGTTATACTCCTCTCACCTCCTTTTTCTCAGGAATTGTATCCTCTCTTAAGGCACATTTCCTTTTAGATTTAAAGCAAATAA
Source organism: Oryctolagus cuniculus (assembly GCF_051225735.1). Lineage (NCBI taxonomy): Eukaryota > Metazoa > Chordata > Mammalia > Lagomorpha > Leporidae > Oryctolagus > Oryctolagus cuniculus. The sequence goes on from NC_142874.1 coordinate 110,655,075, forward strand.
AATGATTTCCCCAGCAGGCTTTGCTAAGCACCTGCTCTGCTTTACTCCCATGGGGGATTCACTTTGGCTGTTTCCTGGTCTTCCTCTCCTTGCTTCTTCCTCTACGTACACTGAGCTCCTCACATGTACTTGTTATCATTTTGGTCTGTAGGCAGCTCCCATAAAAATCATGTCAGTTGTCACAACCAGAGCATTACCATGGAATTTTCATGCACAACTAATAATTTAGATAACATCCTATGTATAACACCTGCTCAATTCCAGCAAGAAGAGGAAACACAATTACAATGACCTAAAAATAATAGCTACTCCCACTGCTGTTGGACAGCATCATGAAACAAGAAAGACTTAAAAATAATTGCACAAGTTATCTTAAACATTATCAACAGTAATTTGTAAATAAGCGTTGCTTAATATAGTCCTTGCTTCAAAGTATCTTTCTCAAAGACTAAAGTGTTAATGCTGATTAGAATTTGAATATCAGAGGATACTTTCTAATGTGCTGTATCCCCACCTTTTTATCAGTAGTATTCATTCAAACTTGAATCCCTGAGAACAGTGTTTTTGTTCACAGTGATTTTTTTTAAAGATTTATTTTTTCATTGGAGAGGCAGAATTACAGAGGGGCACATGGAGGGAGAGAGGGAGGGAGGAAGAAAGAGAGAGAGAAAGTCTTCCACCCACTGTTTCACTCCTCAGATGGCCACAACGGCTGGAGATGTGCCGATCAGAAGCCAGTAACCAGGGACCTCCTCTAGGTCTCCCACACATGTGCGGGGGCCCAAAGACTTGGGCCATCCTCCACTACCCTCCCAGGCGATAGCAGAGAGCTGGATCAGAAGTGGAGCAGCCAGGACTCCAACCAGAGCCCATATAGGATGCCGGCACTGCAGGCGGTGGTTCTACCATCTGTGCCATAGTGCCGGCCCCCACAGTGAATTTCTTTATAACTGCAGATAAAGCATTAAAATTGCATAATTCTAACATTATTGAGAATAAAACAATTTCACTCTGTTGACAAAGCAAATGCAACACTAATGCCTTTAACCAAGCTTAATTTAGATGCTATATGTGCTTTTCAAGCTCAATGACCTGTGTTTGGAGAGAACAGAACAAGACAAAATAGATAAAAACACATAACAGAATAAAGAAGTAGACTTTGACTTAAAAATTATTTATGAAAATTAATTCCAAGTTCACTATTACCCTAGAGAAATGAGGAATCTTTTTTGCTGGGCTGCATTTTAAATTCTGCCTCTAAGTGTCTGTAAATAAAAACTTTGAAGAAGAGGCTTCAGAGTGGTCTGAGAACCATATTGTGCAGGACTGAAGCTGGGCTGTCCCACCTCAGTGTGCTCTGTCTCAGTCCAAATTATTTGCTCTGCAATTTGTATCTCACTCTCAATTGATGTGGATCCAACACCTTGAACATTTAACAGATATAGCTCTAATGGCTTTGGCTCTCTCTATTTTTTTTTTTTTTTTGACAGGCAGAATGGACAGTGAGAGAGAGACAGAGAGAAAGGTCTTCCCTTTCCATTGGTTCACCCCAAAATGGCCACTGTGGCCAGCGCGCTGCAGCTGGCGTGCTGTGATGATCTGAAGCCAGGAGCCAGGTGCCTCGCCTGGTCTCCCATGTGGATGCAGGGCCCAAGCACTTGGGCCATCCTCCACTGCCTTCCCGGGCCACAGCAGAGAGCTGGACTGGAAGAAGAACGACCGGGACAGAATCTGGCGCCCCAACCGGGACTAGAACCTGGGGTGCCGGTGCTGCAGGCAGAGGATTAGCCTATTGAGCCGCGGCGCCGGCCTTGGCTTTCTATATTAAAAAGCCCATGCAATGTGATACTTTAGAGTTAGAGACCCTACCTGTGGTGGACCAGTATTATTGAAATATAGCTTTTATACATCAAAGTTCATTTTATTTAGTTTTGTAACACAGCCCTTAAAATATCTTAAAGCCATCAGTCATGTCACTTGATCAGTAGGGAATCTTTTGTGTTAAAATATCCCATGGTAAAAAGGTAGAGCAGATGGAGCAATATATCAATTATGCAGTCACGTAGTATTGATTAAGCATAATGATTTTAGATTTCCTACTTGATTTTAGCTTCTTCTTTTAAAAAAAACATTTATTTATTTAAAAGGCAAAATGACAAAGAAGAGAAAGAGAGATCTAGGTCTGCTGTTTCACTCTCCAAATGACAACAATAGCCAGGGCTGGGCCAGGCAAAACCCAGGAGCCAGGAACTCCACCCAGATTTTCTGCATGGGTGTCTGGGACCCAAGTAATTGGACCATCATCTACCGCCTTCTGAGGTGCATAAGCAGGAAGCTTGATCAGAAGCAAAGGAGCCAGGACTCAAACCAGCACTCTGATATGAGGTGTGGACATTGCAAATGGCAGCTTAACCCACTGAGCCCGGATGCCTGTCAACTCTTCTTTTTGGATTTGATTACTACAGACCATATAAATAGAGACATTAAAGTACCCACCTTACGACCTAGCAAAAAAACTGATAGATTGTTTTTTATTTACCTCAATGCCATTCTTGACCTAATATTATTTTTAAATGAATGAAGAATAATTGTTCAGTAGACTCTTTCCATTCAGTTGAACCTGTTTCCATAAATCCAATAGAGTACACCTGTTAAAACCATATGGCATCTCATGATGAAAATCACTTTACTAAACTGTGATTATAGAAGAATAGAATGAAGAATAAGGAAGGTGTGTGGCAATTCATTTGAACATCTATATATTTTAGCATTTTCTGGCACATAATCTGTGGTCAAAGACCATAGAACATAGGAGCAGTCTCCAACAGCTGGTATTCCTCGTAGTTCACTAAAGGGAGACCAAGAACATCACCATCTGCTGCAACAGAGAAATCCTTCCGGTTGGAGTGGATTGGGTTAGGTCTCTATTAATACAGCTCTAGGGAAGAGTGAGGCTTTTGCCAGCTTTTGTGAAGTACCAGAGGGCTTGCTGACCTGATTAGGATCGATCCATGCTGAAGGATGCGGATTCTTGTTTCTGTCAACTGCACTTACACTTTCTTTTATATTTACTTTCCGTTTACTTCTGGAAACTTCCATGTCAAATTGCTTTCATGTCATATTGTTAGGTGATAAAGCTGAAAGTCATAATTCTGAGTCAAGTTTAGATCTCAAGGGTGGTGATTGTAATTCTATGGGAAGTGTTCAGAGGAGTTTTCTTTCCTCTACAGAAGCTGCATAGCATAATGTGTAAGAGTCCAGATTTGGGAGCCAGACAGCAAACTTCCAGTTGCAGCTCCATTCTTTCCTGGGGCCTTGGATGAGTCATTTACCTTCCCCAATTTCCTCATCTACGGAATGGAAACCATAGAACTTACCTCACAGAATAATAGTGAAAATTATTTAGAATAGTTCTTGGTTTATATGAAGCCCATATATGTATTAGAGATGATTAGAGTATTATCACTGTCATTTAACAAAGGAGTTTCACTATTTCTCTCCTCATTTATTTTTGTTTGTTTTACTAGAATCTTTCTTCAAATGTAATTGGACAAAGAGGTCCAGAATATGTACAGTAGGTAAAATTCACTTTTGCCTGGCTGGAATGGTGGTGACAATCCCTTCCTCTTGCTTTATTCAAGAGTCCCCCTACAAAGAACACAGAGAACGCATTTCATCCAGCCGTGTTATACAAGTCTAGGCATCAGCCAGATGCTTATTGGTAGTCTATAAAATTGAAAGCAAGAAGTGTTGTAACTTAAAGTGACAGTTCTAAGAAATGATATCATTCTCCCTGTGTGCAGACATGGTTCTAAGCATCACAAAGCCCTGCCTTCTTGGCCCTTCCCTGTTAGATACAAGAGACCAAAAGGAGCACAAGTGTGTCTCTCAAACTGTTGAATAGTTGAACTACAATGAAAAGGTATCGCCTGTTGAACTTGTATCACATATAATGCCTGGATAGTAAATGCTGCGCGAAAACGATGCATGCATTTTGAAAGTCTTTGCAGCAGAACAAGTTTACCTTTTAATCCCATCTCCAAGAACTTTTTGGAGCATTCGTGTATGTGCCATCCTTGAGTGAGACAAAGGGAGATGCAGAGATACCCTTTAAGAAGAAATATCGAGGCTTCTCTTGTGAAATAAGTGTTCAGTGTTGAGTTCTGTGCCTTCAGCCAGAGCCCTCAGTTGAATGCTGTGGAAGGTGGATGGGAGTTTAAGCCTGTGTTCACTTTCCATGAGAATCAAGCTCTCTCATTTCTGCAAGTTTAGAGGACAGGCTCTGAGTCAGAGAGTCTGAATTCAAATTCTGACACTGCCACTTTCTCCCCAGGTGATGCTGGACAGTTTACTTAGCCTGTGCTTGTCAGTGACCTCATCTGCAAATTGGACAGAGTAATGTTATATGCATCACAAGACTGTGGCAAGGACTAAACAACATAGAATATTTTTATTGTTGTTGTTATGAGACAATAAATAGAATCCTCCTGGTCTGTGAAATGTACAAAACACTAAAGGACTACTGCTTTCCCTCAATCTGGCCTCATAAAACAAACAGCAATAAAGAACACCGCTCAATTATTCCATGGTCATGAATTCAGCCCATTGAGAGAACTGGCAGGGTGCATTCGCAACACGTCAGCTGTGGCAAAAATTAGTCAACACTGTTTGTAGAACTCCTGTGATGTCTGGATTACCAGCTGTCTGAAAAAGGAGAACATAGCTTCCTTTTTTTGTTTAACATGGTCTGCCAGCCAGCTGGCATTAGGGGACGAGGAAGGAAGCTCTTGCTGATTGAACGATAGCCTGTGCCGAGCATGCCATGTAAGTTGACTCATTCGATCCTCCCAACTTGATGGTGAGGTTAGGTATTGTTACCCCTGATGGACACATAGGGGAATGAGGCTTCGTGAGGTCAAATAACCTAGCCAGGAAGCCACATATAGTAAGTGAGATTCTGACTCCAAGGTCAGGCGGCCATACGGTTGTGAGCTATTTTTTGTGAGCTATTTTTAATGCAACAGATATTCATAATTGACCACTTTGGGGTAGCAATCAAAACTAAAAAATTAACAGTAAGAAATGATGACATTTTACATTAAGATATTTAAAGATGTGTTTCAACAAATGTTTGTTTATAAATGACCTCTTTTTTCCCCCATCAATAATTTACTCAACAACTCCTTATATCTTTCATTTCTACTTTTGTCCTATCCCTTTGTAATTTTTCATTTCTCTTCCTCTATTAAGGCAATAATGTAGAGGAAAATTGTGGAAGGGAAGAATATAATGCAACTAAGACATGTTAAACCTATGAAAACAGTTGTAAGTGCTTAAGATCTGAAGTATTCTAGACTTCTTTTCTTGTAAGTGTCAATAAGGATTGAACTCAGAGAAAGTGGTTAATTTTACGTTGTTTGTATATTATTTGTAGGATTTGTGAGATACTCTTAGGATTTAGGATTGCCTTTAAGGCTTTTAAAAGATTGGGTTGATGGTACAGTGATATATTCTATTTAGTTTAAAAATTCCATTTAAATGCTACATCATTAGTCCAATGGTTCTTCTGTTGTCTTTGTGTGTCTAGTAACATAAAAATAGATTAATAGAAGACCTGCATTCTAGTTCTAAGTTCTTTTATTTTCTGATTTACAGATAAAAATCAAAAATAAGAAGGTAACCACATACTAAGTGGTAGGGCTAATATCCAAACTCAAGATGAAACTAATATTAGAGAAATCATGATTTTTAAAAATGAGAAAATATGATAAAATATGAGAAATCTCATGATAAAAAGTTTATAATAAGTTTTTAATTTTGAACTTCAAGTCTTCTAAGTCACCCACTCCAGATCTAAAGGCCAACTTTAGTTTCTAACCATTCTCTGAAGAAAAGTCACTTTCCTTAGCTAATAAGATAATAAAATTTAAAGCAAAGAACACATTTCGCTATTAATTCCAAATATAGGATTAACATGAACTTAGCAATTAATGTGAAATAAAATAAGAAGTAAAATAGTTTATACACCTGGCTCCTGGCTTCGGATTGGCATAGTTCCGGCCGTAGTGGCCATTTTGGGGGTGAACCAATGGAAAGAAGACCTTTCTCTCTGTCTCTCTCCCTCTCACTGTCTATAACTCTACCTGTCAAATAAAAAATAAATAAATAAATAAATAAATAAATAAATATTTTGTTCTGTAGAGTTAACAGTGAGACATTGAATGTAACATGGGAGATATTACATTGTTGTGGAATTGAAAAATAAGCAGTTGTTCTTCAAATGAAATGCAATTGTTAGAGTGAAAAACAATTGTTTAACATTTTTTGTTGTTCTCAAAGTGGATAGAGGTGTGCGGGGGGGCTGTTTATAGCCATTGTCTATATTCCCACTGAAGTAGGGTTTTTTTTATTTGTTAAACTTTTTATTATGTGAAGTATTAAGCCTTTTTAAAAAAGATTTATTTACTTTTTTTGAAAGACAGAGTTACACAGAGAGGAGAGGCAGAGAGAGACAGAGAGAGGCCTTTATCTGCTGGTTTACTCCCCAATTGGCTGCAATGGCTGGAGTTGTGCCAATTTGAAGCCAGGAGCCAGGAGCTTCTTCAGGGTCTCCCACGTGGGTGCAGAGGCCCAAGGACTTGGGCCATCTTCTACTACTTTTCCAGGCCATAGCAGAGAGCGGGATCAGAAATGGTGCAGCTGGGACTCGAACCTGCACCCATATGGGATACCGGCACTGGAGGCAGCTGCTTTACCAGCTATGCCACAGTGCCAGCCGCAATAAGCCTTTTTTTTTTTTTTAATTTGACCGGTATAGTTAGACAGTGAGAGAGAGACAGAGAGAAAGATCTTCCTTCTGTTGGTTCACTCCCAAATGGCTGCTACAGCCGGCGCTGCGTGGCTCCAAAGCCAGGAGCCAGGTGCTTCCTCCTGGTTTCCCATGTGGGTGCAGGGGCCCAAGCACTTGGGCCATCCTCCACTGCCCTCCCGGGTCACAGCAGAGAGCTGGACTGGAAGAGGAGCAATCAGGACTAGAATCGACGCCCATATGGGATGTCAGCGCCGCAGGCGGAGGATTAACCAAGTGAGCCACAGTGCCGGCCCCTCTCATAAGCCTTTTTATAGTAATGTAAATTTGAAATATATTATCTCAAAAACTAAAATAGAGAAAGGAAGAAGGATAGAAGGCAGAAAGAGGGAGGGAGGAAGGGAATATCATTATGTCCTTAGAATTGTATCTACAAATTACATTGAATCTGTTAAAAACTAATCAAAAATTAAAATGCAAATTTTTTAAAATATGAGAAAACTGAGGGTGATGGAGATTAAACAGTTTGCAACAAGTCACATAGCTGATAAGAGCAGAGTTCCACGGTAACTTAGATCTTCTTACTCCCAAACTATAGATAAATCGATGCAATGAATTAGTGTAGATCTGTGTACATATTTTGGAGTTCACATAGAGGTTATGTATTTGCTTCCCCAGGATTTTTCTCTGCTTTGTGTACTCCCTCAAATGTCAGTACAAGTTTTGCTTGCATACATTTAGACACAGCAGTGCTCCTAGTTAGAAACCTACTTCACTCAGGAGGAAGTAATCACACAATTGCATAAGGGAAGTTAACAATAAATTCTGAATGATGGCATTCAGAAAAACCAGGTACAAGAGTGGAAGGTACGGTTGGTGGGTATGGGGAGACTACACTCGGATTCAATTTTATGTGAATATCAAGAAATTCAAAGACATTTGAAAAGCTTATTTAGCTACTAAGAGAATATAAAGATTTATTGGTGATTGTTAGTTTTAAGTTAAAGATGTGATTTTTATCTTTCTGTTTATTATTTCATTTTTTAATGGGGTTTTAGTGACACCACTAAAAATGCAGAAGAAAAAAAGCCACCTTCCCACAGATAACTTGCCTTCACCCTCTGCTCTGATTTCAATGCCATCAGGGACTTGGAAACTCAGTTTCACCTTCATATGTCAGGATTTCTGATTAATGGTGCTTTTGTTGAGAGATACTACTTTAATATCTGTTGCAACTGCTGAAAATTAAGTCAAACAGCTCAACATAAATCACCTACTATTGATCACTGGGCTTAGAAGAGTGTTTTTCTGCAGTCAACACTTAAAGTTCCTATTGGGATAATTACAAAATGATCAATTAATTCCCACATAATGGTAACGGGGTTATTCTCCGACATCCTATGTGGTTATTAACCAGCTTTCACTCTACTCTGTTATCTTGGCTTAAAGATAATTTGTCAGGATTCCAATACTGTTTTCATCACCATGCCATAGTTATCTAAGAAAAATTGATTTCTAGCCTTTTAATTAGGAAAAGCAATAAAGAAACAGATTTGCACAGTTTGTTTTCTGAAAAATACTTAAACAGTAGGTTATCCCTCAGTCATGAGAGTACCTTTAGAACAGTTCATTATTTATGTTCCAAGGTGAGCTATAGAGCAAGACTTACCTTATCTTGCTGCCAGCTTTTAGCTCAACTTCCTGCTAAGTCTGGAATATAATTTATCTAAAAAATTATAAATTGCTGCCTGCTGAGAGACACTGGGTGCCATCCAGGTCTAGAAACAAAAGGGAGAAATCTTGAAGACCTAGAGCCTTATAGACTATGATGGGGCTTTCTGGACATCAGCTTTCTACAAACCTTTCTGGAGTGCATGCCAAAAAACACAAAAGTAAATTTTTGTGACAATATAATGTTTCAGCATCTAGATTTTACTATTCACTTGATGACATGCGGTGGTTTTCTAATAAGGTTTAAAGTGTTACCTCATTTTTTTTTTAGCCACTAGGAAATGTACTTGATTCATTTTTTTTCATTCACCTATCAAATATATGTTGATTTATATTTTGTGACAGGTGCTACTCTGAGTCCTGAGAATATAGCACTGAAGTAAACTGATAAAGTCCACGTGTGCAGTGCTGGACACAGCAGATAGCAATGTACAGGTTTATTTGCATAAATTATGCTTAATAAAATGAATGTGAAATAGGCAGCAAGGGCCATAACGATAGGTATTGCTGAGTCAAGGAGACAAAGGGAGTGGCAGACTGCTTTAAAACACAGTGGTCAGAACAGACTGGTCCAGGAGAACTTTGAGCAAAGGCCCTCTAATTGGTAAGCTTTCTAGACAGAGGAAACCATGATTGCAAAGGCTGGGTGGGCACCTACACCTGACCTGTGTATGGTACTATAGAATACCACTTGGCTGGAACAGAGTAAGAAGTTGGGGGGAAGGGACCAGGTCAGCGATGTGGGCGTGCCAGTATGAGTAGCCCTCACTGACTCAGGGAAGATCATCTGTCCACAGCATTAGTGATTAGGGGGGTCAGGATGTGGTGGTATTTGGAGGTTAACCCTGCAGACACAGAATTCCCTATCATTCAAATTGCGAGTTGGGCAATTTCGTGTGTGTCTGTGCTACACGAACACTCACGCTAGGGAGTTCGGTATGTGTCAGAGGATCACCCAGCTGGTAAATGGGAGTGCTGGTCATTGAATCTGTGTCCCCTACCCTTTCTCCCCATCTCAGCATAGCACCTCCACAGGCAGGCACATCAACTATTTCTGTGCCCAAAGTCAGAAATATGTGGGCTGACAAATGAAATATCATTCATTTGTAAATTTGTTCACCTGAGACACAAAGTAGCTAAATTGTATGTTTGTGTTTCTGTTTCAAAAGTGTATGTGTTAATGCTGCCAGGGTTTGGCACTGTGTATGTCCCAGATTGGAGCGACTGGGTTCAAGTCTTGGCTCCAGACCTGATTCCAGCTTCCTGCTAATAAACACCCTGGGAAGTAACAGTGCTGGTTCCAGTACTTGGGTTTCTGCTACTCACGTGGGAGATGTGATTGAGTTTCCACTTCCTAGTTTCAGCTCGGCTCTGACCTGGCCATTGTGGCATTTGTGGAATAAATCAGGAAGTCGAATATTTTCTATCTCCCTCTCAGCCTCTCAACTAGATAAAACAAGTAAATAAGTAACATTATGTGTGTTACAGGGGAAAGAATTATGTGGAGTAATAATTGCCACAGAAACCCCTCAAAAGGAATAGAAGTTTCAGAGGCAATATGTAATAATTAGCAATTTAAATGTACATGACAAATAGCATTTCGAAATACAGAATTGAGAAATTAGAAAAGCAATTTCTTTTAGTGGGCTGAAGATTTGTAGTCAATACATGAGCTCCAGGACATTCTTAAATGGGGGATTGTTGCATTGTTAGCTGCTATAAATGCCCAGAAAAAAAAAAATAAGGAGCAAAATTATAAAGGGAGAAAATCGTCAGCTTGTTTAGTGAAAACTGTTGTTTCTTTTTTCCCACTTTCCCTTTCCCTTCCTTTGCCACCTTATTTATAAATTGAAGGTGCAATAAACTACCTCTAAATCTTGAAGCTTTTTCTAGAAAGTTGTAAGATTTCATAATTCCATCCCTTTATCACATTTCTCTCTTTTCCTTTTGCCTGGAAAGCCCAGAAGCCTCTTAGCTTAGTGACTGTGTGTCCATCCTCGGGCAAGAGCCAATGTGGAGCTGGTGTTCATTGTGAGCCCTGGAAAACTGCCACTTACAAGGAAATTTTCAGGGATGATTTCACGATGTAGGAACTAGACACTCAACCATTGCTGCCTGCACCTAACAGGCAGGCTTTCCTGAGAAAACAACAGCACTTGGTAACCTTAAGGTTTTGAAGTTGCCCAAAAGACAAGGTGTTGCTTATGGAACTTTGATACTGTTTTTCAAGGGCCCAGCTCTATGTTAAGTTCCCTTTGTTCTTATAGAAGTATTAACAGAGTGGCCAGATGCCATCTATTCTGTGTGGCTGGCAGTCACAACCACACCCATCACTCCAGCAGATGCAGCCATTACTTACTTTTAGTGGAGAGCTTGTCCTGAAAAATAGTTTTCTATGCACTGTCTCCCTTAATGGCAACAATACTCTGTGTATTGGGGTGTATATGTGTGAATATGAGGTGAGAGACCCTGAGCCAAGGGCAAGCTAAAATCATAAGATTCCTTTCCCAACATTTCTTTGCCTAAGCCACATAAAGCCTAAATCTGAAATGCTGGATCCAAACACAAGAGAGGTACAAAGAGAAGAGTGGAGAACTGAGAGAGAGCAAACACAGGAACAACATGTCTTGGCTAAATTTCAGTGTCATAGTCTCTGAGTGAAGAACTCAAGAGCCCAGTGATGTTTGCATTCTCTTTAGAAAAGCAGGACGCTGAGTTCTTCATTCGCTCCACCTGGCTGTGGAGTTGGCTTCTGAATGTGACGTGCAGTCACTCCTATAAAAACGCATTTTGAATGTATTGTAAGCATTCCAATGGATGTGATTGGGCTGTTATGAATATCAGGCACATTCATGGAGAGACTCAGTAATGTGCTAAAGCTGTGTGTTCAACATGAGAAACTGGCAAATCATTTTCCAAATCAGTTGCAGCATTTTAAATCCCCACCAGCACATATTTAGAATTCCAGATGCTTCTGATCACTGCCAACACTTGATATTATCAGTCTTTCTTTTAACCTTAGCTATTCCAGTGTGTGCATAGCAGTATTTCATTGTAATTTTAATTTGCATTTTTCTGATAACTAATGATGTTGAGTATCTGTCTATGTACTTTTGGACATTCATACATTCATATAATCTTTTGAACAGTGTTCGAATGTTTTTCACCTTACTTTTTTTTTTCAAATGTTTGTTTTGAAAGGTAGAATTACAAAGAGTTAAGGGGTGGGGGGAGAGACTGAGATCTTCCATCCACTGCTTCATTCCCCAGATGGCCACAATGACTAGCATTGGGCCATGGTGAAGCCAGGAACCAGGAGCTTCATCTCCCACTTGAGCCATCTTCCACTGCTTTTCCCAGGCCATTAGCATGGAGCTGTATAGGAAGTGGAGCACCCTGGACTCTAACCAGCACTCATATGGGATGTTGGCATTGCAGGAGGCAACTCCACCTGTTATGCCACAATACTAGCATCTGCCCATTTACTTATTTTTTGATTTTTTTATTTATTTTTATTAATATAAAGAGAATATTTCATGCATTCCATAGGTACTGTTCCAAGAAGACAACCACAGTTCCCTCACTCCCTGCCCCACATCCCCCTCCCTCCCTTCCCCTTCCTTTCATCAGTTTTTGCAAGGACCTAATTTTAATCCATCTATATACACAGGCTTAATCCACTACTAACCACAATATTCAATAAGAAAAATTATACCACAGTTCTACAGGAGTATAAACAAGGGCTAAAGCAACAATCAAATCACAAGATATCTGCTTCATTTCTATATATGTTTTTATTCTATATTAACTGCCACATATCAGAAAAAGCATATGGTATTTGACTTTTGGGGACTTGCTTATTTCAGTAAGCCTAATGGTTTCCAGTTGAACCCATTTTGTTGCAAAAGACAAGATTCCATTCTTTTTTATGGCTTAGTAGTATTCTATCATGTTTATATACCACAATTTCTTTATCCAGTCATCAGTTGATGGACATCTGGGTTGATTCCATATCTTAGCTATTGTGAATTGAGCTGCAATAAACATGGGAATATAGATAATTCCTTCATATGCCGATTTCATTTTGTTTCTTTAAATTCCCAGGAGTGGGATGGCTGTCTGGGTCTTGTGATAGCTTGATTTTCAGATTTCTGAGGAATCTCAATACTGTCTCCATAATGGTTGTAAATTAGTTTACATTCCCACCATCAGTGGATTAGGGTACCTTTTCCCCCACATCCTCACGAGTATTTGTTCATTTTTGATTTTTGGATGATAGCCGTTCTAACTGGGGTCAGGTAAAAATTCATTGTGGTCTTGATTTTCATTTTCCTGATGGTTAATGATCCTGAGCATCTTCCTATGTGTCTGTTGATCATTTGTCATTCTTTGAAAAATACCTGTTCATGTCCTTTGCCCATTTCTGATAAAATTGTTTGTTTTGTTGTTGATGAGTTTCTTGAGCTCTATATAGATCCTGGCTGTTAATCCTTTATCAGTTGCATACTTTGCAAATATTTTCTCCCATTTTTTCAGTTGCCTCTTTGTTTTGTTGAGTCACCCATTTACTTTAAACAGCATGCTATTTTATTATAAGGTTGTAGGGAATAATTTATATTGTGTGTATGAGTGTGTGTATATATGTGTGTGTGCATGTGTGTATGTATGTATATATATATATATATGGCCTTTACAATTTATATATAGGATGAATATTTTCTTCCAGTCTAGAGCTTGTCTTTTTATTTACTTAACCATGTCTTTCTCTAAAAATTAAAGTTTAATTTTGATGAGCTCTAATTTGTCAATGTGTCTATATATTTGAAGAGATGTAAGTATATTGAACTGAAATCATGGGTCTTGCTTACTAGAAAACTGTTATTTACAGAATAATCTCATTTTGATAAAAATATTGTTGTATATATTTATGGAAATAAATAGAAAGGATACACACTAACGACTTCCCTCAATGCTTTGATTTTACTTTTGCTCCTCACCACTTCCGCACTTTTTACAATGTGCATGTTATGCTTCTGTAATAAGTTTTTAAAGGGAAAGTACTTGAAATAAGAAGTGAAAGGGCCATTCTAGTTTTGCCATCCCAAATTTACTCTTATTAATAAAGTCTCTTACCATTTTACTACATTTTTAATGACAACTTTTAGGCATACACTTATATAAACAAAATACAATTATATCTTGGCAACTCAGTTTTTACTTAAAATATCATGCACATAATTTCAGATATGTCAGAAAGTGTTATTTCCCCTTCTCTGGATACATAGAATGATCCAGTTTTTTGTTGATCCTATCAGTAAGCATCCTGGAATGAATGTCTTTAAGAAATCAGCCTTCAACAGGTTTTTCTTAGTAACTGTGCCTGACTCCACTCAAACCTTTGAGAATGTAGAAATCAGCAAATCCAAGTGTCTGCGTTTTAGAGACTTAGTAGAATGGGGTTAATGAGGCAGCCTGTTGGCAAGAATAAACTCCCTTGATGTTTAAAGACTGTGAGAAAAGTAAAACAAAGTTTCATTCAAAATATTTATTTATATTTTATGAATTACAAGTGATTAATAAACGTTTAATGTAAGAAATAAGATTCTTAGGAAAAGAGTATCCTAACAGGCTGCTGTCTAAAAACAAAGGAATGCTACGCAAATACACCATTTCTCGTAGTTATTTGACTTCATAACAAGAAAGTATAGATTATATATTCGAATTAATCATCATGATAGATTATTTGATATTTTTGGGGTTTCCCAAAGTCCACTTAATCTGTCTTCTAATAATTTCATATCCTGTTCAGGAATGATCTCTGTGAAGTTTTTGCTGTAGGAAAATTCCTACCATTTGTTGGTGAGAAAATTCTAGCTTCTATTTTTTTTCTGATAGAAGCAAAAGACACAAGATCCCTGCTCTCTCAGCTCAAGAGAGACAGAACATAGGCAGATGTATTTGTTTTGATTGATATGATTCTCCCAATTGTAAGACAGATAAAATGAAGAGAAATAGTTGGAAGTCACAGAATTCAACAGTGGTTGCTAAGGAGGTGATGGATGCAGGTTAGTTATTTTGGGGGGCTGGTTAGTGTGCTTCTGGATTCCTGCTTTATATTTTTATTTAATTATTTTCTGGCTCCCAATACCTCTGAAGTTTGGTCCATAATTTCCTGTTGATTTTAAGTGCATGGCATATTCTCATAATTCTCCTTTTTCTTGAGCTTATTTTTTTATATCTTTTGCTTATAAATAACTTGAAGTGGACCAAAGATTACTTTGAAACATCTTTAACATTTATGATACAATATGCTCTTTCTTACCAGAACACTGTAAGAAAGAAAAATAGAATAAATAGAAGAGATGCGTGCCTTTCCTCAAACAGTTGTTTATTCACATACCATTCAAGAAATATTTACAAAATGCCCATTTTTTATGACACTACTTTTCATGGAATGAGGAAGACAATGCCAATATTTGTGAATAGAAGCAAACAAAGATACAGAGCACATTCATTGGTCCTCAGAACCCCTAAACTGATTCATATTAGATGACCAATATATGGTATTTTACTTAGTTGGCATTCTGTCAGTATTCATTTAAGCCATTTTGTTATCTAGTAACACTTCAAGAGTTCATGAAAAAATGCATGTGATGAAAAATTAATTATGCATAGATTTCATTTTTGCACAAAAAATTAACTTACATTTTAATTCCATTTCTCCATGAACTTTTTGAAGTCCCTTGTACATAGTTATGTCTTCTATCATTCACTTTGGAATTTCTCATTTGTTTTCAATAATAGAATACCAGTTAATGTTGCCCAGGTACCATGTGCTATATCTGCTCCTTTTATTTTATTGTGACAATAGCATTTGTGTAAAATCAAATTTTTATGCAGCTAAGCTGCATTCATGCACAGGATATTCAATAAATCAAAACATAGTGATTCATACAATCATTATAATAAAACAGTATCTGATATGCTATGAGTCTCCAAAGTGACTTTGTCCTTGTGGACAGAGTAAATCTAAGAAGCAGTGTCTCAGAAGTGAGAACATTTATCAGGTGAGGGTAAGAAAGGCAAAGAGTGCTACTGCAGATAAAAGAAGGTGACATGTAGAAGCAGAAGCAGCACGGTGCATCAAGGATCTGGGGGTCCCTGAAAGATTTTTATCGTACCTGGAGAGGGAAAAAGGTGCAACTGGTGAAAATAAAAATTTGTGAGTCTAGGGAGGTGTGCATATGGCAGATATTAACGAACCTTTCATACCAAGCTAACAGTATAGTACTTGGGGAAAAATTATCTGAGCCCGAGGCACATGCAGGCCATCCAATATGTGCAGTCCAATCCGCACAATCTCTATAATCCATGTCCTTCTGCCATTGCCTGTGCTGACGTCTCAGGCAAATCCCTTTTATGTAGGCCTGCAAAAGTCATTAACCCATGATCTGACAGTGGGAAAAAATAAAATGAGGAGTGGAAGTCGGACCCCAACCTTGTGCACACACACACACACACACATACACACATACGTATTTACACAAGCATGCATGCTTATAGACACAGAAATACAACATGTACAAGCTCACACAAACACACTTATACACAGGTACAGACACTCATAGCTTGGGCTTTATGCCTTTCTTGAGAAGAACTTGATCTTTATGCACTGCAGATACCAGTTCCTCCATCTTAAACCACTGAGAACTAGACATTCCTGTAGACATCCTTTAAGAGCTATTCATAAACTTCTGCCATCAGAGCTTTGATGACATTTGCTTAAATAATGTTCATGTATGGAGCAAAGATAGAAAATGGTGATAGAGCAATCTTAGCAGAATAAAAATACAGTTCTTGATGCGTACCAACACATTTTAGTAAGAAACACCAATTATTTAAATGCACACTGAATTTGGAAACAACGGCTCAAATTATCTCAATAACTGAACCTCAGGGTTTCCTCTCTTCGGATTTTCATGCGAGATTGATGTCTGAGCTTCTCACTAGACCTAGGGTAGGAGCCGATCCTGTGTGGCAAGTGAAGCAGCAGCGCCTTCACCACCCTTATAGGTTCATATCTGTGGGCTGTTTTTACTAACAAATTTTTCCAGGTTGCTGGAGCCTGGCATTCTACTTCTGGTTTCGTTGAAGGGCCTAAGCCTGCTAATGAGGCAGGTTGAGCAGCAGAAGGGAGAGAAACACAGGGCAGCCTCTCTTTTTGAACTCCTTTCATTATCTGTTAGTCTCCTGTGGGGTGCTTGTTCTTCACCACCATTTCAAAGTGGCAAACCCAACTTGTAGAGCCTGCAACTTTGAAAAATGCAAGCATTCCCCCAGGAGAGCGAGTACCATTCTCCCTGATATTAACAGGGCGAAGCTTTCCAATAAAGAGTGTGCCCTCGGCAGCCTTTAATATGTAATACTGGTATCATAGAAGTATTGACCTGAGAGTGAACGATAAATTATAAAAACACCCAGAGGCTCATGTCAAATGAATCAGAACAATTGATTTTCTTTTTAAACATGAGCTTGCTGTGGGAAGTGTTTTAATATGGCAGAAACAGACTCAAGAAGCTTAGATTCAGAATGAATTAGGCAGGCAGGATAAATTACAGGGCAAGGGATTATTTATGGAGAATATAAAAAGCAAGTGTTTGGAGAGGTGGGGAGGGCAGGATGTCTTGCTGAAATACGGTGCTCCATGAAGGCACATTGATATATTATCCAGAGAAAACATCCAAGTTGCCAAGAAGGAGCTGAGATTTACAGAGAATCTCCCCGAAGACCAAATATTAAGTGCACATGATATTTTGGGACATCTCTTCATTATGGTTTAATATTACATCTGTCAGCCCTGTTGGCCAGGACAGCCCTTCTTCACCTGCTTATTATCGGATCCATCGTGGAAAAATCACCAGCCTAACAGACTAAAAGAGTAGAGCCTTATACGGTGCGTGTCTCTGTGAAAACTGAAGGTTGGCTTGCAGTAGCTGACTTCACCTGCAGCGAAGTGACAATCACTACAGGGGAATAGGTATTAAAAATAACTGAAGTTCCTGAGGACCCAGCCACGGTAAAGTGACGAATGATGAGCAGTGGACTTAATAGTGTACCCTAGGTACAATGCAAAATGATTTGTCAGCCACACATAAAATGAAAGAGGGTATTATGGAAGGCAATTGCCAACATCCTTCTTATCTTTTCATTATTTATTAAGATGAGTCACGGCAGTCACATTTCCCACTCACCATATTTTGTGAGCAAGGTGTTTATTAATAGTGTTAAATCTTTTTTCCTGATGTTCTGAATAAATGCTTTGGGGGAATGCATTATCTTTAGGAGTGGTGTTCTCAGATCTATTTTATCAGTATTTTATATCTGTGTTTTGCCTCTGAATTTTCTCAGTCCCTTATGAGAATATGTTTTTGTCCAAGACACACACACACACACACTCACACTCACACTCACAAATACACACACAACCCTCTCCCATGTGACCATTCCTTTTGTAAATTATAAGCCAGGATGAACAAGGAACACATTTGTCTGAGACTAGATACTGTTTCAGCACCGTTATTAGAACAAAATTGCCAAAATTAATAGAAACCAATTAGCAATCTGCCTAGTAAGTTTGCTAGCTCTTGCTGGTGGTTCTGTTATCCCCATTACTTGTTTATTTTGTGTGTTTTTGTAATGTTTACGTATAAGCAGTCATCCTCTTCCTTTATAAGGAGGAAACATGGCAAGAGGTAGAGCAGCAGCAGGTGACATGCTGCGTGGTGTGGCCACATGACCATTTTGTCGTGAAGGTTTCCATGGCCAAACCACAGACTCTACACTCATTCTTCTTGTCCTTCAACATTCCTTACATCTGCGACAGAACTTCTTTGGCCCAGCGTGTACTAGTTTTGCCTTGTTGTTCATCTTACTGCTCTGTAGATGAGTGCCTCCCATCCCAGGGGAAACAAAGCATGAAGCAAAACACGTGGTGTGCACTGCTTCAGCACGTTGCCAGTGTAGATAATTCAGGAGGAAAAAAATATGAATGGCATTTGACGAAGTATTTCCTCTTTTTATTCCCCTCCTTGCCGTTTCAGGCTCCAAAGAGTTTTTTTTCCCCCTGTTGCTATGTTATTCTTTTACTCTCTCTTGAGACCACTGTTTCAGCTGCAACACTTATTCACTCACACCATGATTTCTGATATGATGTCCTGAAAGTTCACCACATCAGCCCAAGTTTCTCCTTCCTTCAGGCATTGTACATGTACAGTCGTAGTTATTTAATAATGCAAGGGATGATCAAAAATTGTACAGAAAATGTGAATTATGAAAAAAACTCATGGACATCAATTTTTTACACCATAATAAATTTATCTTTCAATTCTGGTTTCCCCAAATTTCTGAAGTCCCCTCATATACGTGCTCCATGCAACACATCCTGCTCCTTATCTCTATTATATTACCTTTGATAACTCCTTAAATTTAACCCCTCCAGAAATCATAAATGTAAAAGTTCTCTCAATGTGGTCCTTACTTATTGCTTTACTGTTTTTTCTCTCATCATATCCCTGTAAGAAATCTCAATTGCAGCTAAGCTTCTCATTTATTGTTCCACAATTAGTTTGACCAAAAACTAAGAGAGAGAGAGAGAGAGAGACAGAGAGAGAGAGAAGCCAGCTTTTTTCCTCTAATTCTTTAGGGCCTGCCCTTCTGTGACCAGGCAGTTTTCTAGAGCTTCAGCTCTCCCATCAGGGCTCACCCCCTCTCCTGAATCCCAGCCTTAGCCCTCTGCAGATTCACACATCTCACCATTAACTTCAGCATTACCTGAGCGAACCACAGTTCCACAGGCCACCTCCTACCACCAGCAGCTGTCTCTGGTTCCTTCTTATTCACTGGCCATCTAATATTTGATGGGTTCCCATATCTTCTCCATTCCTCATAATCCATTCATTCAGAGATCCTATTGGTTCTTCTGACAAAATGTATCTCACATGCTTCAATGTTTCCTTATGTTTATTGCCACAGTGTGGCACAAGCCAGCATCACTTGGAGAATTGCAACAATCTTCTAAGCTGTCACTCAAACATTCTCCATAAAGCAGCCATTCAAACCAACAAACAGGTTAGCGTTTCCCTGCTGCTTGAAACTGTTCCTAGTCTTTATCATGACCTGAAGACACAGCATGACAAGGTCTGCCTCTAACCCCATCTTGGGCTCTACTCCTTGTGCCATATTAGGTATGAGCCACACTGACCTTCTGTGGGTTCTCAGATGACACCACCAGGATTGTATAATGTACACCCCTTTCACTCAGAGCCACTGCACCCCACCGGCCTATTTTTCTTAACTGACCAGCTTCTTCTCTTTCAGGTCTCAGCTTTAAACTCAAAGAGTACTTTAGTAACAACCCTAAGTAATTTGCAGCCACCACTCCATTATTTTCTCTAACAGAGTCTTATTTATTGCCTTTATAGCACTCACTACCATGTCTAATTATTTTGTCACTTCGTTATTTTCTTGATATTGCAGTCCTTTTCAGAAATTCTCTCTCACCAACAATGAAATGTAAGCGTGGTGAAATCAGAGATGAGTTGTGCTTGTTTATCTTGCTTTTCCAGCCCTTAACACTGTACCTGAAGGTAATAGTTGCTCAGAAAGTGTTATTTAAGTAATTTAATGCTACTTTTGGTGTACAAATTAACCACTGCTTTAGACAATTGTTCACCTTTGTTGTCAGTTGATTTTAAAATATTTTGCTTACTCAATGCCTAGAAAAATATTGTAAATATACTGGGACCTCAATAAAATTTTTATTTGCTAGCATCAAAGAACCAGGAACCCTGACTTGTCAAATAGAGCATATGAGATGACCTTAGTGGAGGGGAGTTAGATTTGGTAGGAAATGGCTTATGACTTCTCGAATAAAAATCTGAATGGTGGTCAAGAACTTTAAATAAATAAAATTATAGGTAAAGACTGCCAAAGAAAACTATTCAGTTATGTAAAAGGATTGAATTAACTGTGTACAATTTTGTATAGATTTATCTGGAATTCAATATATTGTGAGAAAAATAGAATTATTCTCTCCTGGCTTAGCAAAGAAATCTATGCAAAGATCTGAAGGCCAGACTTAAGATGCACAGGCAGTTGTCTGACATGGAAGGAAAATTAGATTGCTTTTCTGATGAGCAGACACAGAATATAATCTTGAGGAGGGCACTGAGGCAGGGACTATAAATGATAGGATATGAAGGCAGGAAGAGCAAGGCTGGTCTATGATGAATGCAAGAGCCAAGATGTGTACAGAAACACCATCTAGTTAGGGAGAGGGACTTTATGTAATTTTCTTTGTTGATTTTCTTTTTCATGTGTTAGAGGAATGGAGGGGGTCTGGCTAGGTATTTCCTAGAGTGTCTTAAACTAAATAATTTATACTAACATCTTGAGAATGTGAATGCATTTGAAGTAAGTAAACTCTGCCACTTTGAGCGAATATGTTCCATATGTTGCATTCATTTCCCTTCTTCATGTGGTGGCACGGCTCTGGGAGCAAACGGACCTCATTACTCTCCAGCACTCATTAGGAAGCACTTGCGGACTTCCTGAGACTTAGAAGTAGAAAGGAATTGACGGAGTTTGCTCTTCCTCCAGGAGGACATCTCTTGTTGGCTTTCCTGTTGGGAGACATTTCAGTAGAATGCTTATTTATCTCTTTGAGATGTGAGTCCACTGCATTTTATAAGTAAAAAGCTTTTCTTTTAAAGCTAATCCTTGATTTTCTACATTAAAGGTCATTGTGACCAGGTTAAGTCCTAAGATTTCATGAATTGGCAAATGAGGCAAAATCAGTTTTTCAATGAATAAATCATAAACTATGACTGGAGAACATATTATATTTTACTTACATTTTTTCAGAATTAATTGTGTGATTTATTTCAGCAACAAGACTGGAATATTGAAGTTAAGGTATATAAAATAACAAGGATTATCCATTTCAATTATTGATTAATTACATTAAAAAACTTCTAACTAGATTTTTTGTGGAATATAATACATTCAAAATATCACTGAATTTTCAAATGTTAGCTTAAATATTTATTATTTGTATTAACTCATCACTTATTCTCTGTATATTTCTAAAGATTGTAGGCAATTTGCATTGAAAAACAAAACAAGACAAGAAAAAAAGCAGCACAAAAATCAGCTAATATTAACAGATATGGATTTAGTTGCAGGAAACATCAGTTCTGTAATGTGTGCCAAAGAGTGTCTGAGTACAATAATATCTTTTCTCATTCACTGGGTCTCTGATCCTTATAGCAATCCTTGATAGCCATTCTGGCTGGTTCATTCTATGTTAACCAGATGCAATACTATCTTGATAAATAAATGTATATTTAATATTAAGTATGCAGTATGACAGTACAGATGGAAGAAGTAGCTGAAGTACAAAGCTGTTAAATCATTTGTCTGAACACATTCAGCTCCTCAGTAACAGAGCAGAGCTAAGGCTTCAGAAGCCTGGACCAACTTCTTATGACTCACTTGCTTCACCAACCAATAGCATGTTCTGTCTGGAGTGCTCTGACTTAAACAAATTATCTTACAGGATATGCCGTGTTTTCTTGGCTGACCCTATCCATGGGCTAAGGCTACACCTGAGCTTTTGGCATATTTAAAATATGGTGTGTTTCTGTGTGTGTGTGTGTTGCTACATAAACAAACAGACTTTTGATTCTTACCCATTTAGAGAGAGTGAGTTCAAAGGTCTTTCACTGCTAGTTTTCTAGTCTATCCTGAGGAGAATACATGACATGCTGTTTCTATGCTCAAACCCTTAGGAATTTCAGTGTTTGCTGAACTATTCTATCTGCAGATTCCAATGCACTGCCCCTCAAATTCTCTGCTCCAGGGTGCCCACACCTCCCTTGCCTTATGCCTTTTGATAAAGTTGCCCGTGGAGCACCCAACCAAGTCATCACATAGATGGTCGGGAGTAATGGTGGGGTGTCTTACCCTTGACCCCCACTGTGGGTGAAGGGAAGGGTGAATCACCTCTGGCTGGTGAGATCCTTGATGAGTGCTACAGCCCAGCAGTGCGGAGCCCAGAATTCTGCTCTGGTGATTTCCTTGCTGCCTCCCATGCCTTGTGACCAGTCTTCTTATTCAACCCTCTAAGGATTACCATGGATTAATTTGCATGGGCTGTGTCCTACTGCAATGTTGATATACATGGCATCTAAGTGGTTCTGGGTTCTCTATTAATTTTTCATTATAAAAATTATATCTCTTCTGCATGCTAGTCATGGGTGTTTGAACAAATGTCTTAACCATTATTTTCTAAATGGGGTTTGAAGCACTTGCTACAGAACTAACAAGTATTACATGAAATAATCTGTGTGTAAAGCACCTGGCACCTGGCAGTAATTTTAAGTATTTTTAACAAAATTAGGACTGATTTTAGGGCACCGTTTCCTTCTGTCATGTTGCTGTTTATATGCTGTGTGCTCCCTCTTGAACACGTGTGTCGTTTTGGCCTCATTGTCATGGATTCCATTGCATTTATGCCCAACGTCAGAATTAAAAGAACGTTAGACTTGTGTTCATTGGCCAAGTAACTAATGTTGAAAATATTTGACTTTCCCATCAGCCAGGGAAAGGAGTTGATGACAGAACTAGCATTGGTCTGGGAATAGGCAATTATAAACATATGGGGTTTGTAGGATTTTTCTATTTTCCAGACAACTTCTTTTCCTCAAAATAGCATGGATCATTTAGCTCGTTAGATAAATTATGTTTTTTAGAGAAAAAAATGGAAATATAATAATGCTTGGAAGTTTAAGTTTCTCTTTTAATATCCTATTTTTGTAAGCAACTCTCAGTCCTCATTTCCATAATCAGGCAATAATGATCTAGACTATCTAAACGTCCTATAATGAATGCCTTTAGAGCTTGTGAATGAAACTGCTGAGCCCTTCCCAGAGGCGACATTCAGATTGGGAGTGTGGCCTGGTATGGCACGGAAAAGGCCATCAACATCAACACCCATGTGAAGCTGGTTGTTCGTGTTGTGACTTTGTCTTAATCTTGCTGGCTTTGGAAAGCCTGAACTTCCTGGCTTTTACATTTCCTCCACTGGCTATTGGGAAAAAAAAAAAGAAAAAATAACCATTTGAGAATACTGTCAACCTAGAATGTCAAGGAAGAAGGAAAGGGAGGGAAAATGGGGAAGAATGTGAGCCGTGTGTAGCTGAACCAGCACATTTACCCTTAACTGAAAGAAAGATAATGAAAATTTCAAAAAAAAAACCAGAACTCTTTTGAGAGATTCTAGACTTAGGGCAGGAAACACATAAAAATGAATCTGAAATGATTTGTAGTACTAGAAGTTAAAGGAGTGATACTGAAAAAAGCAAAAGCATGAGTATGTGGATATGTCAAATGGACCAAGAAGCCAACTGAAATCACTTCCAATAGATGAAGCTAGTACGATTTGAGCCCCAAAAATGGTAATGAAAAAGAGTGTCAGAGTACAGTTTAAGCCATAAATATATATGACATTACTGTTATAAATAAATGATTGAATAAATAATGAGTAGAGTAGACAAATCTGGAAGGCAGGATTCCAAACAGGTTATGTACATACTTTACCCTTAAACTGATGTACTGTCCTTTCCCACTTCTTAAACGTGAGCTGTGAATAGTAATTTTCTTATAAGGAGTATAGAAGGAAGATTAGAGGGGAAGTAAGTTTAGAAGGAGGCAAGCAGTCCCTTAATCAATTTATCAAAATTAAATCAACAGTGACAAGTCACGTTGATGGTATGATGAGAAGGGTACTTCACATCTGGGGTCTTTCCTCAAGCCCATACTTCCAGTCTGGTTGTGAGAAAAATGTCACACCTGAGATTTATTCTACTAAAACCTAACCAGTACACTGGCTCCTCCCGCGAGGCCCATGCGCTGTCGGCATGGGTGGGGCGATGGCGCTCTTCAGCAAGAAGCGCAGGAGACAAGTTTTGGTGAACATGTCCATTTACTAACGATCAAGCATAAGCTTGTAAAGGCAGGCAGAGGGGGCGTAGGTAATTCAAGGCAGCGCTAATGCTATAGAATAGAAAACCGATATTGGCGTCACTATACTTCTCCAATCAGTTTGAAGGTCATGTAGGCTACAGTAGCTTTCCTGATGAGCCTGGGCCACAGCAGGGACCAGTTTGCCTGATTGGCAGAAGGTGGGGTGGGGAGAAATGTTTCTGGGGTTCCCACTGCCTGCCAGCAGTCAGGCTAACCTTCTGCATGGGCTAGGCAGGCAGACTCAAGGGATCATTCCACACCAGAACCCCTCCAAATACCTATCTAGGTCATTGAAAACAAATAAGTCTGTTATTCCCCCCATTGTTTTTAAGTGGTATCTTTTTCCAATTGCTTTAAAATACATGTAATTAACTCTGCGTTACATGGAGAGTTCAGCCTATAGTGTGAGGTAGAGAGAGGAGAGAGAAAGAAAGAAAACAGAGGAAAAAGGAAAAAAATTGACAAAACAAAACCAAAAGGATATACACAGTAAAAAGTAACACTAGTTAACTGTCTCTCGACAATCAGAGGAGGTAGTGTAAAACTGTAAAACAGTATAGCTCTGCATACAGGCATATAGACTTACCTCTAAGGGTACAGCCGAAGAACTAATCATAGGGCTCCAAACCCATAAGAATCGGTGGTATAAACACCACCTTCACTGTTACAGTGATCAACTTAAATGTGAAAGGCAACAGATAGACCAGTTTAAGTTTAAAAGGTATGACATAAATAACATCAAATACCCCGTAAAAATGAGATAATTAAAAAAAGGAAGGAGAGACCAACATGAGAAGCAGTCCACACAGACTCCTAGAATGACTTTTGCAATAAATAACACTCTGACCTTAGAATCAACCCATAAGGCTTCCTGGTCAGGCTGAAAGGCCTGCAAGAGCATCTCAGGCATGGAAAGACAAGACTGCAGAAAAAAAAATCCTACACGGATGATCTCTGTGAGGCCTCAAAGGAAAGGAAGGGTCATCAAAGAAGGAGACACTCTTCTCTGAAGGGAGAGGAGAGCATCCTCTTTTGATTATGGTTGTGTCCAAATAACGATGGAGTCTATGGTCACCAAAGGCTTCCATAGCCCTGGCAGCCCACGACAAAAGCCTCAGATGATCACTGACATCATAAAAAGAGTGTTAATTGTTAAAGGAACGACAGTAGTCACTGTGCACTTGCTCCCCACGTAGGACCTCTGTCCCTATTGAATTGCAATATGAGAATCAACTGCAAATTCTCTTCCCAAACTGTACTCTATATGTTGTGTGTGGGCGTGGGAGCAAATTGTTGAAATCTATGATTAGCATAAAGATGGTACTCTATATATAAAGTCATACTAAAAATGATCCATAATGAAGAAGGATATGGGAGAGGGAATGGGAGGTGGGAAGGGAGTGGGGTGGCTCCTTTAGGAATACAGTTGTATACAGTAGACAACTGTATTCCTAAAGTTGTATCTATGTAAAAATGCATTCATTAAATAAATAAAAGAAAACAAACAAGTCTGATAAGCTGCCGCGGTCAAGAATTGTCAAAATAGACATGTTGACTAAGTATAATATGATACCCTAAGAAGGAGCCTGGAATGGAAGAAGACTATTAAAAACTAAGAAAATTTGAATAATGTGTGGACTTAAGTTAGTAACAGTATATTAATATTGGTTCATTAGTTACAACAAAAGTACCATGCTACTAATAGGAGATATGAAGCATAATTATATGGGATACTAAATCTCTGTGTTAGCTTTCCCATTTTTCTGTAAATCTAAAATTATTCTAAAATAGAAGTGTTTTTAATAGAACATAATCTTACCACTTTAAAAGAAATTAAAACCTCTCATTTGTATTCATTTTCAAAATGCTTCCAGAGTCCTTTATCTAAATATAAATATGATAAATGCCCCTGTTTTAATACCAAATAATGCTTACTACTTATGAATAATCCTTGACTAATTAGCAATTCCTGCTAATCTCTTTTCCTCAAGTATATCACAATTGCTTCTGTCAACAAAAAAAAGCCAACTCTTGACCTCAATGCTGGAAACTACAGATCTCTAGGAAGCCCCGTGGTGGATTCATAGTGCTTCAATAGCTCATGACGTTCAGGTTGGGGCCACTGGTCTTTCCCCAGGAGCACAAATGTGCTGCCACTGCTTCAAAGCAGGAACAGTGGACAAAATGGAGCAGTAGCCACATTTTTCTCCTTTCTGCTACCCCACCTTCTCTCATGGAGCTGTCTGCCTGAGTCTGCTTGCCCAGAATCCTAGCACTTGGCAGCAAATAGGCCCTGCTTTTCCAGTCTCTAGAAAAGCTCAGCCAGGAAGTGAGAAGTTGGGAGTAGTTGTCGATACATCCAGCTCGCAGCGTCTGTCACATCAAGAGTATTGGGCTTATTTCTATCATTCTTTGTAGGGGGTTCTGATTCTTCAGGACTTCCATAGCTGTAAGTCCCAGATGTTGTTTCAAGATGATGCTTCCAGCTGCACTTGGCTGTGGTCTTCTGTGTCCATCTAATTCTCTCTCATCTTTCACAGCCCCATTCTGGGCGTGCATGGGGCAGAAGGAGAGACAATAAAGCTGAGAAAATATCAGTGAAATTTTCACTGAGAAGCTCATTGATTTGACACTGACCTGATGAACAGAATAAGGGAGCACCTTTTTCTTTCTTTTTTTTTTTTTTTTTACATCAACAAAGGAAGTTTTCATTTTCCCATGAATTTCCATTGTCATTTTGTTTAACAGAAGCATTTTGTTATAGGCACCAATTATTATGGATTTGAGAGAACTCTGCTTTGTAAAGCTAAAATTGAGGCATACATTAGAGAAGTAGGAAAATTGTATTAAGGATTCAAGACAGACTATTTGTGATTGAAATTCTTCAGAACAGGCATGGAGGTCAACTCATTATACATATGGCTTAAAGGTGGAGAACTTGGCCTTGCATCCACAATGCTTGGATTTGATTTCCTGCTCTACCAGTGTTATGACTGTGCTTTGATTAGTGTCAGCATTTCTGTCCCTCAATTTCATCAACTGTGAAATGATAATAGAAGCAACTAAGATACTGTGTGGATTGAGTTAATGAGTGTAAGACTCATAAAAAATGCTTGATACATAGAAAACACCTAAATGTGAGCTTACTGTTATCATTAGCAGTAACAGTATCACAGAACATTAATATGTCCTCATGGTTTATACCTTTGAATACCAGATATTATTTTATTTATGTTTTTCTTTCTCTCTAACCTTAAATGTTGCCAGACAATTGAATCTAGAAATATAAAACCATTCCCTGGCCATCTTGCTAATGTTTTTGTATACATCTTTATTTTCTTTCAAAGAAGAAGGTTAAGCAGTGTAACTCACTCATTGGGTTTGGCTAAAGAAGTAGATTGACCTCAATTATTAATTTTGCTTCCCAGGAAACAAAGTCAGTTCACTGAGCTCTGCTGGCCTTTGCTTATCTATGAAAGCTCTAATATGGGTACCCGGATGTGTGTAGCAGCTTGTTTTTCATAGTTCCTCAACACTTGCAAGTGAACCTTTTCAGAGTTAAATCCCACTCATTACTGGAGATGCTTGCATAAACTCCGCTATTCAGGAGTGGTGTGAACATGTGTAACTGGAGAGTACAGATGTTTTGTAAATGGGGACAGATGCCTAGTGTTCTGAGGACATTAAAAATCCACTTATATCATAAAACCACATTTAGCTATTTAATGAGGCTTTTAGTTTCTTCCTTTGATATTAGGTGTACACAAAAGGAGAAACTGTTGAGGCATATCAAGAAGGAGTGGTTGCATTAGGCAAAGGAAGAATAATCTTTCCTTTGTTTTGAAGGTGGCAGCATACTCTGTTTCACTGTTTCATGAGTTTACTTCTAGTTTCCTTGTACTGAGTAGTAAGTACATCCTGAATGGTCCAATTGTATTTTTTGTTTGCTGACCAGGTAATGTTGAAATAAGAGGAGGAATTATCAAATAGATATGAGATTAGACTTATTATTGCCATTTATTCTCCTCTTTGAATAAAGATTTGTTTAGATCATTCCTAGTTGGGAGAAAGAATTGATTTTCTCATCTATTCCAAGGAATGTGCTTAAATCTGTTACCCAGTTGTAAAGTTTTAACCCCTACAAATTCTGCACATTACTTTCCAGACGCAAAAGAGTTCCAAATTTTGAAGCTTATGTAATTCAGGAGTCTTATGTAGGAAAAAGGATACAAGTTATGCATTAAAAATCAACTACGACTTTAGAATTAAAAAGAAGCTCACAACAAATTTATTAAAGCTGACAAATGCCCACAAACATAAAAAAATCCAAAATTTAAGACTGTTATGTATAAAATGTCCAATGCATCTGCTTTCCTGCCTTAATTGACTGCAAACTCATTGATTACCTCTGTCTTTGGCAGCTATTTTGTAAAACCATTTTTCTAAAAACATGAATCAGAAGATAATTAAATCTTTATCTGAGCCACAGATGTGCATATATTCTACCAAACTTAATCGAGATATATACCCTATACAAATTCCCCTTAACTGGTTGCCAAAAATATTATCAGCCTCTTGTACTTACTTGGCCCATGAAAAAGTGTGATAGTTGGTAAACTGGAATGGATAGAGGAGACTTAATGGTCTGTGGCTAAAATATATGTCTGTATAAGCATGTTGATACAGCTCATGAGGACCTTGGAAGACACCCATGTGACTGAACAACCTTGAAAATCAAGCGTCATTTGTTTCATAATTAATTTCTCTCTGAGGACAAAGCAATGATGGCACATTGACTGTTCATCTTACCAACAAAAAGATATATTACCTACACATTTTTGTCTCTTGGAGACTTCTAATTATTGGGTGACATTAACATGCTAGGATAAGGATAAGAAAAAAATGTTTTCATTAAAAAATAATGACGATAGCCAATATTTTTTTTTTACTTTTGTTAAATTTGATGTTTTATTTTTTTTTTACTTTTTTTTTATTATTTAATGAATATAAGTTTCCAAAGTACGAATAATGGATTACAATGGCTTCCCCCCCATACCGTCCCTCCCACCCACAACCCTCCCCTTTCCCACTCCCTCTCCCCTTCCATTCACATCAAGATTCATTTTCGATTATCTTAATATACAGAAGATCAGGTTAGTATACATTAAGTAAGGGTTAACAGTTTGCTCCCACACAGAAACATAAAGTGAAAAATAATAGATGATTTTTTTTTAATGATGATGAAATCAGATCAGACCTATTGTCATGTTTAATCCCAGTGAGAGTCAAGTTGGGAGTTGATAGTTTCTTTTCTTTTCTTTTTTTTTTTTTTTTTTTTTTTTTTTTTTTTTTTTTACAGAGGATCAGTTTAGTATGCATTAAGTAAAGATTTCAACAGTTTGCACCCCCATAGAAACACAAAGTGAAATATACTGTTTGAGTACTCGTTATAGCATTCAATTTCAATGCACAGCACATTAAGGACAGAGATCCTACATGAGGAGTAAGTGCACAGTGACTCCTGTTGTTGACTTTACCAATTGACACTCCTGTCTATGGCATCAGTAATCTCCCTATGCTCCAGTCATGAGTTTCCAAGGCTATGGAAGCCCTCTGAGTTCTCCGATTCTTATCTTATTTAGACAAGGTCATAGTCAAAGTGGAGGTTCTCTCCTCCCTTCAGAGAAAGGTACCTCCTTCTTTGAAGACCTGTTCTTTCCACTGAGATCTCACTCACAGAGATCTTTTGCCAGAGTGTCTTGGCTTTCCATGCCTGAAATACTCTCATGGGCTTTTCAGCCAGATCCAAATGCCTTTAGGGCTTATTCTGAGGCCAGAGTGGATAGCCAATATTTTTAAAACTTTATTTGCTTTTTAAACTAGACATTAGCCAAAGTCTAGTGTGTACTACATATTAAGTCTAAATCACTATAGTATCCACAGAAGGAACTGTGAAAATATTCATGAATTATTTATTCACATACTTCAAGCAGGCTGAACAAGTGTTTGTATTTATTTAAAGATTATATTTTGATTATGGATAGTGACCTTGAACTTATGAAACTTGATCTTTTACAAGTGCATTTGAATTTCCCAAGTCTCATATTAAGAAAACAGAATTGAGACATTAATACAGAAATCACTCTAAGTCTTAAAACATATCTTATACAAACTAAAATGAATCTGTTGGAAATGAACTATAAAGAAAGGAGTGAATTATTAATGGCTAAATTCTCTCCCCTGATTGGGAAGTCATTGTTAACCACAATGTTACTGACAATCCAGAGTTTAAGGAATCCTGTGGCAGACATCCATGTTATACACACACACAAAAAGCTGTGGCGTGTGAGTGTAGCTAGCCTCAGTAGAAGTCCTATTCCCTCCTTGTAGCATGAGGAAGCCCAAAATATGGATTCCCAAAACAGAGCAGTTTTCAAATTCTGGCCCAGCTACTTGATGGCTGTGTCCATCTTGTGTGACTAGATCAGCGTTGAAGCTGTAGCTTCCTCTCTCTGAACACTGTATGTACTCTGTAGGATAGCTTCAAGAATAAGTTAGACCCACAAAGTACCAGGCTGTCCTTCTGGCACTTTATGGCCAATTGGTACATGTTAACTCCTTTTTTGCTTTTCTCCACACTCCCTTTTCAATGGAGCACCCATCTTCAGTATACATCCCTGCCTTCATTATGTAAGTACTTGGGATCATTTACAGTGCACCAGGGATTTTGCCAGGTGGGGAAGATTGACTAAGATGGCTAAGACATGGTGCTCCATCCCCAGGAGTTCGTACATGAGTGGAGAACAGAAGAAACCCAAGTGTAAGGAGGTAAATATTGCCACAGGGTGTCCAATAGTATCAGAAGGAGTTCCCTCATTCTGTGTGAATGAGGTCTGTTATATCCAAGCCTCCCATTTCAGGAGACGTCATTTCATGTGTTTCTATTTCAGATCTGTCTTATATTTCTGTTACTCGATCCATTGAGAATTCTCCACTTCCACTCTCCATCAGAAGCCTATGTTTGCTTCTACTGCCCTCCACACAGGGGTAGCTCAGTCTAGTGGCTTCAATATTGATTATGTTCTCTCAATTAAAAAAAATAAATAAAGTTGAATATGCAGTTCGGTGTAAGCATATTTATTTGTTTATATGTTTTTCCATTGTACTTTTAGTATAAAACATACAGAAAATATCAATTATTAAGACTGGATCATTATATTAGCCAAATCTATTATGAATATATAGATTCCTGAAAGACTCTTAATAAAAATAGTAAGGTTTAACTTCTTGCATAGAGTTAGAGATTGCTTGAAACCTAGAGGAATTTGAAAATGCAACACAAATAAATTGATGTAAACTTTATAGATAGCACAGTTAAATCTCAATGGCAACATTTATCTCATCACACTCTAGTTTCTTCTCTTCTCGTATGAATGGCACCTAGCATGACCATTAGTCATTCCTTTGCAACATTGGCTCCTAGGCTTCTGTGTCCTCCTTTGAGATGCAGCTTGCAAAGAGTATTGCTTCTAAAGGACTTGGTTTATATCAAAATAAAAAAAAAATTTCCTAGGTAGAGGCTTCCTCATCAATCCATTGTTTGCAGTGTGGGAGACATGTCAATAGCATAACCCTTTGGAAAACTGAACACTTCTTAAAATTCCCAATGAAGCCACTACAAGAAGGCATTTGTGTAAATTTTCATCTTCTCTCTTTAGATTTTCAGTTGCTAAGCGTTTCTCTTTGACAATGAGAAAGCTTGTCTCTGATTACTTCAGGACACTGTCATTCTGGGGGAAAACCATGCATCAAGGAAAACAGCTGCCGTATCATGCTCATGTCATCCCCCTATAGTGTGAGGAAGTTTGCACCGGGGAGACACGTAGCAGAAGCAATTGTATTTTTAAAAATATTAATTTTATTACTGAAGAATAGTGAAATTCGTATTTAAATGAAAGGCGTATTTAATTTGAGGCTTTTTTTTTCAAAATCTGTAACATTTCATAAAAATGACTCTTTTGGTGACCATGATCACTGAGATAAGTTATAAGATTAGGCAGAATATGCATGCCCTACAGTTGACCCTCACTCAGTGCTAGGTCTATCAACAAAACAGCAGGTGTACATATATATTTTAAAAAGTCATGCTGCATTTTTAGTTTTGCCTACTTTTTGTCAGGCTTCATTACATTGTTCTTCTTTCAGTATACCCCATGGAATGGGCTTATGCTTGAATTACCAGCATTGTCTTGAATTTCTTGGAAGGAATCTTTTGAAACCATTTGCCCAATTCTTAACAGTTCGTTCCTTAACGTTGAATGCAGTCACCCACCACTTTACTGCACCAGGCACCCAGAGACTACATTACAGTCCATAAGCTCATAGCACAAAGACAACGGTAAGATCTCTCCTCTCAAGTCCTTTGCCTGTTGGGACTCCTCCTCTTCCCTAGGCAGTCTCCATCCTCAGTGAGGATAACCTGACACTCTGGCATACACACTGAACTGAGGGTGCCAGGGCCAATCACACTTTAAAAATTACTAATATTGGATCAATTTTTTAAATGCTATAAAAGTGATATAAAATCAAACTGTAACATTCTCTTCTAAAACCCAGAGGAAATCTTATCCCCTCTGGATGGTCATACCCCTGTCTGAAGACCCTGGGCTCTAAGTGTGATGGAGCACATATGACATTAGAGGTACGTGACCACTGTCCAGGGTGTAGGACCTCCCACTTGCTGCACTGGTCTTACCACTTCACAACAAACTTGGCTTCTCAGAGTTCTTCTGGGGCTGTTTAAGATGATAGCTGTGTGATTTCAGTTAGTCTAACTCTACCATTGGGTCATTGAAACTTTCTATCTATCTAATGTCTTATAAAAAGATTACAAACTGAGTCATGTTTTGAGATTGACATAATCAACTACTACATTATTGTAGCATTCAGTTCCTGTGAATCTTCAGAGATGTCATTTCTCTATTCTAACTCTGTCTATTGTCTATCTATGTGTCTATCTCCCTACTATCATATATATTTTGTCTTTTCATGATTGCATTACTAAAAGAGATAGTGCCTTTAAAATGTTTTAGTATTTTGTTAGTTAGCTTGAGGTAGTTTTTATTATTACTGTATTTGTTTCCTAGCTATAGTATCAATTTCTATCCTCACTGGATATTTGTTATTTAGTGCAGGGTAGTCTAGAAAAAAACAAAATAACTAATGAGTATAGATATTCATTTTGAGAGATTTCATTGAATAAAAACTTAAGGATATTATGATAGTTTATCAAAAATATAATGAAATTAAATGTGAACATACTATTCAAAAAATTTCATGTTTAATAAGTACCTATGCTGGCCAGCGCCATGGCTCACTAGGCTAATCCTCCGCCTGCAGCGCCAGTACTCCGGGTTCTAGTCCCGGTTGGGGCACCAGTTCTGTCCCAGTTGCCTGTCTTCCAGGCCAGCTCTCTGCTGTGGCCCGGGAGAGCAGTGGATGATGGCTCAAGTGCTTGGGCCCTGCACCTGCATGGGAGACCAGGAGAAGAACCTGGCTCCTGGCTTTGGATCAGTGCAGCACGCCAGCCATGGTGGCCATTTGAGAGGTGAGCCAATGGAAGGAAGACCTTTCTCTCTGTCTCTCTCTCTCACTGTCTAACTCTGCCTGTCCAAAAAAAAAAAAAAAAAAGTACCTATGCTAATGTTTCATAAGCTACTTAAGGAAATATTAAAGTTGTACAGTCAGTATGGACTTTGATTCATTTATATTTACTACTAAAAAAAAAGGTTTGGTTCATGATTGTGAAAATAACAATACACATTATATGAAGGTTCAGGAATAGATAATTATATCATTAAATATCAAATAAATGCACACTTCAAAGTTTTAGACACTTCTTTTGATGTTAAACTGGCTTGATAATAATCCTGTCTTTTGTACCTACATAAAATAAAATGTAGAATACTCTCATAATGAAAGAAGAAACACCTATGTCTTCATAATAGTAAACTGAATTATTCCTGAATTTAATAAGTCTGTTATTTCAGGTGATTGCAGTACTTAAAGATGCTTATATTATATACTTTATTTTTCAATTATGCATGTATATGTATTGATAGAAACACTGTATATGTTTGTTATATTTATTTAATTCTTTTAAGAGACCAATTTGAATCATTTAGAGTTGAGAGTAGAGTTTAGTATGCAATAGAATAGGGTGACTATCCTTTAATAAAGAAGTCAGGAAGTTTGTATGTTCATTTTTTTAAGATTGAGATTTATTTGAAAGGCAGAGTTAGAGAGAAAAGAGACAGAGAAAGAGAGATCTTCCATCCATTGGTTCACTCCCCCAAAGGGCTGTAATGGCCAGGACTAGCCCAGGCTGAACCAGGAGCTCCTTCTGGTTCACCCATGGGGTGCAGGGACCCAAGCACTTGGGCCATCCTCCACTGCTTTCCCAGGCACATTAGCAGGGAGCTGGACCAAAGGTGGAGCAGCTGGGACTCAAACCAATGGCCATATGGGATACCATAGTCCCAGGTGGCAGCATTACTCACTATTCTACAACGCCGGCCTTCTATATTCATTTTTTAAACAATGTATTCACAACAGGTGTACTATTCAATTTGGGATGGTATAGTCAGCCATTATTGTGACATTGCAGTTAATATCAATTACTATTGATTCCATTATCTCTTAAAATGTAGGAAAATGTTCATTTTTTGCTTCTTTTATTACTTGAACATTTGATTTTTGTAATTGTAACTATAACATATTAAAAATTTATTTTCTAACAATAAAAATTATAAGCTCATTGCTAATAGTAGTAATTAGAGTTCATTCATACATGAAAGTTAGTTCGAGCTTGGCCTTCTAATTTCTGATCTTACGTAATACATTTATTTCCTTGTATAAATCTAAAATACTTGCTATCACACAAGCATTTTACTATTTTGAAGCTACTCCAGGTATGTCCCTTACGAGGTATTAATAGAACAGCAATTTTAAAGCTGTTCCCTCCATCTCCATTATAATGTTTCTGTCACATTATGGCCATTTTCTCCACAACCTTGAATTTTTCTCCATTGGCCAAGCTTTATGATTTAAGGTGTCACCTCTGTGAAAGCATTAAAGGAACTGTGTAAAAACATGAAATGAAAAATTGACATGGCACTCAATCTCCACCAAGCAGTTCAACCAACCACACTCCCAAATGTTTCAATGCTTGTTGAAATATTATGAAGGATGACTGCTGGAGGAGGGGGCTGGAGTTTTACTTTGACAAAGAACTTCAAGAAATAGAGCATTTGTATATATTTTGCAGGAACATAGCATGTCTGTGAATGAGGAAAATATTTTATTTGACTTTTTTTTTTTGGCTTGAAATTTCAGAATCATGATGCTGTTTTATATATTTTCCAAGATAAAATACTCAATAAAATATGTTTTGTGCACATGTTAATTTTATATGAACTGTGAAACTACTCTTTGGTGACTTCTCTCACATTAAATGCAGTGAGATACAGTTGATTTCTGTATAATACACTGCCTGCACCTAGAGGATTTTTATAATCACCCTCTATCATATATTTGTATAAATTCATCAAGTGATAAATACCTAGAAAAAGTATTGCTTTATAGATCAAATTAAGAAAATTGACATCTAGTTACATCCATAAAAATAAAATGCCGATTTCCAGTGCAACAAATATTTTGGTAGATTCTTAAAGTTGTTGATGTCATTCCTTAGATGAAATTATGCCTTCCTTCTTGTGAAACTGCAAGTATTTATGTATTTTCAAATATAAAATTGACTTATAATTTTAATGAAAATGACATAAAATAGTGTTTGTGCTAAGGATATTAACCAAAATTGCAAAAAAATGAATAATTTAAAAATTTGTTGAAGCAGAAAATTTGTGTTTCATATTTTTCACAATCATTAACCTTGTGATGTTTTATTCATTAAAAATAAAGATGTAGTAGAAGGTGAATAGTTTGTCCAGGGTAGTTGTGCATGATTTAAGGTAACCTCTGGTATACATTTTCTTTCATTTCCTCAAGTCTACATTATTTCACAGCCATGGGGTGATTTCAAAGAATTGTCAATTTGGTCAGATCTAACTGTGCAAGTCAGTGATGCTTGTCATACCTTTGAATTGCCAAGCATGTATCTGCTGCCTGGAAAAAGGCGGCCACAGATCTGGATGTCTGAAGCACCTGGGGACCCTCTGCAACTCCAGTTCCAACTCTCTACTGGAAGCTGTGCCTTCATATTTGTGATATAAATTATATGAATAGGAACCAACCCACATTGGCAGCCCCTCTGTTCCCTTTAGTCCCTCCTCTGCATTTTGTTTAGTAAAGAAAGCAGGAAATTAACAAATTATTGCTTACGTAAAAATTAGTGATAGTGTTATGAATAAACTAAATTAGATGCTATTCATAGGGAATATATAAATATATATTATAAATATATATATTATTCATAGGGAATAATAAACATAGGCAATGACTCATCCAGTAAGAGTACCTGTTTGTTGGAAGTTTTATATCCCTGAGTCATATTGATCCCTTAGTGAAGAAAACTGCCCCAAGAAGCATTTTTCTTTAATGGAATTTAGAATTTGACATGGGCAATTAAAAATTAAAAGAGCCCATTTCAGGAACTGCATTCAGTGACATTCTTAGTTAACTCAAGACTTCTTACTACTTTATCTTTCCTAAGATTGAACTGGCAATGGAAAAGCCATAGGCTCCAGAACTGAATAGACTTGGGTTCCAAATCTATTATTTTTTCAGGAGTATAGATGTGAGAAAAAAAGTGTTCAATTTATTGATTCCCATCTTCTTCTTCTTTAAAATAAGCAAATATTATCAGTATCATAGGATTATTGTGAGAACTAGACAATACAACATATGCAGAATTCTTGTTTCTAGTAGATACTTAATCAGTAGAAGTTAGATCTGACTTCCTTCTCTGCCACTAATCTCTTGCAGGACCTGGGCCCTTTATTAAACTCTTGTTCCTGAGTTTCTGATCTATAAAATGAGGATCTTGAACATAATAATCTTTGTGTTTTTTTCTGTTGTGTTTTTAGAAGTATTTGAGTGAAATGAGCTAAGGGGCAGAGGGTGGGGGGATGTCAGAAATACTTTTTTAAAAATTTAAGCTTGTATATATTATGTTTTCAAAAATATGCTCATGACATGAATTAGCTACTTCTGACATGCTGGGTACTCTGTGGTATTACAGAATAGATAAGTAAGATGCAGTTTTTAATCTATGTTAGAGTTCAGATTTACTAACCTGGAAATCTTGACAAGCCAAGACACATTGGATGGGGAGAACAGATCTGAGGTCTGGCATAATTCCTGAGCTTATTGGAGCCACACCAAGGGTCAGGACGTAAGCCCAACAAACCACCAGCTTACAGAGTTCATTGAACATTAAGATAGTGCCCTCATGGCCAAGAGATTCAGGGGGTGTTTAACAAAGGTTTTCCAAGAGTTTCTGATAGATGTCTAGAATGTAGATAGTAGTGAATATACATGGATATTGTTAGCATTGATGTATGACCATCCAGATTGCAGTGAGTGCACACAGATCCTAGTAAAACTAGAGACTCCAAAGAGAGCCAAACAGGAAGTGAAGCAGAGTTTGCCCAGACCAGAGGGTTGGGCAAGACATAACTCAGGACTGCCAGGTACTCAGTTTACTGCACTGGAGCTACCATCAGGGAGAGGGAGAAGGAGCTTCCTGAACTGACCCAGACTCTGGCAGAAAGATATTGAGGGTATTTAAATACTACCTGCCCTGTGTTTGAATAATCTACATCAAGCATATTTGTAGGGACAATTCTGAGGAAAAAAGGAATTTATTAATTTTTTAAATGTTCATTTTATTGGAAAGGTAGACAGACAGCAAGACAGAGAGATCCCTCCATCCACTGACTCACTCATGGAATACCTAAGACATTCTGATATGGAATAAGGGGCTGTACCAGACCAAACTCAGGAGCCAGAAACTCAATCTGAGAGATCACATGGGTGGTAGAGACTCAAGAAATTAAGCCGTTATCTGCTGCTTGAACCAGGCACTCCTACATGGAAGTGTTGCCAACACTGCTGTACCAAACATCTCCCCTCCTCCAACTCCCAACCCCCAAACAAAAGAATTTAAAAACAAGACAGCGAAGAGGACTGTCACCAGTACTCTTCTAAGCTTACTGTTCAGGAGGGCTAGGATAGTCTGCGTACAAAGAAAAGTTAGGGAGGATCATCAGAAATTTGCTCAAAGAAGCATTCCAAAGGAGGACATGGACACATTTGGCTGAAAGCACTTATGAACAAGGTTTGGCGAGACAGGGAGAATTTGAATGGGGTTTTGTGGGTGTTTTTTGGCTTTTTTAAAATTGTCATTTTTAATTAGTTTTTAATAGATTAAATATGCTTTGTAGATACTATTCTAAGAACATGCAGATATTCCCTTCCTCCCTCACATCCATCCTCCTTTCTTCTCCCTTTTATTTTTAGTTTTTGAGATAACATATTTTAAATTTCTGTTACAGTAAAAAGGCTTCATACTTCCCCAAATAAGAAGTTTAACAAGTAAAAAACAAAAAGACCCTAATTTGGTGAGACTGTAGACAATAGCTACAGACATTTTTCAAAAGAGGAAATCCAGATGGCCAACAGACACATGAAAGAATGTTCAGGATCACTAGCTGTCAGGGAAATGCAAATCAAAACTACAATGAGGTTTCACTTCACCCGAGTTCAAATGGCCCTCCCTCAGAAATCAACAAACAACAAATGCTGGCAAGGATATGGGGGAAAAAGGTACCCTAATCCACCATTGGTGGGAATGTAAACTGGTAAAACCACTACGGAAGACAGTATGGAGATACCTCAAAAATCTGAGTATAGACCTACTATATGACTCAGCCATCCCACTCCTGGGAATTTATCCAAGGGAAATGAAATCAGCATATGAAAGAGTTATCTGCACCCCCGTGTTTATTGCAGCTGAATTCACAATAGCTAAGACATGGAATCCACCTAAATGCCCATCAACCAAAAACTGGATAAAGAAATTATGGGATATGTACACTATGGAATACTAAACAGCAGTAAAATAAAAATGAAATCCAGTCATTTTGCAACAATAGATAGAATTAAAAAGGAGAGAATGTTCCAACATGGGAAGCAGTCCTCACAGCAGACTCATAGAATGACAAATGCTCTAAACAGCACTCTGACCTCAGAATCAACCTTTAAGACATTCCAATCTGGCTAAAAAGTCCATGAGAGCATTTCAGGCATAGAAAGCCAAGACACTGTGGCAAAAAATGTTCTAAATGGAGGATTTCTCTGAGTGAGACCCCAGTGGAAAGAAGAGGCCATCAAAGAAGGATACACTTTGCTCTAAAGGGAGAAGAGAACTTCCACTTTGCTTATGGCCTTGTCTAAATACTGACGGAGTTTGTGGACTCAAAAGGCTTCTGTAGCCTAGGTAGTATATATCAAGAGCCTCGGGTTATCACTGATGTCATACATAAGAGTGTTAATTGTTAAATTAACAATAGGAGCCACTGCGCACTAACTCCTGTGTAGGACCTCTGTTCTCAGTGAGCTCTATTATAAGAGTTAACTGTAAAACTAGTTCTCAAACATTTTTTATGTGTGTGTGCAAATTGTTGAAATCTTTACTTAGTATAGAGTTGGTTTTCTGTGTATAAAGTTAATTGAAAATGAATCTTAATGGAGAATGGGACTGGCAAGTGGAGAGGGAGGAGGAGGAGGAGTGGGAGTGTGGGTGGGAGGGCGGGCATGGTGGAAAGTATAATTATATTCCTAAAGTTGTACTTATAAAATTTGTATTCCTTAAAAAATAAATTAAAAAATAATAATTGAATGGAAAAATGACCATTTTACCCATATACAGTAAATTTTAAAGTAATCACAGATCATTAAAACTGCAGCAGTATAACATTCTTAACCACTGGTTTTATAAAGGTATAGACCAAAGTTTTACAAAACTATGTTTGCAGCAATACTGATACACACATTCCTTTTTTTTGGCTTGTTTTATTTAAATTTCAAACCCCCCATATAAGGGAGAACATATGATATTTGTCTTTCTGGGTCTGGCTTATTTCATTCAACATGATGTCCTCCAGTTGCATCCATTTTTCTGCAAATGGTAGAATTTCATCCTTTTGCAAAGCTGAATAATGTTCCATTGTGTATATATACCACATTTTCTTTATATATTCATCTGATGACGGGCACCTGGGTTGATTCCAAATTTTGGCTACTGTGAACAGTGCTGCTATAAACATGGTGGTGCAGGTATCTCTTTGATACATTGTATTCAAGTGTTTTGAGTATATACCCAGTAGTGGGATTGCTGGATCATATGACAAATCTAATTCTACATTGTTTTTTCTTTTAAGATGTGTGTATTTATTTGAAAGGCAGAGTTACAGAGAGGCAGAGGCAGAGAGGTAAAGAGAGAGAGTGAGAGAGAGAGAGAGGTCTCCCATCCCCTGGTTTACTCTCCAGATAGCCACAAAGACCAGAGTTACATTGATCCAAACCAGGAGCCAGGAGATTCCTCTGGGTCTTCCACATGGCTGCAGGGTCCCAAGGACTTGGGCCATCTTCTACTGCTTTCCCAGGCCATAAAGCCCCCATTTATAGATTTTTAAGAAATCTCCACACTGTTTTCCACAATGGATGTACTAATTTGCATTCCTACCAGCAGTATGTATGTGTTTCCCTTCTCCAGCATTTGTTACTCTCTGTGTTTTGGATTTTAGCCAGTCTGACAGGGGTCATGTGATACCTCATTGTGATTCTGAGTTGCATTTCCCTGGTGTCTAGTGATGTTGAGCATTTTTTC
The DNA here is from genome assembly GCF_051225735.1 of Oryctolagus cuniculus. Taxonomy (NCBI): domain Eukaryota; kingdom Metazoa; phylum Chordata; class Mammalia; order Lagomorpha; family Leporidae; genus Oryctolagus; species Oryctolagus cuniculus. The sequence continues at coordinate 110,696,606 of NC_142874.1, forward strand.
ATACAGTGTTGCCATTTGTATTTCTTCTTTTGAGAGCTATTAATATCTTTTGCCCATTTCTCAACTGGATTGGTTGTTTTTCTGTTGTTGAATTTTTTAAGTTGCTGACATATTTGAAATATCAATCCTTTGTCAGATATCTGGTTTGCAAATTTTTTTGCATTCTGTTGGATGTCTCTTTGCTCTATTTGCCATTTCTTTTACTGTGCAAAGCTTCTGAATTTGGTATAGTCTCATTTATTTAGTTTTCCTTTTGTTGTCTGTGCTTCGGGGACATTGGTGTGGGGGATGAGTCATCGTGTCTTGGAATGTTTCCCTACATTTTCTTTCAACAACTTTTAAGTCTTAGGTCTAAAATTTAGTTCTTTGATCCATTGATTTTTTTTTTGATACAACTTATTTTTTTATTTTTTTAATTTTTTTTAACTTTTATTTAATGAATATAAATTTCCAAAGTACAGCTTATGGATTACAATGGCTTCCCCCCCATACCTTCCCTCCTACCCGCAACCCTCCCCTTTCCCACTCCCTCTCCCCTTTCATTCACATCAAGATTCATTTTCGATTCTCTTTATATACAGAAGATCAGTTTAGTATACATTAAGTAAAGATTTCAACAGTTTTCTCCCACACAGAAACATAAAGTAGATGATTTTTTAAATGATGATGAAATCAGATCAGACCTATTGTCATGTTTAATCCCAGTGAGAGTCAAGTTGGGAATTGGTAATTTCTTTCTTTCTTTCTTTTTTTTTTTTTTTTTTTTTTTTTACAGAAGATCAGTTTAGTATACATTAAGTAAAGATTTCAACAGTTTGCACCCCCATAGAAACACAAAGTGAAATATACTGTTTGAGTACTCGTTGTAGCATTAAATCTCAATGTACAGCACATTAAGGACAAAGATCCTACATGAGGAGTAAGTGCACAGTGACTCCTGTTGTTGACTTAACAAATTGACACTCTTGTTTATGGCATCAGTAATCAACCTAGGCTCTTGTCATGAGCTGCTAAGGCTATGGAAGCCCCCTGAGTTCACTGACTCTGATAATTTTTGACAAGGCCATGGTCAAAGTGGAAGTTCTCTCCTCCCTTCAGAGAAAGGTACCTCCTTCTTTGATGACCCGTTCTTTCCACTGGGATCTCACTCACGGAGATCTTTCATTTAGGTTTTTTTTTTTTTTTTCCCCCAAGAGTGTCTTGGCTTTCCATGCCTGTAATACTCTCATGGGCTTTTCAGCCAGATCTGCATGCCTTAAGGGTTGATTCTGAGGCCAGAGTGCTGTTTAGGACATCTGCCATTCTATGGGTCTGCTGTGTATCTCACTTCCCATGTTGGATCGTTCTCTCCCTTTTTTATTCTATCAGCTAGTATTTGCAGACACTATTCTTGTTTATGTGATCCCTTTGGTTCTTAGTCCTATCATTATGATCAATTGTGAACAGAAATTGATCACTGGGACTAGTGAGATGGCATTGGTGCATGCCACCTCGATGGGATTGAATTTGAATCTCCTGGTATGTTTCTAACTCTACCGTTTGAGGTAAATCAGCTTGAGCATGTCCCGAATTGATCCATTGATTTTTGTATATGGGAAGAGATACAGGTCTAATTTCATTCATATATGTATATGTGTGTGTGTGTGTATATATATATATATATAAAATCCAGTTTTGCTTGCATCATTTATTGAAGAGACTATCCTTATTCCACTGTATGGTCAGAGAATTTTTTTTAAAAATCAAAAATCAGTTGGCTGTATGTATGTGGATCAATTTCTGGGCTTTTATTCTGTTCCATTTGTCTATGTATCAGGTTTTATGCCAGTTTTAATTACTATAGTTTTGTAGTATGCTTTTAAGACAGGTATTGTGATGTCTCAGCTTAATTTTTCTTGTTCAGCATTGCTTTGACTATTCTGGGTCTTTTGTAATTCCATATGAACTTTAGGATTGCTTTTTCTAGTTCTATAAAGAATGTCATTGGTATTTTGATAGGGATTACATTGAATCTGTAGGTAGTATAGACATTTTAACAATGCTGATTCTTCCGATCCATGAGCAAGGAATATATTTCCATTTTTTATGTCCTTGATGAATGCTTTCATCAATGTTTGATAATTTTCATTGTAGACATCCTCACTTATTTGAGTTAAATTTATTCCTAAATATTTGATTTTTTTGGTGGCTATTGTGACTTGGATTTCTTTCTTTTTTTTTTAACTTTTAATTAATGAATATAAATTTCCAAAGTACAGAATATGGATTACAATGGCTTCCCCCCCATAACGTCCCTCCAACCCGCAACCCTCCCCTTATCCACTCCCTCTCCCCTTCCATTCACATCAAAATTCATTTTCGATTCTCTTTATATACAGAAGATCAGTTTAGCATACATTAAGTAAAGATTTCAACAGTTTGCTCCCACACAGACTTGGATTTATTTCTTAAAAAAAGACTGTTTTTTGTATATTGATTTTATGAATGGCAACTTTACTGAATTGGTTTATTAATTCTAACAGCCTTTGGTGGATGCTTAGGTTTTTCCAAATTCAAAATCATGTCATCTGCAAGCATGGATAATTTGGCTTCCTCTTTTCCAATTTTGAGGTCATTTATTCTTTTTCCTCCCTAATTGCTCTTGTTAAACTCCCAGTACTATAATGAATAAGAGTGGTAAAAGTGGGCATCCTTGTCCTGTATCAGATCTAAGGAGAAATGCTTTCATTTTGTCTCAATTCAGTGTGCCATTGGCTGTTGGTTTGTCATACATAGCTTTTGTAATTTTGAGGAATGTTCCTTCTTAACCTAATTTGTGCAGGGTTTTAATCTTATCAAATACTGTCTCGGCATCTATTGAGATGACCATATGGTTTTTGTTCTTCATTCTACTGATTTATGATGTTTATTGATTTGCAAATGTTGAATCACCCTTGCATTTCTGGAATAAATCAATAAATCCCACCTGATTCTATGTATGATCTTTTTGATGTGTGTTTGGATTGAATTTGCTAGTATTTTGTTGAAAATCTCTGTATCTATGTTCATTAAGGATATAGGTCTGTAGTTTTCATATCGAGTCTGTGTTTGGTTTTGGTATCAAAGTAATTCTGGCCTCATAAAAACTGAACTTGGCAGAGTTCCATCCTGTTCAATATTTTGGAATAGTTGGAAGAGTATTGGAGTTACTTCTTCTTTGAATGTTTTGTAGAATTCTGTAGTAAAGCCATTAGGTCCCAGACTTTTCCTTGGAAGACTTCTGATTACTGCTTCATTCTCATTGCTTGTTATGGGCTGTTTAGGTTGTCTATATCTTCTTGAGTTAATCTTGGTAGGTTATATGAATACTGGAATTTATCCATTTCTTTACGGTTTTCCGGTTTATTAGCATATAATTTATCACAGTAGTTTCTTATGCTCCTTTGCATTTCATTGGTGTTGGTTATAATGCCTCCTTTTTCATCTCTAAGTTTACTTATTGGAGTTTTTTTCTCTCTTTTTTTTTTTTTTTGTTAGTCTGGCTAGAGGTTTATCTATTTTGTTTATTTCCACAAAGAAAAAAATACCCACACACAACTGCTTGTTTTGTTGATCTTTTGTATTTTTTTTTAGTTTCAATTTCATTTATTTCTGCTCTGATCCTGATTATTTCTCACTTCCTGCTAATTTGGGGTTTGGTTTGTTCTTGTTTTTCTAAGTCTTCAAGATGCATCACTGGATCTTTGAGACACTTCTCTCTTTTTTTTTTTTTAATGTAAGCACTTAATGCTATAGTGTTCCTTCTGAATACTGCTTTTGTGTATCCCACAGGTTTTGATATGTTGTGTTTTCATTTTCATTTTCATTTATTTCAAGAAAGTCTTTTATTTTCTTTCTAATTCTTTCAATGCTTCAATTATCGTTTAGTAGCATGTTGTTTAGTTGCCAACTGTTTATGAGTGTTCTATTATTCTTCTGTTGTTCATTTCTAGTTCTATTCCTTTAGGGTCTGAGAAGATACATGGTATGATTTAAATATGTTTAAATTTGTTGAGACATGATTTATGGCCTAATATGTGGTCTATCCTACAATATATTCCATGTGCTGATAAGAAGAATGTGTATCCTGTAACTGTTGGTTGAAATGTACTGCAAATGCCTATTAGGTTCATTTGCTCAATAGTATGGTTCAGTTCCAATGTATCTAATTTGATTTTATGTCTGGATGACCTGTCCATTGATGAGAATGGGCATGTTAAAGTTGTGGGGAGCAATCCGGACTGGACTAAGTTACTCGAATTAGGACTTATTCTATGCATCTGCTCTCCCACAATATGGCGCTGGGAGAGAAGTAAACAGCTTCCGCACAGCTGCCTCCAGTTCAACCAATTAACTGTAGGACTTGCTCCTGATTGGAGAGCAGCGTACTCAGCCGAGTTGGGATTGGCGGAGGAGGACTATAAAGGAGGAGAGAGACGGCATGCACCAGGAACATCTATGGGGAACATCTAAGGGAACCCGTGCAGCCCCCGAGAGACCCGGCCGGCGGTGTGCCGCTCCCCTGCGGAAGTGGGGAATGCGGCCAGGGGGAACTGCCCTTCCACGGAGGTGGAAGGGATAGTAGCCAACCCGGGAAGAACCAGCAGCAAACCCGGGGAGGGCCGAGCAGACGAAAGAACAGCGCAGGGTTCAGTGTTGCTCCTCCACGAAGAGGGGGAGCGACATAATGGTGCCGTGACTCGGATAAAAAACTTAGGAGGGAAGAAACGGGAAGAACTGGGAAAATACCGGAGAGAGAGACTAGCAAACAGCCTAGGGAAAAGCCGGACGAAAAAGGAGCCGGAAGAAGCTATTGAAAGCCTAGGCATAGATTCGGATACGGACTACGGGGGGAAGCTGGGAGAAATCTCTAAGGTCGAAAGCGAAAGTGAAAGCTAGAACAAACAGACTCGGACGCGGACTGTGGGGAGAGGCCAGGAGAAATGAGGGAGGAATATCGTTGGAGGAAAGCTTGGGGAAACATACCGGGTAGAGAAAAATGTTAGGGAAATTGAAGCCGCGGGGGGCAGGCCAAGGCGGAAACGAAAGCCACTTTGGGATTCTCAAGTTAGCCCGGGAATAGGGGGCGAAAAGTTAAAACCAGAAGCTGAGACGCAAGCCAGATTGGGATCCGTCTGATTAGCCCGGGGAGCAAAGGACGGGAAGCCAGATCGTGGGGCGGAGACGTACGCTGGGTTGAATTCGCCAGGCTAGCCCGGGGAACTTAGATTGAATCCTAGTGGCGGAGACGCAAGCTACGCTGTGTTACTCGCGGAAGCCGCCGCGTGCAGAGAGAGCACGGGGCGTGAATAGATAGGGAACGCTGGCGTAGGCCGTGGTTCAGACGCGAAAGGGTTAAGCGTGGAGACCGCGGACCGCGCAAAGCCGGGAAGCCGCGCAGAGAGGCGCGCGGGCTGAAGCGGCGCAGAGCCGGGAACCCGCCGGCGGGGCGAGGTGCCGGAAAGCCGCAGGGATAAGAGAAACAGAAGTTTGGAAGTGAAGTAAAAGAGAAATGGGAATGCTGGAAGATAGAAGTGAAATGGGAGAGGTAGGAATGCCCGGAGATAGAGAAATAGAGAAAAATAAGGCCTCCCCTCAACATGCCAATTAGAAGGCTTGGATTCGGTCTGCCTGATTTAAGGCGGTAAGCGCCAGCAAAGCTCGACCAGAGTATGAGCTGCAGGTCACCGAAGATAGGCACGAACCAACACTAATAAGTCTCCCCCACAATAAGGCAATGAGAAGGCTTGGATTCGGTTTGCCTGATAGGTTTTGTAAGCCCCTGCGGGCAGAGCAGAGCATGCGCTGCAGGGCACCGAACACAGGCATGCATCAGCGCCTAAAAACCTCCTCACAATGGCGAAGAGAGGACCCGGATTCGGTTTTCCTGATTGATAGGACTTGTAAGAGCCTGTGGCAACTCTAGCAAGTAGAGCAGAGTGTGTTCCGCGGGACACCGAAGACAGGCGCGTATCAACGCTAAAAAATAAAAAGAAAGGGGGATCTGTGGGGAGCAATCCGGACTGGACTAAGTTACTCGAATTAGGACTTATTCTATGCATCTGCTCTCCCACAATATGGCGCTGGGAGAGAAGTAAACAGCTTCCGCACAGCTGCCTCCAGTTCAACCAATTAACTGTAGGACTTGCTCCTGATTGGAGAGCAGCGTACTCAGCCGAGTTGGGATTGGCGGAGGAGGACTATAAAGGAGGAGAGAGACGGCATGCACCAGGAACATCTATGGGGAACATCTAAGGGAACCCGTGCAGCCCCCGAGAGACCCGGCCGGCGGTGTGCCGCTCCCCTGCGGAAGTGGGGAATGCGGCCAGGGGGAACTGCCCTTCCACGGAGGTGGAAGGGATAGTAGCCAACCCGGGAAGAACCAGCAGCAAACCCGGGGAGGGCCGAGCAGACGAAAGAACAGCGCAGGGTTCAGTGTTGCTCCTCCACGAAGAGGGGGAGCGACAAAAGTCACTTACTAATTATTGTTTTAGAGTCTATCTCTCCCTTTACATCTAATGGTATTTTCTGTACACATCTGGGTAGTCTTTGTTGGGTGCATATATATTTTTGATTGTTATGTCTTCATGTGGAATAGAACTTTTTATCAAAAATATAATGTCCTTCTTTATCTACACCAGCTTGTTTTTGGTTTCTGTTAGCCTGGTGTATCTTTGTCTAGCCCTTCACTTTCAGTCTGTGTGTGTCTTTGTGAAGTGAGTTTCTTGCAGGCAACATATAGGGAGGTCATGGTTCTTTATCCATTCAGCCAACCTAAGTCTTTTGGTTGGTGAATTTAATCCATTTATATTCAAGATTAGTATTGGTAGATAAGAACTAAGACCCGCCATTTTGTTGATTGGATAATGATTCTACCTTCTCTGTTGGTGAATTTGATATTGACATTTGTTTCATGTTTGCTTCTAATGCATGGAGTTTTGTGGTTTCTAACCCTGGATGAATATTGGAATCAACTTGATCACCTGGATTGCTTCTCAAGTATCACATCATGTGCTTCCTTTCCTTTCCTGGCAACTGTGATATGTAAAACAGAGGCTGAAAAGGCATTATGATAGGAGACTCTGGGAACTAGTGGCAATTTCAAGAGCCAAGACAACAAATAAACTTATTCAGGGACCTGAGAGTTATTTATCTAGGTTTGCTGGTTCAGGTCTTAGAGTACTTGGAAGAGGGAAAAAAAAATACAGCATTACACAAAGTGGGCCAATGGAAATGTCTTCATAAACTTACTAAACAAAGAGAACTGAAGACACTAAAATAACATAAGGTAGCCAAGGCCAGTGAAATTTCTAGATACCCCACTGAAAATTATAAACACGAAGATAGAAGTCAGCAAAATGTAACAATTTAATAAGCCATGCATCCTTTACATTTTCCTGCATCTTTATCTTACGTCATTAAGTCTATGAACGCTACTTGTAATAGTTTTCTTGCTTATTGACTTATAGTTTTTCATGCCTATTTAGTGAAAATCACCCTATGCCTCAATTTCCTTATTTATAGAAATTGAAACCCAATATACTTCTTTTCCACTTAAAACCCTTATGGTGTTTTGAAGGCAAGTATGTGTTCTCACAAGAATTATTGACTACAAAAATTTTGTTTAAGCGTGTAAGTTAAATTGTAATTGTTAATAATACAAAACTTAGGACTTATTTCACTAACCTTCTAAACTGCTCTAATCATTCTTTAGAGAATTGATCATTCCAGTTTATTTAACATAACCTATTTTTGAAAGAAGTTGTGCTCAAACTTTCTCAAACCAGTCCCCTTTAGGTACCATCTGATTGTAGAAGATTCCAGTCCATTTAACCTGGAAGATGCTGAAAAGTTAATGAGGGAAAACACTTTTTGCCTACTTAAACTTTAAAGACCACTGGGACAGCCAACCACTTCAAAGCCTGTCTTTTAATCTTCTCATTGTTGAGCCCTTTGTGGTGAGGGGACAAGGGGGTGTGATTTTTATCCCTGTAATCAGTTTCTGTCAAGAGGAGCTTTCTAAACATTTGCTAAGGGGGAGTTGCAGAGGTATTATGTGTGGTCACTGGTCTCTCACCCTCAGCTGATAAAAGGGGAGATGAGGGGAAGGCAGCACCATCCAGTCTGGCCGAGCCTCCCTCTGGAGGTCTATAAACTAACCCCCTTCACTCCCAGCCCACTTGCCACAAACACCCTTAATAAAGGAAGACTCCGTCTGAAAGGATCAAGTGGTGGGATGGTTGACTTTCTTCTAGAAAGGATGGAAGGTAAACACTTTGGTGTTTTTCCCCGTTATTTCTAGAAATATTTGGAAAATTCGATAAAGAATTCTTGAAGTTCGGGGTTTTGAGTCCAGACAAGAGTTGGTGCAAGGACTGAGTGTGTTGTCTTAAAGTCTTGCTATTGCAAGGTTCTATCTGCTGCAGCCACAAATAAATTATATGTATAAATACAATTACTTTCTATACAGACACATATGGTGAAAATGCATTTGGGAATTTTTTAAGTATGTATGTTTTTTATTTGTCAGGAAATACAAAGAAACACAAAGTGTGGTGTGGAGCCACATGTGGGAGGAAATAGGGAGAAAGTGAGCTTGGAGAGGACTTTTCCTCTGTAAGACAAGCAGCCTTTCTTTAGTATTGAAATTTATTCATTATTGGCCAGTGGATTTTTAGAAGGACATTTTTTTAGGATCTGGTTCCTTTGTGGTATGTATTAAATTTGTTATGATTACTCTTTGTAAAATTTAACATTGTATATGTGGTCTTTATTACAGTGTTTTAAGTGCTGTGTAACTCCCCTAGCCTTTTAGTTTTGTAATTCAAAAAGACAGCTTCATTTAAGCCTATATTTCCTTCTGGAAACTTGGTGTCTATTCCTAGGTTTTTAAATGCATGTTTTTGTTTTTAAATACATGCTTTTGTTTATACCCATTTTAAATTGTGCTTTTCAACTAAGGGCCATCTTTACAAATTCTAACTCATAGTACATTTTCCAAGAAAATCTGTATACACCTATTAGCTCCTACCCCATTTGGAGATTTTATTAATTGCCTCAGATAATGTAATGAGGTACTTTTAGAATCTTTCAGGTCATCCTTTTAGAAAGTTATTTCTTTGTCTCTGAAATTCAGGAATTGGAAATATAATAAAAGCATTGTTTAATCATATATTGTGTGGTTTAGACTATAAGATAATAGAAAATACTATGAATTTTAATCTCTATATTTTTATATATCCCTAGTAAGTTTGAGGAAAAGTAGTTCTCCTTGGGATTCTACATACTTTCAAATATTTGAAAATATCATACATATGTAACTATATGGGAAAGTAAACTACTGTGTTATTGCATATGAAGTGGTTGTTTCACTTAACAGCTGAGTTTTTAAATTTAATTGTTAAAATTAGAGTTAGAAAGAGTACATTGTATTGTTATTTTATTATCATTTCTGACTAAGAGAAAAATTCTGGATTAGTTATTCTCTGCCATATATAAGAATCTCACACAGAGAAACTGAAATGCAATGTCATCATTAGTTTCATTGCTGCACTTGTCAATAAGTTAAAGATGAATATTAATGAAAGTTACAATATCACTATTCTAGTGCTGTGGAGAATTTTGAATCATCTCCTGCCATTTCAAAATACCTTCAGGATCATGTTTATCGTCTATGTAGCAGTGCCTAAACTCAGAAGTAATTCATTGTCTAAGGACCAAAGATAATCTTTAGCAAACCGTGCATTGGGCAAAAGCTTAATGATTATCAATGTTGTTATATGACAGCATAACTTATCATTAATCCTGTACACTTAATAGAACAATTCATCTAACATTTTTACCAAGTGAAATAGAAATTGTAAACTGGGGTTGCTTAACTGATTCATGTACAACACTGAACCACTCCATGTATAGAGTTATTTTCATTTTCATCCTTACTCCCAATTAATATGTCCATAGCATGTAAACTGAGCATTTATGGAAGAATACTCAGTGCACTAGAAGTTGCTCCCAAAGTACTAAGCCTTTTCATGGTAGACCTGGCTGGCGTCTTGCTTCTGGAATCACTGCTAAAATTGAGTCTTGAGTTTATGCTACTGAAATTGATTGACAGTGGGAGGAGTAGTCATTTGATATTTACTTTCTGAGTAACACTTTTAAATTGACATATATTCCTGGGGATTTGAAAATATTAATTGAATAGCTTCTTTGATTTCAAGAACTATACTTGAATACATTATATATTCAAATCATGTCATAAAGTCACCAGGAGTAACCCACAAGGTAGACAGAGACACAGAATTTTCTTATTTACTGAATGTGTGACCTGATCATGAAATGCAGATAATCTATAATATTCAAAGCCTTCCTAATTAGTGGAAGTGGAATTTACAATATGTACAGATGAAATACTGTACTTAGGGAAATGACTCAATAAACTTTAGGTGTTATTATTTCCTTTTTAGTGTAAGACTTCTGGAAACAAAGTAAAAATAAGATACCTTGCACCCTGTCATTTGTGAGGCTTAGCTAAATGTAATAGTGGATAAGATGGTCCTGTGTTTGCAGTGCTAGAGAACACAGATAAGTATGTATTTCTCAGTGGCTTTGAGCTGCTTCTCTGCAGCCGTTTATAGAGCACAATGGATGAAATGCCAAGAGTAAACTCCAAGTATCTCATTGCGTAGAGTTCTGCCCATTAATTCTACTGAAGTTTACACAGCAATTGAATTAGCCTCCTCTATAAATAATGCCACACTTCCTGGTGTTTCTATCATTTACAGTGGATAGAAGCAGAACAGCCACAGCACTATATTTTTTAATCCTCCCAAAATGCCTTATCTCCACATAAATCATCTGAATCCAGGATGAATCTTATACTGACCCTCCAAGACTTTTATTGCCACTTTGTCCCTTTTTTATTGGCTCTTTCTTCATTTTATTCCTAAATCTATGAGTTGAAAATGGGGATGTAATTCTCATTACCCAGTGACTGATGTATGTGTGTGTGTTTGTGTGTGTGTATATGTATGTATGTATTTCCCAGCCCATTACACAGTCAGGATTTTAGAAAAGCAAATATGCCCCCTTATAAAAATTAACCTAAGAAAATTAATCAGTAGACTTCGGGGGGGGGGGCTCTACTGAGGACAGTGTCTTTCCTTTTAATGCTGTTAACACTGACAGCTAATCTTGAGCATTTACTGGGTGTGAAATACAGGTTGGTAGCTATTTTATTACCAATGCTTTCATCCATGACAACTTTCCTCTCTCACTCTTTCCATCCCTCCCTACCTTTCTCTCAAAAAAAAAAATTAAGTGGGCTTTTGTGTAAGCTTCTACTTCTTTTTTATTTTTTTCCTTTATCCTTGGTTGTTACACAAAGACTGATGAGTTACCATCATGTCAGAATTTTTGCTAAGGGCTGGCTCAGGATGCAAAGATGACTACATCATTTTTCCTGCACTTAAGGAACTGACAGCCTGGAAGGAGAGAAAGATAAACAAGCAAAGAATTATGACATTCTGTGAATATGTGCGGTGAGAGAGACATGAACAAAGAGTCCTAAAGGAATGACTAGTTAAGTGTGGCTAGAATTAATGAAGAAAACCTCACAGAATGTGAAAATTCCAAGCAATCTCTTTAAGTTTGAATAGATATGTTATAAAGAAGTAAATAGATGCAGGAGGTTACATATAGATAAATATATGTTGAGGAAGTGGCAGATAGAACTGTCTATCTTGAAAAAAATTGTGAAAAGGTGAGATTTGAGTCTATACCAACACTGGAAATGTATTTGGAAGCTAGTTTCTTAAGGGCTTGGCATGCCTCAAGACCTGGAGCTTCATTTTCTGAGGATAGATTGATAGCAGAGGTTTTTAAAAAGAAGAATTGTCAAATTTAGTTTATTACAATAGCACAGAAAAATCCATTAAGAAAGGAAGAGAGCAGGTACAAATTAAGTGTTATTTGAACAAGTATACATCCTAAAGACTGAATTAGGTCAATGTGGCATTGATAGCATACTGATGGAAAACATCAGAGTTAAGGGTTGCTATGATGAGACAGGTGCAGTAATCTCTGAACTGTGACAATGGCCATCAGTTGAGCAAGAGGTGTAAACTGAGGAGGGATGTTAGAAGTAGCACTGATACCCTCATGGGCTCTTCAGCCAGTCTTGGCATGGAAAGCCAAGACACTCTGGGAAAAAAAAAAAGAAGAAGAAGAAGAAGAAGAAGACCTAAATGAAAGATCTCTGCGAGTGAGATCCCAGTGGGAAGAACGGGGCCATCAAAGAAGGAGGTACCTTTCTCTGAAGGGAGGAGAGAACTTCCACTTTGACTATGACCCTGTCAGAATAAGATCGAAGTCGGCGAACTCAAAAGGCTTCCATAGCCTTGGCAACTCATGACTAGAGCCTAGGGAGATTACTGACGCCATAAACAAGAGTGTCAAATTGCTAAGTCAGCAACAGGAGTCACTGTGTACTTACTCCTCATGTGGGATCTGCCCTTAATGTGTTGTCCAATGTGAAGTAATGCTATAACTAGTACTGAAACAGTATTTTACACTTTGTGTTTCTGTGTGGGTGCAAACTGATGAAATCTTTACTTAATATATACTAAATCAATCTTCTGTGTATAAAGATAATTGAAAATGAATCTTGATGTGAATGGAATGGGAGAGGGAGCGGGAGATGGGAGGGGTACAAGTGGGAGGGACGTTATGGGGGGGGAGCCATTGTAATCCATAAACTGTACTTTGGAAATTTATATTTACTAAATAAAAGTTAAAAAAAAAAAAAAAGAAGTAGCACTGATAGGGCTAAGCGATTGCTTAGAGCTGCAGCCTAGGGGGAAGATGAAGGATTTCTACAGTAGAACTAAAATAACTTTCAAACAAGATTCTTTGAAAGCAAGAGAAAGTGCAGGTTTGGGATGGAAAATGAAAATGATTATTTTTATTGGGGGATATTCTATGTCTGAAGTTTATATAGTACATCTAGTCGGTGAGAGGGATGGTAGATAGAGTTGTCCAGTGAAGAATTATCACACAGTGTTAACAATCCAGGTTGGGGCAGACTTTTGGCCTAGTAATTAAGATACTGCTTAGGAGGGCTGCATCCCATAGTCATACCTGGGTGAGTCCCAGTTCTGATTCTAGTTTCTGCTTCCTGCTAATATGAACCCCTAGGTAGTAGCAGATGATTGCTGATGTACTTGGATTCCTGCCACCCATAGAGGAGACCTGGATTGAGTTCCAGGTTCCTGACTTTGATCTGGCCCAGTCCTGACTATTGTGGGTATTTAAGGAATGAGCTAGTGGATATTTCTCTATTTCATTATTTCTCTCTCTCTTTCCCTCCCTCTCTCTCCATCTTCCCTCCCTCCCTCCTTCCACTTTACCTCTCAAAATAAATACATAAATATTTTCAAAATAGCCCAACTTACAGGAGAAAAATATCTCAGTTCATAGGAAAGTTGAATTCCCCAGAAAGAGTCTCTCTCACACACACACAAACAAAAGGGTCACTATAGATGGGGAACATAGAGGAAGGCATAGCACAATGAAAGAATGAGAGAGGGAATCCAGGGAAGCAGGGAACGATCCACCAAGAGGATGTCTGTCTCTCTTCTCCAGCTCTACTCTATGGTTCGATTCTTCCCTTGGACTTTGTACATGCAACAGGCTCATACAGACCAGACATGGTTGACAATGGGAATTTTATTTATTTTCCTTTGTCAACACCAGGTAAAGTGGAATCACTTAAGAATTTAGTGGGCACTGATGACTGATTTCCACATTATTCATTAGAATATTTAGCACAAAGTAGACAAAACAGAGAATTGGCAAAGGAGTCAAAATGTAGGGCAGAATTGACATTTCTTGCTGCCAGCTTGTGTAGTCCGCCAAGGAGAATTTTACACTGATGAGCTGAGAGGCAGAACTGGCACAACCTTTGGAAATTTATCTATGCAATGACCAGTTTGTCATGTTAAAGGTATTCATCCCAAAGGGGGTCACCTGGGCTCTTGCCAGCAAGGCACTCATGAAAGACCCCCCTAGATATGACCATGGCGTTCATTCCATGCACCCAGTGACTGGATGTTCCATCTTCTGTGTTCTTGTTTTCCTGAGAAAACCTCTTTTTGTTGGGAGAGCTCTGTTCTCTTCCTCTCTCTCCCTCCCTCCCTCCTTCCCTCCCTCCCTTCCTTTCTTCTTTCTTTCTTTTTCTCCCTTCTTTTTTTTTTTTTTTTTTTGGCTTCTATGTAGACAATTGCACACCAATAATGTTATACAGCAGAATTCATACTCCTAATTTTGAATGCCTTACATCTATCCAGCCTGACTTCTGTCTGAGCAGTTTTTGAAATCAGAAGTGATTCTAGACACAAATGCTGGAATGTGTGCACAAAGGCATTTGGTGGGAATTGTGCTTACCAGGCGTGTGACAAATAAGCAACAAAACAGCTTCAACAAGGGTAGTGCTAAACCGTCCACATGTTGCTGCTTAGCATTTTGATATTGTTTCTAGACTGCCTATCTGATCATATGGAAATGTAATGCTAGTTCTTAAAACCTGTCTGGAAGATTTATAGGTCGTTTCTCTCTTTCGGGGGTGGTTTATAGATCTAACCATCTGTAGTGATCAATTATGTTAATTCCATGGAACAGAGTGTACTTCAATGTAAAGTTAATGGCTCCCAGAACTAAATGCATAATTACCTTGCTGAAACAATAACAGGAAGATAGAAGGAGGCTCAACACCTAGGTAAATAATGTTCTTGAAATCAGGTATAGTTAAACAAATGGAATATTCTATGGGAATTTTATCTTATTTGAGAGGCGGAGGTAGAGACAGCACAGTTTCCTTCACTGATTCACTCCCCAAGGGAGTGCAATGACCAAGACTGGGCCAGAGCAACACGGCGAGTCAAGGACTCAGTCCAGGCCTCCCCCATGGGTGGCAGGAAGCCAGTAACTTGAGCCATCACTGCTGCCTCCCAGGGTACGCATTGGCAAGAAGCTAGTGTCAGGATCCCAGCTAGAAGCTAGGAGCCAGGAGTTAGATCTGTATACCAGGACATACAGTGGGAGTGTACTGACTACCATCTTAACTGCTAGGCTGAGTATCAGCCCCTTGGTGGGATAGTTAAACCAGGCTTCTGTGTTTTAATGAAATGATGCAGTTGCAATAGAGATATTTGCTCTAGTTTACTTGGTTGATTTTAGATAACCAAAGTCACTTTGAAATCTGTCAAGTTAATATTACATTTTTACATTTACTATTAGTTTTTTGTTTTTTTGTTTTTTTTTTGTTTTTTTTTTGACAGGCAGAGTTAGACAGTGAGAGAGAGAGAGAGAGAGAGAGAGAAAGAGAGAAAGAGATCTTCCTTTTTCTGTTGGTTCACCCCCCAAGTGGCCGCTATGGTTGGCACGCTGCGCTGAACCAAAGCCAGGAGCCAGGTGCTTCTCCTGATCTCCCATGCGGGTGCAGGGCCCAAGGACCTGGGCCATCCTCCACTGCCCTCCCAGGCCACAGCAGAGAGCTGGACTGGAAGAGGGGCAACTGGGACAGAATCCGGCACCCCAACCAGGACTAGAACCTGGGGTGCCAGCACCACATGCGGAGAATTAGCCTAGTGAGCCGCAGCACGGGCCTACTATTAATTCTTAATTATCTTCTTATTATCTCCTCTAACACTCTTCTGAATCTTGAAGAAGCCATCATCTATTTCTCTTGTGGCCATCTGCTACCAAAAAACCACTACCTCTGTGGATTATACACTTCTTCTGACCCCTGGGTTGGGAATTCTAGACTCCTCAGGACTCCACTTAGTATGGGGTAGAACTTCCTTGTAGAAGTGGCTCACAGGTAGAATGTGTTTAAAGAGGAGGCCAGATCCCTTTCTTGAAGTTTCTGCTGTGTAACAAATAATTTGTATTCATTTCATTGTTTGAGAGAGGTGGGGCTAAAGCTCCTGTACCTCTGACATGAGATTTTACCCTTTTATGCCCACCTTTCTCTTGATGGGCAGACACTGCAGTAGCATGGAAGGTGGCCTCTCGCGTCCCAGTGCCTGCTTCTCTGCTGGCACCTCTTGTTGAAAGCCATATAAATTTGAGGCCCCATCGCGCTTTGATGTTGGAGTAGATGAGTCTACTGCTCTGCACTGCAGCACAAGGCCATTCTGTTCTTTGTGTGAAGCACAATGCTCCCCTGGTACATTGAATACACCCCTTATGTCCTGGCTTCAAAATATAGGTTCATCTTTCATGAAATTTAGCTATAAAAATTCTCTTCCAGACTCCACCTTCTCTTTTCTGCAAGCCTGTCCCCTTTGGCATTGCATGCAGATCACATTGAAGGTGACATAAAAAAAAATAAGAAACATTGTACACCACAACCGCAAGGGCAGAGGTGAGAGGCACAGAAAGAGAGAGAGGAGAAGTGGAAAGCTGCTGAGATTCATGGGAAATGTTCATATTGCTTTTGATCCTTCTCAGCCCATCAGAAGTGACCATACCCATGGACAGCGCAACCTCTGTTCTCACAGGATGAGTCCTTTCTGTACAGGCTCTGCAGTGATGCAGCAAAGCAGCCCAGCCTTGCCAGACCCCCCAGTCTGAATTCACGTGTGAGCCCTGCTTATTGGTCAAGCAAAAGCACCAACCTGGCCGGCGCCACAGCTCACTAGCTAATCCTCCGCCTGCGGCGCCGGCACACTGGGTTTTAGTCTCGGTTGGGGCGCTGGATTCTGTCCCGGTTGCCCCTCTTCCAGTCCAGCTCTCTGCTGTGGCCCGAGAAGGCAGTGGAGGATGGCCCAGGTCCTTGGGCCCTGCACCCGCATGGGAGACCAGGAGAGGCACCTGGCTCCTGACTTTGGTTCAGCGCAGCATGCCAGCCATAGCGGCCACTTAGGCGGTGAACCAATGGAAGGAAGACCTTTCGCTCTGTCTCTAACTCTGCCTGTCAAAAAAAAAAAAAAAAAAAAAAAAAAAAAAAAAAAAAAAAACCCTCTAAGTGAATATGAATTCAAAGTCAAATGTGAGGGAAAATCACTCTGTACACTGCACACAAAAAGATGTGGGTTTGCCTTTTTACTTGTTTACATCTTCCCTGAAACTACTGTCTATTTTCTAGATTTCCTTTACTCAACTGGATGATGTTTAATTTTATGATTTATTTATTTGAAAAACAAAGAGAGAAACAGAGACAGTTTGACTGTTTGACTCTCCAAATGTCCACAGTCACTGAAGTTAGGCTGGGCCAGTGCTGGGAGCTGGGCAGGCCATCCAGGTCCACCACACGGAGGGCAAGGACCCATTCACCTGAGTCATCACCACGCTCCCAGGGTCTTATTAGCTGGAAGCTGCGGTCAGGAGCCAGGGACGGAATCAAACCCAGGTACTCTGATTAGGACCTAGAAGGCCTAACTAGTGTCTTAACCGCTACACTGCATGCTTGACCCCATATAGATTATTAATCATAGGGATAAATATGACCCCAGGAGATGATCTGGGTCACTCATCTATTGAGAGGAAACTTTAATAATTAAGTATTATTGTTATTCTTATTCATTTTTAAAAACGAATCTATTTTATATTTTTTTTCTTCCCCAGAAACCTTTTACTTAAGGTATACAAACTTCATGCAGTTCATAAGTACAAATTTGGGAACATAGTGATGTTTTAATATGTTGAGTAATTGAGTGCAGAGACAAGTGAAAAATGGAAAGAAGTTCTCATAAGAGGATAAAGTTTGTGTGCACACACGTCTGTGTGTGTGTGTGTGTGTGAGTGTGAGCATTTGTTTATGTGTGCATGGCTGTGTCCATTGTGGCTTGAGTTGGAGGTAAGAGGGAGCAGGAATACAACATATTTCCTGCATTGCATTTTATCTTGGACATTTTGATGGAAGTTAGGTGTGTTTTTGGCTTTTGGCTTTTGGTTTTTGGGAAAAATCTCTAAATAACATTGTGTCCATGATATTAAATTGCTACTATCTCCCTGGAGATCCCCCTTCTTATTAGCTGTGTTATTATTATTACGATAATACTTAAACTATGGTTTGATGAACAGCTGCCAATAGGAAAAAGAACCATCCCTCCTCACACGTGGAGAAGGCAGGCCCAAGGGAGTTGAAGCAACTTCCCTCTGATCCGTGATTGCTGGAAATGGGGCTATCTCAGGAAACTTCTGCAGGATTTGCTTGGACTGACAACAGGAGTCCCTACCCCTGCCGTCTGCAGAGATCAGGAACAGCTGCATCCCACCGTGGGCGCACGTGTACTCCAGGAGGTGGATTTATATCCACATGGCCACTTGCTCTTCCTTGATTAAAGAGCAAGATGACTGCCTCAGGCTGGGACTGATGAGAAGCCCGTTTGGAATGGAGTTAGTCTAGGATATACTTCTTTTAAGATATAAAAAAGCGCATTTGGTAAATCATTTAAGAAGAATGTCAGACTGAACACGAATAAAGCCTGACACATTTTCAAAAAAAAAAAAAAAATCAGGATACCTGAACAGCTGGCAGAGCTGGAATCCTGGGAGTTTACCAGTTCTCTTCAAAAGAATACAGACCTCTAAAAATAATGTTAGTCTAATGAGAGTTGTAGGGTTTAATATATGTGTAAACTTTTATTGGCTAAATATATAACTATTGAATCCTGTGCTACAAAGTTAATCAGGTAACTTTTTTGAGAATTTTTAAAGCACAAGTTCATCAGTAATGTTTTGAATATCAAAACTATGCTTAGTTTTAGGAAATCCTTAATTTGTGAAAGAAAATCGTTGGACGGAAAAAAGGAACTACACTAAATAGTATAAATATTTATATTTTATTTACATATTTATATATATTTATTTCACTAGACAGGGAAATTTATAAAACGCTAACTGAAGTAGAATTGTACTCCCTGGCCTTTGGGACAAGGTCAGTTAATCAGTGACTCTGGCTGTGCTACAAGCCATGCTCGGTAGGACTTTCAGGTCCTGTCCTTGCTTCATCCGCACACTTCCAGAGGTCACAGTTTCTTTTCTTTGCTTTTTATATGAATATTTTCTTTATATTGAAACAGAATCACCCTAGAAAAAGAAGACAAAAATTATTTTTAATAGGTGAATGGTATTAAGGGAGTATGCTGGGAAAATGAAATGAGACTGGTATGGTAGCAAAAATAAAGTTTTAGAGACAAAATATATTTTGGGATATTGTCTGGCCACTCCCAAATAACATTAGATCTAAAGCCAACAGTAATTTATAATTCTATCTTCTTTCTGTTGATATCCAAAATCCCAAAACTTTTGAACTTCAGCATTTCCATTTGTAATATATGTTGCTATTTTAAAGTAGTCCATGTTTGTCAACATAATACTGAAAATGTGATGAACCTCGGATAGTAGAGATATTCATAGAATAAGTAATTCATGAAGATATTAGTGGAATAATATCTAAGTTCCATAACATCAAGATAGCTACTATAACAAAGAAACTGGAGGGGGGAAAAATGTGTGTATCAAAGTACTTATGCTGCAAATCTGTGCTGTTAAGAAATTGGAGTAATCAAAAAAATTATTGAATAGGAAATATACTATTCTATAACAATGTTTTAGAATGTCCACCTGCTAACTTCTATATTTACATGTTCTTAGTATCAAATGTTTCCTTACCAGACTTCAGTTTGTTTTCTCACCTCAAGGATGCAAGAGTGATCCGACAGCATTGGCTGGTCTTTTCATCTGACAGAGTGGGAAGGATTAGCATGGGCAGCAAGCAGAGACAGCATGCATTTACATGAGAAGCTAAGTCTTGTGCAGAATTTCAAGTTGCAGTATCCTGCAGATCATTTTTAATGCCAATACTTTCTTCAGATAGGAGAGTTGTTCCTGACAGCATGAGGTCAGGGGCTCCCCTGGGGACCAAAAATGCTGAGGCCAGGCTTCCTGGGCCTCTGTATTGAACAAAATCCATCTTCTAAATCCCACTCATGCTTGAATCCCACACTGTTAACTGCTCTCTTATGACAGCAGAAAAGGACAGATTCCTTTAGAAGGAGGAGCTCAGATAACTTCATGACAATGCAACTGAAACCATCTTACTCACCACATCTGGACTGACAGATGTTCAATTAGTTGGTCTACTTACAACTGTGGTTAAATCTGGGGGACTCTGACATGATATGCATATATTACTTTAATTTAAAACATTTAAGTGTATGTGCACTAGCCAATTTTAATGTGAGAAATACCTTGTTTTTGAAGATAGATCAAATACTTGGTTTACTCCGTTTTTTGCAAAAATTGTATGACATTCAGTATTTGCCCAATTCAGTATCTTTACGATGACATTTGCAATATGAGCTCAGAACCCAGCTAGTGTGCTGTAGTTTTTTTTGATGTCAGATGTATTGATAAATGTTTTCTAAATCTTTTTTACATTGCTTTATATTTGAGGTGCAGTAGGGATAGAGAGGGGGGAGGTTCCAATCTGCTAGTTCACTCCCGAAATGTCTGGAGCCAGGAACACAGTCCATGTCTCCCACATGGGCGACAAAAACCCGATTGCTTGAATTGTCACTGTTGACTCCCAGAATCTGCTTGAGCAGGAACTGGAGTCGGGAGCCTGAGCTGGAATCATTCGCAGACACTGCAGTGTGAGAGATGATATTGTAACCACTGGGCTGAATGCCTGCTCCTGGCATATGATTTTTCTATTTTGTAAAACCAATAATCACTGTTGTCCTACCCATACCCAATTTAATACTAATTTTGTTTTATATAAGCCCTGGGTAGCAAAATGCTAAGTTAGTTTTTTGTAAAAAACACTTCTCTGTTTTTGCGCCATCTTTGAAGATTTATGTTAGTATTGGTGGTACTGAGTTCCTCAGCTCATCTGTCTGTGGCTTTAAAGGGAGAGGAATGCTTCAGTTAAAGCAAGATTAGGAACTGCTAGTGTATACAAGTCACCCGGGTTTTTGGACTAACTTCTCAGAGATTGTAATCATCTCGTGTACCATGTGCGTCTCTCAGAGATGGGAGGGGAATAGAATTATATATTTGCTAAATTTATTCCATCCAAACCATCTCATTTTATTCTGCATTACTTACATTTTTAGAAGCAACAAAAAAATTAAAGCATACAGCCTATTGACTGAGGAGAAAGGAGTGGTGAGTGAGAGTATCTTAGCACATTACAATTTTGTGAATGAGAGGAAAGAAGGAAAAAGCAAGATTTGTAAAGAAAGATTTTATGGTGTTCAGAATGGTTGAATTGGAGAAACCAAAGTAAAGTTGGATTGGAGCAAAATTAAGTTGTGGTGACCTTCCTTGAGATGCATCGTTATGAATTATTACCATGACCATGAAGAAAGCTATGGTTATGTGGACCTCTTCATAGACTGGCCACTTATTTAAGATAATCCAGAATGAAAAGTAATAGTCTAATCTTCAGTCATAGGAAAAATAGAGCATGGTGAGTATCAGTGGCGTATCTAGTACAGGAGTTTCTTGGCAGTCAATGATCCACTTAATATTGTTTAACCTGAGTTATCTCAATAGTAGAACAAAGATTACAAAACCTATCTTTGCAGGATTATTCCAAGAAATAAGACGTGTGAATTGCATACAATTAATATTACTTTTCTCATCTGTTTCCACTAGAAATAAACTCCTTTGCAAACATGGCTCACATCCTTAAAGGCAGGCTTAACCCTCCACCATCTGTGTTCCTTAACTTCCTCAATGTATTCGACGTGTTTCCTCATGGATAAAGGAATCTTTACAGAACCAATTATTTTATTCACTTCTTCTGAGTTCATATTTTCTATTCTGTTTCTGGCACTAGACATGTATGACAACAAAAATATAAGAAAAGGGAATGATGTGCCAATCAGAGTTGCAGACCAATCAAAGACAAGTATTTGTGTCACAGGGACCTGCCCCCATCTTAGCTTGCTGTTTCTCTCTCTTACTGGAAGAGGAGAGGTAGTAAGAAAGGAGAGGTGATTTGTGTCTTACCAGGATCCATTATGGAAGGCCAAGGACCAAAAGGGGGAAAAAAACCTGAAAAGATCTTTTAAGCCATAAGAAAGCTGCTTCCTCATATTCAGATTTCCTACCACTTAGGAGATGAGTAGCACAGTTGGATGACAAGCTTTTTTTTTTTTTACATGAGATTTCAGAAATATTGAAAATACGAGTAGAATCATAATGCTTGTTAGGTTGTCATGTGCCCTATTGGGAAGTACGTTTTATTTACTCAGCCAAGAACTTGAGAACAAAGCTGGAAATGTCATTAAGGCAGATAACTTACCAATTACTTTAGCCACTATATTGTAGTACTGCTCTTCCACGTATGTTCAACTTATAGCCAAGAAATAATTTATTTGCCAAGCAGAAAGTGAATGCTTACTGTAGTTTTACTAACAAAAAGAAATGGTTTGTTTTGTTGACCATCTATCTACCAAACTAAATGGCATCTGGGTTTGTATTGACTGAATCCTATTAATATGTGACCCTTTCTTTGTGGTAGTGACCTCTAAAAGATGTTTAAAATCTCTGTAAACCCAGGACGTGCAAAGGGTTAAGTATCCCAGCCTACTGCTCTAATTTAGAGATCATGATAGTTTGTTTCCCAGGAAGTTTTGTTTGCAAATGGTCACATTGAGCGGATCCACTGCCTTCACACTTCCACATTCCAATGTTGGTTGACACAACACCGAAGCTCCCTGCCTCCAATAACCTTCCAACTTTTAACTGGTCACTCGTTTTGTTAAGGTTGGCCATGAGAAGAAAACAAAACTTCCATGGTCTGGTAATCATGGCTTGTCTTTATTGGTACATGTTCCCCTTGGGCTAGGTCACAAATTAGTTTTTAAAGAGACCATCATCCCTGTCTGAAAAGGAACACAAGCACAGCCAATCAGATGTAACCAGACTTTTGAAATTTGATGAAAACCTAAAACTTTCTATTGGAAACTAATCCAGAGTCTGGTAAAGGGCTTCATTGTTCTGTTCTGTATCCAAGTTTTTTTCTTTTTTTCTTTTTATCCAAGAAACAGGTTAGTTTTGTGTGTGATTTAAGAATAATTAATTAAGGCTGGAACTGAGTGTTTTCTGCAAATTATTTCTCCTTTTGAATTATTGACAAATGCAAAAACTGTGTTCAATTTTTTTCTTAAATGAGCTATTTTGTACACTTTTGTTCTAATTAACTGAACAATTTAATACTTAGTCAAAAGGATCTAAATTCTAAAAATCTAAAATATGTTGGATCAGTTGGCAATGCTAAAAGTATTGGTTTGTTTTAGGTTTGATTTTATTACATTTTGTTGCAATTTGAGTAAGCTTTTAATTTTCAAATCTTTTTAAAATTCTGTACTATTAAATCTATAGTTGATTTATCCCGGATTCTTACATTTTACAGCAATCATAATGTAGTACATTCTTTCCAGGCTGTAATGACACTGATGATGTACTGTAATGATTTAAAAGTTGTACTGAACTAACCATATAGACAGTCATACTTAAAATTTTCCGATGTTAATAATAGGAAGCTACTGCAGTGTACAACTTTAAGACTGAAAACTATTTACAGTTTAAATCATTATTTAAGATAAACGTACAATAACCCACAAAAATAATGTGTGTTCAAAATTCCCAAATTACCCCAGGAGCATTTAAAAGCTACAAATTTATAGATTCTATCCATAAGATTCTAATGCATCCCATCTGAGTTGGACACGGTCGCCTCAAGGATTTTGTTTAAAACTCTTGCCCAAATGAATCTAATGTGTATCCTGGGGATTACTACAGTATAGGGACTGGCTTAAAAATCAGTATTTCCAAAAATATATTGCAGAAAACACAATTCTCTTGAGCTATTTTACAAAGAAAAGCTTCCTGAGTCAAATTATGAAAGAGACCATTAGTGTATCACTCTTTCTTAGAGATTCTAGAAGTTTCTAACTATTAAGACTGAGGATTCCTGCAAAAAAAAAAAAACAAACAGAAACCCACTTCACTTATAATTTGTAGTTTCAGATGTATTGCTTCTGGATAACTTTCCAGTCACACAGCAATTATATCTATACCATGAAGCCTATTTTCTGAAAAAATATTCTTTGAGATATGTATTTTGACAGGATATAAATTGTTATTTACAACAGTTCTAATTTTTAATGCCGTGAAATGCCTGTGAGAATGTGTCACTTTCAAAACTGAGGATTATTTTTGCATTGCTTAGGCATATGAAGGAAATATTTCTATTGCCTAACATGTTTCTAAAAATGAAGCACGGTCTATTTTTGTATGATTTATTTTCTCATTGCATGAAATAATCAGAAATTTAGCAAAGGTAGTCAAAATATGTGATTGTTTCATTGATTTAAACTCTAAACCACTGAAGGTGCTCTTGTCACTGTACCATTAACTACCTGATGGGTTAAAATTTGGGTGCAAATAGGTTTTGTTGGTTAGTGATCTTTTTTTCCACATTAAAAGAATAAAAACTAAATAAAAGCCAGAACCAACTTAAGATTGCTTAATTGTTTTCTTTAATTGTGAAATCAAACCTAAAACTATGCCTAGGAGATAGAAGACTTCAATATTTGTTCAGTGAATTTTTGTTAATTTTTAATATGTTCAAAACAGTTTGAGCTATATTTAATTTACTTGTTTCTTCCATCGGGAGAGCCAGTGAAGAAGTGCCGGGTATGGAGAGTAGAGACAGGGTCCCAATTCTAAGAAAGGATACATGTGCATAAGGATACATGTTGCAAAATATTATCCAAAAAGGAAGGCAAAGAGCCATTAGTTTTCCCTTACTGAAAAGAGGAGAAGGGTGGGTGAGGAATGATTTGTTAACATTTTTCAGGTCCTCTGGGCTGCCTGTCCAGATAGTGACATTATCTCATTTAAGTAGCAGAAAATTTCTTCAAACCCTCTTAGACTCACAGGAAAGATGAAGTGTTGCTTGGACTGTTTACAAAAAGAAGTTGGTTAATGAACTTTGACATACCCTATCTGTATTCACACCATGGACTACTTTTCCCCGTTCTTCTTCTTTGCTCTGTTCCTTCTTCTCTTGTTCCTATTCTTCCTTCCTTTGAGAAAATACCACTGAGCCATTCACTCCAGTACGTCTGAGTGAAAACATTAGCAAGTGGACGAAGAGCCAAGGTTCCGCGTGTTTATGTGGAGAGAGGATTCCCTTGTGCTTGGTTTCCAGTGAGCTTCAGCCTTCTCCCTGAGCTTGGGCTGCACGTCAGTCCATTGTTGCATCGTTGTACATGCACAGCATTTCACCTGAAATTATAACGTCATCATAATAGCGGCACTGACAGACAACCTTCCCCCCCTCCCACGTATTTAATTAAGTAAAGCTGGAACCCTTCACATGCTTGGTTTCAGATGCAAAGATGGTCTGAAATTGTGTGCCTGCATAGGCCACTGTGCACATTCAATTCACCTTGGTTGCCTTCATGGCACTGTCACCTGGGTGCCAATTAGTACACCGGATAGCTGCCAAGAAGGAGCTGGAATTAGACTAACAGCTCTTTCATCTTCACATCAAGGTCACGGCTAAAGCTCTATTTAACCTGGTATTGGAGGCCAAAGACATTGTTTCATCTATCGAAGAGCAGTATTATATGCAGGAGCCTTATCATAATGAGAGAATATGCAGGCTTTTTTATTTTTTCATTTTCACTCTTCTCACACACATACAAAAAAAAAAAAGATAGTGAAAACCTATCACAAATATCTCAGAATTATGGCAACCACTACAGCATACAAAGTACATATTATAGTTTTTCTCACGTAATAAAACCCATCATTCATAGGAGAAAGATGTTTATATCATTCTTTCTTGTATCTTAGAGTCAGATTAATAGTGACAGCCATGTTATCTGCAGGAGGTGGTGTGCTCACTTGGCAGAAATGGGCTTGATAATATTCAAACTAAGGTCCAGGACCAGTATCCACAATATTGGACCTCCCTAATGGAAAAAAGGAAAACTCAGTAATAATGGCCCTGTCTTTATTTTGATGTTTTGTTCATTATGGATTTTCTCTGTTTACTTGTTTTTTTCTTCATTATAAATTTATTTTATTTGATTTGATTTTTGACAGGCAGAGTTAGACAGTGAAAGAAAGAGAGAGAGAAAGGTCTTCCTTTTTCCATTGGTTCACACACCCCACCCCACCCGCCCCAGGAGGCCACAACGGCCGGGGCACTGCGACTATCCGAAGCCAGGAGCCAGGTGCTTTCTCCCGGTCTCCCATGCGGGTACAGGTCCCAAGGACCTGGGCCATCCTCCACTTCCTTCCTGGGCCACAGCAGAGAGCTGGACTGGAAGGGGAGCAACCAGGACAGAATCCAGCACCCCAACCGGGACTAGAACCCGGGCTACTGGCGCCACAGGCAGAGGATTAGCCTAGTGAGCCATGTTGCCAGCCATCTTCATTATCAATTAAAACATGAGAATATTTTTTAACTTGACTATTGAGTATTTTGGTGCTCCTAACTTTTGTTTTTAACTTTTATTTAATAAATATAAATTTCCAAAGTACAACTTTTGGATTACAGTGGCTTTTTCGCCTCCATAACTTCCCTCCCACCTGCAACCCTCCCATCTCCCACTCCCTCTCCCATTCCATTCACATCAAGATTAATTTTCAATTCTCTTTCTATACAGAAGATCAATTTAGTATATATTAAGTAAAGATTTCAACAGTTTGCACACACACAGAAACACAAAGTGAAAAATACTGTTTGAGTACTAGTTATAGCTTTAATTCACATTGGACAACACATTAAGGACAGAGATCCTACATGGGGAGCAAGTACACAGTGACTCCTGTTGTTGACTTAGCAAATTGACACTCTTGTTTATGGTGTCAATAATCATCCAAGGCTCTTGTGATAAGCTGCCAAGGCTATGGAAGCCTTTTGAGTTCGCCACCTCCAATCTTATTTAGACAAGGTCATAGTTAAAGTGGAAGTTCTCTCCTCCCTTCAGAGAAAGGTACCTCCTTCTTTGATAGCCGTTTCTTTCCACTGGGATCTCACTCACAGAGATCTGTCATTTAGGTGTTTGTTTGTTTTGTTTGTTTGTTTTGTTTTGCCAGAGTTGTCGCTCCCCGTCTTCGTGGAGGAACGACACAGGACCCTGCGCTGTTCTTTCGTCTGCTCGGCCCTCCCCGGGTTTGCTGCTGGTTCTTCCCGGGTTGGCTACTATCCCTTCCACCTCCGTGGAAGGGCAGTTCCCCCTGGCCACATTCCCCACTTCCGCAGGGGAGCGGCACACCGCCGGCCGGCTTTCTCGGGGGCTGCACGGGTGTTCCTTCAGCTAGATGTTCCCCTTAGATGTTCCTGGTGCATGCCGTCTCTCTCCTCCTTTATAGTCCTCCTCCGCCAATCCCAACTCGGCTGCCCACACGCCGAGTACGCTGCTCTCCTCCAATCAGGAGCAAGTCCTACAGTTTATTAGTTGAACTGGAGGCAGCTGTGCGGAAGCTGTTTACTTCTCTCCCAGCGCCATATTGTGGGAGAGCAGATGCATAGAATAAGTCTTAATTCCAGTAACTCAGTCCAGTCCGGATTGCTCCCCACAAGAGTGTCTTGGCTTTCCATGCCTAAAATACTCCCATGGGCTCTTCAGCCAGATCTGAATGTCTTAAGGGCTGATTCTGAGGCCAGAGTGCTGTTTAGGACATCCGCCATTCTATGAGTCTGCTGTGTATCCTGCTTCCCATGTTGGATCGTTCTCTCCCTTTTAATTCTATCAGTTAGTATTTGCAGACACTAGTCTTGTTTATATGATCCCTTTGACTCTTAATCCTATCATTATGATCAATTGTGAACTGAAACTGATCACTTGGACTAGTGAGATGGCATTGGTACATGCCACCTTGATGGGATTGAATTGGAATCATCCCCTGGCACGTTTCTAACTCTACCATTTGGGCTAAGTCCGGTTAAGCGTGTCCCACATTGTACATTTGCTCCCTCTCTTATTTCCACTCTTATATTTAACAGGGATCACTTTTCAGTTAACTTTAAACACCTAAGAATAATTGTGTGTTAATTAAAGAGTTTAACCAATAGTATTAAGTAGAACCACAAAAATACTAAAAGGGATAAAGTATTACATTGTACATCAACAGTCAGGACAAGGGCTGATCAAGTCACTGTGGTGCTCCTCACTTTTTAATATTAGTAAACATTTATTTGTTTATTTGAAAGGCGGAGCAGCACAAAGTAGGAGAGAGAGAGAGAGAGAGAGAGAGAGAGAGAGAGAGAATATCTCTCATCCACTGGTTTACTCCCACAAACATCCACAGCAGTCAGGACTGGGCCAGGCCAAAGCCAAGAGCCACAGATTCCATCCTAATCTCCCCTACAGGTGTCTGAAACCCAAGTACTTCAGCCACCATCTGCCGCCTCTGAGGCACATCACCAGGAACCTAGATAAGAAGTGGATGCAGGGCTCAATCCCAGGCACTCCAATATGGGATGCTGCCATCCCAAGCAGTAGGTTAGCTGCTTTGCCACAGTGCTGGTCCCAGTGCGCTGTACATTTTATACCATCCTAGCTTTGGATCCTGACCAATCTCAGCTGAAGAAATCCAAAGGATCTATGAGTATAATAATGAAACAAAAATTACCTTGCTGACCCCATATTTCATTTTAATAAATTATGGATCTCCACATTTAGTCAGTACTAATTTTTGAGATTTTTTTTTAGTATATAAGCACGTCCAGAGCTTCATGAAGAGAGGGATAAAGAGGAAAATGTGATCTCTGTTGAAACAGGAGCCCATATTGCAGGCAGGTTGCCCTCACTGATAATTCATTCTATTCTCCATGAATCAGAGAGACATTTTCATTATTCCTCTCTAAAGAAGGGAGAAGGTTAAAATTATGGCAGAGGGCATATACTGGTAGAAATGTAGACCGAATATGCAAGGAACTGCCTTTCTTTTCATAAGAAGAAAATGAGTAGAAAATTAAATCTGATTTGCATGAAATCTTGCTTTTCTCTGACATGCAGCTATGAAATAGGGACTCAGCCTTGACTGAACTTGAGCTCCTATATTGGATTTTCAAATTCCTGCTGCCCTGCTTTGTAGTTGTTAATATATTCCTAATGTTAATAGCTTTCTAGGTCCCAAGAAAAGGGAAAACCCTCCTGTGACCAACTCATCATTTGGTTTTCCTGTAGTTGCCAACTTAAAAATGGATAACCAAACAAATCTAGTTCGTTTCATTTAAAATTTTACATTTGTTTAAATTGTCAATTTATTTTTCTCATCTGAATCACTTTATAAACCTAAGTAGACCTATCTGAATGGAATGAATTACTGTCTTGATATTTAGCAAGGATCATGCGCGTTATTCTCTTTTTGAAACTGATTTCTTGAATGACTTCAACATTATACATTTTCTCTTTTCAATTAGGTCATCTGCAAAGGAAGCCCTATCTGATACATAATTATCATAAAAGATGTGTGCGCTTGTGTGTGTGTGTGTGTGTGAGCATCTGTGTTTATGTGTGTATTTGCATATGTGTGTTTATGTATACACATGTGTTTGTGTAAGCATTGGACTTGCACAAAATTCCTTTGCTGTCCTAGGAATTAGAAATTAGAGACCTGGACACATTTATTTATTTGCCCAATGGACAAGAATTGTGTTTTAATCATCTTTGTGTCCATGGCTCTTAATTAGTTTGCTGCTTGGCATATGCAGTCATCACGTCTATGGTTTCACGTTCCTTGGT
Source organism: Oryctolagus cuniculus (assembly GCF_051225735.1). Taxonomy (NCBI): domain Eukaryota; kingdom Metazoa; phylum Chordata; class Mammalia; order Lagomorpha; family Leporidae; genus Oryctolagus; species Oryctolagus cuniculus. The sequence goes on from NC_142874.1 coordinate 110,726,413, forward strand.
TTGTTACCTGGGGTCAGCTGTAGTCCTAAAATATTAAATGGAAAATTCCAGAGATAAACGATTCAGAGGTTTTAAATTGCATGCTGTTCTGGGTAGTGTGGTGAAATCTCATGCCGTCACACTCTGTGCTGCCCAGGAAGCAAATCCTCTTTGTCCAGATTATCCACATTATGTTCTGTACCTACTAGTTAGTCACTTAGTAGCTGTGCTAGCACTAGAAAGACTCTCACTGTATCAGTGTTGGTGTTCCTCAAACCCTTGTTTCTTGTTGCTTATTAATAACCCCAAAGTGCAAAAGCACTGATGTTGACAAGTAAAGCCATGAAGTTCTCTAATGACAAGGTGCAAGTTCATCATAGTTGTGTATGTATAGGAAAAAGACATTATGTTTGAAGGTTCATTTACTGTCCACAGTTTCAGTTCAGTATTGGAGTTTGGAAGGTATCCCCTACAGGAAAGGGGAAATTACAATAGTGTTGCCCAGCGTGAGTTCATCCCAAAGGTGATGCCTTGTTTGCTCCTCTATATTAGTGATCCTGTAATAATGGAGCAGTTATTTGCAAATGCTAAGCCCAGGGAAAGGTGGCAATGCACAGGTAAGGCAATGAAATGCTCAGAGCAAAGGGACAAAAAGAATATTTAGGAGGAAGGGGAGGCATTGTGGCACAGCAAGTTAAGTTGCTGCTTATGACACTGGCATCCCTACCAAAGTGGAATTCTTGGCTGTGGCACTTTCAATCCAGTCTCTTATAAATACACCTGGAAAAGCACCAGAAGATGGCCCAAGTATCTGGACCCCTGACACCCATGTGAGTGATCAGTGTAGTGTTCCCCAGACCTGGCATCTGTAGCCATCTGGGGAGTGAACCAGCAGATGGGAGATTCTCTGTCTGTCTGTCTCTCTCTCTCTCTCTCTCTGTCTCTCTCCCTTTCTCTCTGTCACCCTCCATTTTGAAAAATAAGTTAATTAAACCTTTTAAGAGAAAATAATATTTGGGGGCGGGAGCAGGAAGAGAGGACCTCTCAGAGCTTGGACATAGCTGTGAAGCATGTAGAGCAGGTGGGAGCCAAGCAACCTGAGGCTGTGGCAGACATTTAGGTCAGCCTGCTGGCACACTAAGTCCCCTATGCATTTCTATTCCTCTCCAGTCTACAGCAGCAGCTTGACTTTGGAACAGCTCTCCAAACACATTATTCAGATTCCTTTACTGTCAGATCATCCTTGCCAATAACACAAGTCAATATTTATTTCTTCATGATTGCACCTGATTCTGTTCAATCCCTGCTTAATCACGTTCCTCATTTCACGCCATAACTTCTTAATTAGATCACACTGTCCTGGTGACTAGAGAGTATCATAAGGTCTTTTAGTACTCATCAAAGTTCCATGGCAGACCAGAAGGTATATAGCGTTTAAATAGGCACAGCATTAAGCTAAGTTCATTCCGCTCTTCCTTTGCACTACAGGAATAGATTATCTCAGGCTTTAGGAATGAGGAGAATGTTGTGATTTAAAGAGTAAAGAATGCATTAACTGCTCCAGCTAGAATCCCAACTAATAAAGAAGACCCACTCAAAGATTTGACAAGTCTATACAAAGAGTGGATGGGCTGCAGGGGATTCATCAACAATAATGAAATAATAACAGCTCTAATGATAATGATTGAGGTTTTCCAGCCTAAAAGACAATGACAAGGAGTTGTTAGTAGAACTCTGAATCAGAAAGCCTTAGAAAAGTCTCTGAAGAGTAGTGAGATTTAGTCAAAAGAGCCAGCTGTAAACAACCTCAGAGCAAGGAGCCAGGGAAATGAACACAGGCAGTACTGAGGCATGTTTGGAAACGCAGTAGTAGTTTTAAGGGTCAGTCTGCTGACTGAGGTCTCCCCACGTGACCTTTAATATATTTTAGGTCTAGCATGTAAACATAATAAAGAACAATAAATGAAGACTTTGAATGAAGGGAGCTATATAATTCTCTAATTCCATATTCATTTATTCCAGAGATATCTTCAGTCCATATCAGTATAACTGACTATTCCTCTAGATCTGGTTTTCAAGTTAAAGGTTCGAGTCTTGCTTCTTTCAGATCTTCTGAATAGGCTCAGGCTTTTCCATTATCTAAAATATCACTTGCTAACTTTGAGGAATGTATGGAGAATGTTAAAGGGAAAATAAGTAGGCTTGATTTAAAATTGCTTTCCACTTCAAAACATTGTTTTTCAGTAAATGACTGGATTTCTATAACTTCTTTTTCTTTTTTGGGGGATGTGTATGTCATGTGTGGGCACAATCCTTCTCTCAGATAATGTAAAAGATAGCACATACCCCATTCCTTTTTGGTAGCTTCATATATATATACTATATGACTATATGTATATAGTATATATATGGATATAGTATATATAAAGAATATATATGTATATAATATATATAAATAATATATAAAGAATGTATATAATATACATATATAAATAATAAATACTTTTTGTACTCATTTAAGTGCCTTGGCAGACCTGAAAGTATATAGGATTTAAATAGGCATACCATTCAACTAAGTTTGTTATTAGATATATATGTATTTTTTAAAGAGTTATTTATTTATTTAAAATGGAGAGTGGCAGAGAGAGAGACAGAGATGGGGGGGGGAGAGAGAGAGAGAGAGATCTTCCAAATGTTGGTTCATTCACCAAATGGCCAGGCCAGGCTGATGCCAGGAGCCCAGAATGCCATCTGGGTCTTCCACTGCCTCCCCAGGCTCATTAGCATGGAGATGAATTGGAAGCAGAGCCACTGGAACTCAAATCACTGCTCTGCTTCTGGACGCCAGCATTGCAGGTGGCAACTTGGCCCGCTGCACCACAAAGCCAGCCCCTATTACATATATTTAAAAAATACTTTGTTACTTCTCACTGGGTATTTCTTTCTCTTTTTTAAAAGATTTATTTATTTGTTTGAAAGACAGAGTTACAGAGAGAGGCAGAGACAGAGAGAGATCTTCCATCCGCTGGGTCAGTACCCAGTTGGCTGCAACGGCTGGAGCTGTGCAGATCTGAAGCCAGGAGCCAGGAGCTTCTTCCAGGTCTCCCATGTGGGTGCAGGAGCTCAAGGACTTATGTCACCTTCACTGCTTTCCCAGGCCATGGCAGAGAGCTGGATCAGAAGTGGAGCAGCCAGGACTTGAACCGGCATCTATATGGGATGTTGGCACTGCAGGCAGCAGCTTTACCCACTATGCCACAGCACCGGCCCCCATTGGGTATTTTTAAGGGATTGTGCCTTTACTTTAACAATATGCCCATCGACCTGCCAATCTGCACTCTGAGTTTAGCTAGATATAGGTTGATAATTAGATATTATTCATGTAAGATGCCCCCAAACAGTGAGTGTTTTACTGACTTCTAATACTACCACAAATACCTGTGGGTGTTCATTAAATGTTAATTAATGATGGAATGCTGCCTTGAATTGACTTGTGGATTCTGGCTGATTACTCTTCAATTTAAAATTAAGAGATGCATAGCATCAATCTATCAGCAAGAATGATAAAATTTTAATTTATTGCAGGTGTCAAGAAAATCGTAGAGCTTTAGGAATTCAAAGGAGTAATTATTTGTACTAAATATGAAAGATAATATATGACCACAAAAATTATTCAGTGTGAGAGGTCTGGCAGTGTTTTCTAGGAGCTTCTCCTTGCTTTTTTTTTTCCTCTTTAATTTCAAGAAGTTCTTGAGGCTGGCATTGTGGTGTAGTGGGTAAAACTGCCACCTGTGATGCTGGCATCCCTTATGGGTGCTTGTTTGTGTCCTGGCTGCTTCACCTCCAATCCAGCTTCCTGCTAGTGGCCTAGAAAATGCAGTGGGCCCCTGCCATCCATGTGGGAGATTCACATGAAGCCTCTGGCTCCTGGCTTCAGTCTGAAGCAGCCCCTGCCATTGGGGCCATCTGGGGAGTGAAACAGCAAATGAAAGACCTCTGTCTGTCTCTGTGTGTATGAACCCCTGACTTTCAAATAAAATAAATAAATCTCTCTTTAAAAAATAAAGAAGTTCTCATTTGGATTTATTTATCCAAAGTTCATGTAAAAGCCAAGTGATTTCTACAATTTTTAGACTTTTTATTACCAAGTAAATCATTATGGGAACTTCAAGACCTTGTTATCATGAATAGATGCTATGCTAGGCTTTCACTCTGCAATGTATGGTCAGTGTTTATTAGGTTTTGGAAATAGTTGTAGATTATTTTGAGATGTGGGAAGGAGTTCCTGAAATACTTTAACACTTCCCAGCTTTCTGACTCTCCTGCTCTTTCTCTCTCTCTCTCTCTCTCTCTCTCTCTATCTCTCTCTCTCTCTTTCCATTCCTCCCTCCCTCCCTCCCCTTTTTTAAAGATTCATTTATTTTATTTGAAAGGCAGAGGTGGGGAGAGAGAGAGAGAGAGCGAGCTTCCATCTGCTGATTCACTCTCCAAATGGCCACAATGGCCAGAGCCAGGTCGATTTAAAGCCAGAAGCCAGGAGCTTCTTCCAAGTCTCCCCTAATGGGTGCAGGGGCCCATGTGCTTGGGTCACCTTCTGCTGCTTTTCCAGGTGCATTAGCAAGTAGCTGGATTGGAAGTGGAGTAGCCAGGTCTTGAACAAGCACCCATATTGGATGCTGGTGCCGCAGGCAGTGGCTTTATCCACAACTCCACAATGCTAGCCTCTGATTGTTCTCTTTAAATGATTCTCATTGGTGCTAATTTTTAAACCTAGGACTCCATAAATATGTTTCCGTGTAACCTGCAAACGCTATTGGATGTCTCATTTCTAATAGAGAATTTCAGATCTTCCTTTATCTGTTTACCTAATATTATCTAAAATCTATTAGACAAAATATTGGATTAAGAAGCAAATGCAGAGTATACTCCTTATCAGATTTAGATGAAAGAGTTTACAGAGTGAACACAGAGACCTTTCAACCTGCATTGGGAGAATAGCTCCTGTCTGATGAACCCATGGTTCACCCACTCTACCAAGTGAATTAGGAAGATAGCCCCAGGTGTCCTTACTAGTAGACACGATAAAATGCCTGAAACACCAGTATTCTCCCTGTTAGGTTTTTGACGTGTCACACAAATGTTCCATGCTCTGTGCACCAGTGTGCCTTTTTCCTCAGTGGCTGAGTTCCAAGTTCCAGACCCCTTAAAAGAAATTGTTAAACCTTGCCCTCCCAATAATAGAAACTATCTGGGGCCAGTGCTGTGGTGCAGCAGGTTAAAGTCCCCACCTGCAGTACCAGCATTTCATATGGATGCCAGTTTGAGTCCTGACTGCTCTACTTCTGATCCAGCTCTCTGCTATGACTTGGGAAAGCAGCAGAAAATGGCCCAAGTCCTTGGGCTCCTGCACCCACGTGGGAGACCCAGAAGAAGCTCCTGGCTCCTGGCTTCAAATCAGATCAGCTCAGCTCTGGCCATTGTAGTCATTTGGGGAGTGAATCAGCAGAATGGAAGATTCTCTCTCTCTCTCTCTCTCTCTCTCTCTCTCTCTCTCTCCCCCTCCCTCCTTCTCTCCTTCTCTCCCTGTCTCCCTCTCTGTCCTTAAAATAAATAAAATAATTATTAAAAAAAAAAAAAACTAAAGTTCATAGAATCCAGGAAATTCAAACAAACTGTGGGGGAAAAGCACCATGGACAGGTAAACTCTTCTAATTACAAAACTAATTTTAGTTGCTTAGGAGAACAAATTGAATGTAACATCAGAGGGTTTTTTCATTTTTCACTGATACAATCATTTTTTGAGAACAATAGTTTAAAACTATTTATCATAGTTTTTTAAATTATTTATTTTAGAGGCAGAGAGAGTGAGAGAGAGATAGGTGGTGGGGGGGGGGGGGAGAATAAGAGCTCCAATCTGCTGGTTCACCCCCAGATGCCTGCAGCAGCCAGGGCTGAGCCAGGCTAGGAACTTAATTCATGTCTCCCACATGGGTGGCAGGAAACCAGTTTATCTGTGCCATCACTGCTGCCTTCCAGGGTCTGCTTTAGCAGGAAACTGGAATCAGAGGCCAGAGCTGCAAAGTGAACTCATGTACTCTGATATGGGAGGTAGGCATTTTAACTACTATACTAAGTGCCACTTACCATAGTATTTTATTTTAAAAACATCAGTTCTTCTAAGTATACCCAAACACATTCTGTAAGACTGCTACTATGTAAAATTGGATAGTCCTCATCTTTGGCAATTAAAAACTAAGAGATATTTTATGAATAAAATTGTCTCAATTAAATTGTTGCCAAAAATTTCTTGTGGAATAAATACCAAAAATGATGTTTGAACAAAAAGAGTAAAATTTAACTTTTAAGAAGGGCTGGCATTGTGGTGCTGCAGGTTAAGCTGTCATCTGTGATTCCAGAATCTCATATGGGCACCAGTTCAAGTCCTGGCTGCTCCTCTTCCCATCCAGCTCCCTGCTAGTGTGCCTGGAAAAGCAGTAGAACATGAATTTTACTCTTTTCCAGCCTTGTTTTATCCCCACGCGGATCCATAACAAAACAGCTGCCCTGTGCTGTTTCCTTTTCTTTCAATGATTGTCTTTTAGAGTTTTATGTATTTTAAGGTAATAAGTTTTGGGAAGAAATCATTTGTGTTAATTGTCCAATCTTATTAAAGATTCTGGGGAGACGGAGGAATTTAGAGCATAGCTTTAAGGAAACAGATGAGGCTTAAAGCTGCCTCTCTCCTACATTGCCAGTTTTCCATTCTCCAGGGAATAATTCCATAAACATAAACATTCTGTACTATCTCTCATCTTAAGCCTCCTTGTACTAGAGCTCATCTACCTTCCCCCATAATACTGATCCATATCTCTGCTCCTCCATCCACTGAAATGCCTAGAAGAGGTTTTGTATCTGCACTGCCTGTTTCCACTCCTCCAGCACAGAATTTTATCCATGCCGGTCTGGTAGATTGAAACAGTTCTCTGAAGGTAATCCAGAGCCCCCTGTCACATAAGCCTGTGGTCACCATTCTCCCTGTCTGGGGGTCTGCCCTCACCCAGTCATCCTGTTCCACCTCTCCAGAGCATTGACCTCGTCCATCACTTTCAGCAGCTCCTGTTTCTCTTCCTCTCTTACTCAATGTTTGCCATTCAAGCCACCGTACAAGAGTATTTCAGAAAGTTCCTGGAAACTTGAATTATAAGACCAAGTTCATGTGGGTGCCCGAAATCCATACATAATTGTTCCCATACCATGCATTGTCCATGAACTTTTTGAAGCCCTCTCTTATTTGCTGGGGCGTACCACTCAGCCCCTTGTCTCAAAATATCACCACTTTGCTGACATATCCTCAGTCCAGAGCTCACACCTGAACTCCAGCCTTTGTTTTGTGCACGGCTGCATCCCCAGAACCTAGAACAGTAACTGGCACAATAGAACAGCTAACGAATGTGTGAGATAAATGAATGCATGCCGTGCTTCACCTCCCAGGATTGCTGTAAAAACCAAATGTGTTAAGGAAAAAAAGGTAATTTGCAAATTGAAAATCACCCTGTCATTCCCAACTGATATTATTATTAGATTTACATATTTGTTATACAGTTAACATATTTGTTAACAGTAAAAAGGGTGGTGACTGAAGGAATGTTTTAAGTTATTTTCAGCATTTTAATCTAGGTCATTAATGGCAGCATGTCTTTCCACATTCAATGTTCTACTTAACTCATCAAATTCTGGACATCAGACAAAATGGCATAATGACTCTGTATGCCAATGCAAAGAGAAACATCTTAATTTTTGCTGTGATAAACATGCGGTCTCTTTAATGCACGAGAATAACAAATTTGCCAGACTCATGTAATCCCAACTTGGATGGCAATGTCCTTGCAAAACCAGTTTCCTAGTGTTAATCATTTACACTGCAAATAAGCAATTAGGTAAGTTATATGATCCATGGCTTTAAAGCTGAGTACGTTTAGAAAGACTGGGTGTCCCTGAAGGAAGAAGACAAGGATACAAGCTGATGGGATGAGTGTGGTTGAAATGTGTGAACACTACGATTTATAGCCTCCATGGCTGCAGCAAATTCTCCAAGAGGAAAGGCCCTCAAACTTTATGATGCCACAGAATCACCTGGCAGCATCTGAAAGCACAGATGACTGGGGCCTACTGCCAGTTCCTGATTCAGGTGGGCTGGGGTCAGGCTCAAGAATTGCCAATTTTTTTTAACAAGTTGTCACATACTGCTAAAGCTATTTCCTACAGTCTTGGACATAGGCACTCTCGTTTTCATCACTCTTTGAGAAACGCTGCAATGAGGTTTTATCACCACGTTGTCTGGGGAGTATAAAGTTCCACATAATTTCAAAAACGCTTCACCTCCCAAAAGAGGGATCCCTGTTTCTTTATCAAGTTCTTCATGGCTTCCTATTGTATCCCTTCCAAGCCCATTAGGAATAACCCTACTCCTCATCCATTTAGTTGAATGTTAAAGTCATCTTCTGTACTGTCAAGAGACATCCTGATAGAACAATGCTTTTAATTTTAGGTTCTGGCAAATCCACCAACTCCCTGCCTTACTCTTTGACCATGAATGCTATTGCATTTGCTGCACATTATAGATTCATACATCAGAACTTGCTTTCTTTTGTGACTTGGATCTTCATCATAATTGTTGAAGAAACACTGACTGACCTGAATATAAATGTCATTTACTCTGCCTGCCTTTCTCCTCTAGCAGTCAGATATTTTGAATTCATTGTCTCCCAACCTACATCAAGCCAAATTAGAAGAGAACATAAATTCTAAATAAATAGGCTTGCCAGGAACACGTTCTACCTTTATTTCTCGGAAGTTTTGACCAGATGAATTTAATTAGATAATGAGGAAGTGATTAGATTCTGAAACTGACAAAAGTGAAAATTGAAATATGTTGTTGGACTTAAATTCTTGACTTCCCATTGCAGTGTGGGAACAAATATTCAAAACATAAGTTGAGCATGGGTAAAGCCTCCGCCTAGGGCATGTCATCAGGTCCCGGCTGCTCCACATCCCATCCAGCTCCCTGCTAATGGCTGGGAAAAGCAACAGAAGATGGCCCAGGTGTTTGGGCCCCTGCACACATGTGGGAGACCCAGATGGAGCTCCTGGTTCCTGGAGTACGAACCAGAAGATAGATAGATGATCTTGCTCTCTCTGCTTCTCTCACTCTCTTTCAAAATTAATAAATTTAAAAAAATTAATTATTTTACTCTTATCATTAATGTACCTAGCACAGATACTAGGCTTTTTGAAAGAATGAGCTCAAGAAATATGAAAGTAAATGGAGATATAAACTTACTCTACTTAAGATTGTAAAAGCTGTATTAATCATTTACAAGCAAACATTTCAAAAAACAAAAGCAAATGTGTCACAACTGTACTTTTAAAAATATAACCAACATGAAAATCAATATGTACTTGAAAAACAAATTGCTTTCTTATTAAAAGATTTTTCTTTACAAATTTATTCAGAATAATATTTGCCCAAAAATAAACTGCCTTCCCAAATGTTAGAAGATTCAGTTTCTCAAAATCAGCAAATGAAAGAGTTATCTGCACCTCCATATTTATAGCAGCTCAATTCATATTAGCTAAGACATGGAATCAACCCAGATGTCCATCAACTGATGACTGGATAAAGAAATTATGGTTTATATACACAATGGAATACTACTCAACCATAAAAATATTAATGAAATCATATCTTTCCCAACAAAATTGATGCAATTGAAGACCATATGCTTAGTGAGATAAGCCAGTCCCAAAAGACAAATAGGTGTTTTCTCTGGTTTGTGGTAAATAATATACAGAGTATAAAAAAAGTAATGTATATGAGCAAAATTGTCATTTTGAGATTTGATTATTGTTTATAGCCCTTGTCTTTACTCCTGAAGAACAATGGTTTTTCCACTTGTTGCTTGTTGAATTCTTTACTTAGTGGTGAGTTAAGCCTGTGAATGTAAAGAGAATTGAACGTGTGCCTTTATATCAATTCAAAAAAAAGTAAGGTGAGAAGGCAGAGGGTAGAGAGAGTAATATCATTAAGTTCTTAAAACTGTGTATAAGAGGCCGGCGCCATGGCTCACTAGGCTAATCCTCCGCCTTGCGGCCCCGGTACACCAGGTTCTAGTCCCGGTCAGGGCACCAGATTCTGTCCCAGCTGCCCCTCTTCCAGTCCAGCCCTCTGCTGTGGCCCAGGAGTGCAGTGGAGGATGGCCCAAGTGCTTGGGCCCTGCACCCACATGGGAGACCAGGAGAAGCATCTGGCTCCTGGCTTCGGATCAGCGCAGTGCACTGGCCATAGTGCGCCGACCGCAACACACTGGCCGCGGCGGCCATTGGAGGGTGAACCAACGGCAAAAGGAAGACCTTTCTCTCTGTCTTTCTCTCTCTCTCACTGTCCACTCTGCCTGTCAAAAAAAAAAAAAAAAAAAAAACACTGTGTTTAAGAAATACATGATATCTGTTACTTTCATGTGTATAAAATGTTTTAAAAAAAGGTTTAACTTATTTTTAAAAACATAGGATCAAAATTATTATACAGGGCAACAGTAATAAGAGCAGAAAGTATTCTGTGAACCTCTTCACTTAATTCATTTATAATGACTCTATGGATGGTACTGTCCTCATCCTCAGTTAAAGATGGCGACAGCTCTCACAGTGAGAAATCTCTTCCCTCCACCCAGGGAGTCTGGCTCTCTCTCCCAACTTTTAGCTACTTTTAAATACTTTTTTTCTAATACTTTTTTTATAAGAACGTGCTGGTATTTGATCTTTACTCAAAAGGCAGTGCTTTTGCTCAAATATTCACATTTTTGGACTTTTTGTAGTAAAGATTCAGGAAAAGCAAGTCTGACATAACTTGACAGTGTGCAATTCTTACGTCAATTGTTCTATGTATCTGTAGCCAAGGAGAGAGGTTCCCCCTCGAAATCATTTCTACATTTAATTGTTAGAAGTTTACCATAATTGATAAGTGCTAATAAATCCATAATCGGTTGTTAAGTACTCATTTACAACTACTTTAAACTTATACTAGCTATGTGCTGCAGGATAATTTCTTTTTACAAAGAGATTATGACCTAGGAGGGGTGTAACATATATAAAACAGTACTATAAAGTATACAGGAAATTAAAGTGAAGCATTAATCTAATTACAATGCAGGATAACAGTAATGTGTGTGTTGTGTGGTGCTGACTACATATGGAATGCTAGTAACTCCCATGGGACTGTTAGGTAGTTCTCATTTTCTGGTTTAGGAATCTTAAAATATTTAAAATATTATTGAAGAACAATGCCACTTTAAAAATGAAGATTTATTTGAAAAGCAGAACAACAGAAAGAGGGATAGACAGAGTGAGAGAGAGGTCTTCCAGCCACTGGTTCATTCCCCACATGACCCCAACAGTCCAAGCTAGCCTATCACATGTGTCATTTTAACCTGCTGTGCCCCAATACAGGTACCAGGAATGCAATTTTTTTTTCTGTTGGCAAAATGCATTTAAATCATTCCTTTCTGATATTGTTAAGGCCGGCACTGTGGCTTAGTGGGTTAAGCCACCCCTTGCAGTGCCAGCATCCCACATGGGTGTGTTTTAAGACTCAGCTACTCTACTTCTTATCCAGCTCCCTGCTGATGTGCCTGAGAAAGCAGCAGAAGATGGCCCAAGTGTTTAGGCCCCTGAACTCATGTAGGAGACCAGAAGAAGCTCCTGGCTTCAGCCTGGCCCAGCTTGGGCTTTTGTGTCCATTTGGGAAGTGTACCAGTGGATAGAATATCTCTCTCTTTCTCTCTCTCCTTCTCTCTCTCTCTCTCTATATATATATATATATATATCTGCCTTTTAAATAAATAAATATATAAAGATAAAAAATAAAAAAATTAATGTTTGGGGAAGAAAATACTTGGAAAATTCAATTGGCAAAGCATAACTAAACTCTTAGTTTTCATATGACAAAAATCTTTGTAATACACACAGTTTAATATAAAAAACTTAAACATAATATTGAATTTAAGAAAAAATGTGCTCTGTAAGGTTGTTTTCTGAGTTATGTACTATTTTGTTATTTTTGTAGCTGGTATTTATTAAGAAGCATTCTAGTATCCATAGAAGCCTTAGTCTGTTTGCTTGTACTTCAATTGTTTTCCGAGTAGCAGTCTCCATAAATGGGAAGAAATGTTTCTCCATCTCAGTAATTTTCCAGTGGTATGCCTCAGAAATACTTTAAAATTCACAATGCATCTTTAAAGTTCTATGATCAGTAAAGACCCAAAGTAAGTTTTTAAAATAATAATGCATAACAAAAAGAGCTTGCAGTTGTATGGATGAAAATTTACTACAATACTTAGAACCTTAAACTATTTTTCTGTAAGCTATAATAACATGGATAGTACAACAGTCTAGCTTTGACCTGATTTGCAATTAGGAATGAGGAAACATTGCACCCTTGAAATCATTAACAGCATCAGAGTGTTCATTGGAATGTCTTCAGGTCTGCACTGTGAGCTCATCGTGAAAACAAACTCAAATGTCTGTGACTGCAATTTCCTTGGGGGAACTCATTTTAAAATTTAAATACAAACATATAATTCCCTCCGTAGCTTTAACAGTTTGTTTACTAGTGGATGGCACACATACAAATACATCACTTCTGAAAAATTGCATTTCTTTTTAGTTCACAGTTTTATCCACAGTTTATAATTATTTTCCTCCAAAGAAGAGCAGCAGTCATCTAATTTGTGACTATTTTCCAGAAATTTCCACACAATGAGTTCAGTGAAATGCTTTTTGGGGCCTAATTTTCAGAAAGGTAATGCCTGATAACAAGTTTCTTTTATCACTGACAAAGTCCTCATCACATGGTATGATGTGGACTGCTGGACGAGCAATGGGCAGTGGCCCATCTCCCGCCCCAAATCTTCCACTGACGATGCACTTGTGGACCACCAGGAGGGCTGAGAGGCGGACGAGGTGATAGGTGAATTAGTGACCATTCACAGGAACAATTGGCAGCTGCACTCTGTGAGGTTGGTGGTCTTGACTTTGTGTCATTTAGTGTCTCCATGAACTTGGTAGGATCCACATCATGTTTTCTTTTCAGTAATTCTCTCTCTGTGTGTGTGTGGGGGGGGGGGGGGGAGTATGTGATTATAAAGTAATATATGGTAAAACAGCTGGAATATTACATATATTATTAAACAGCAATATGCTTGAACATCTGGCAAATATAGAAAAGCACCACCAAAGGAGAGTAGGAAAAAAAGATCCCAACCTCAGCATTCCGAGACAACCATGGTTAAAATGTGTATTTCAATCTAGTACCTTATTGTAGTGACTTCTTACAGTATAAAAGTGACGATAATATATATAATTTATATATTTATCTCTGTGCAATAAAAACTCATGTGCATATACTTCAAAGTACTCAGTTAGTGGCTGCATAATAAGGAATATTACCTAGACTCCTGTAACCAAGAGCCATACCTTGCCATACCATTTGCAATATTTCTCGTCAAAAATTTAAAACTTCCTTGCAAATGTATTCATCGAAAGTACCTTTAAAATCATGATTTTATATGTACTAAAGTGGTTGAGATTTTCATGGTTAATGGATACCTGTGGCTCTGTTTTGAATTAACTATTTTCCTTAATGTAGATTTCTTTAACTTGTCTTTTAATTTAGATTAGATGCTTCTTAATCTATTAAATCATTAAGTTTTTCTTATTTTACCTTTTAATTTTTGCAAATTAGTCATGTCAAGTATTTGTTTCTAATTAACTGAAAATCGCAAATGCTTGAAGTGTTAATACTAGCACTAAAGCACTGTTATCAACAGGAGTTAATAGCTTAAAGTTGTTAAAATTTACTGATATGTTGCATTCTTTAAAATGTATGCAAATTCACCATCATTGAAAATAGTACCTTAAAAATCAGGGGACCAGCATTGTGGCATAGGGGTAAACCTCCCACCTGCACCTCCAGTATCCCACATGGGCGCCAGTTTGATTCCTGGCTGCTGCACTTCTAGCCCAACTCCCTGCTAATGCTCCTGGGAAAGCAGTGGAAGTTGCCCCAAGTGTTGGGATCCTTGCACTCATGGGGGAAACCCGGAAGAAGCTCTTCTCTCCTGCCTTTTGCATGGCCCAGTGCTGGCTATTGTGGCCATCTGGAGAATAAACTAGCAGATGGAAGATCTCTCTCTCTCTCCCATTATCTCAGTAGCTCTCACTTTCAAATAAATAAATAAATCTTTTGAAAAAATTAACACTGCATTGGTATTTATGTTCAAGCAGAATTGAAGAATGGATAATGCATTCTGGCTTAAAATAATATGAAACAATACATACATATGCATGGTATATATATATGGTTAAAGAGGACAATGAAATAATCAGTTGATACCATTGATTCAGTATCAATGCTATATTTTAAAATTTCACTTCTTGAAATATTTTTTATTTGAAATTATTAAGTGAAGCATTAAAACCCAATTTTTTTTCGGGATCTTTAATTGCTAAGTACAGTCCCAGGCCTTTGGAGCTGAGGGTTTGGCTGAGGCATTTGGCCACTTGGGATGTCTGCATCTCAGAGTGCCTTGGTTTGAGCTCTGGCTGCAGTTCTAATTCCAGCTTGCTGCTAATGTGCACCCTCAGAATCAACAGGTGGTGATTCAAGGAGGGGGTCCCTGCCACCCAGGAGAGAAACCTGAGTTCATCTCCTGGCCCAGTCCCAGCTGTTAACAGGAATTTGGGAAGTGAATCAGTGATGGGAGTACTATCCTTGTCTGTCTGTTTTTCTGCCTCTCAAGTAAATAATAATAATAAAAATAATACTAATACTAATAATAGTAATGAAGAACTGAGGGCTTTTACTTTAGAAGAGATGGCATTGGGTCCTGTGTTGTGGCACAGCAGGTTAAGCTACCACCTGAGAGGCCAGCATCACATATGAGCACTGGTTCAAGTCCCAGCTGCTCCACTTCCAATCTAGCTCCCTATTAATGCACCTGGGAAAGCATCAGAAGATGGCTCAAGTACCTGGGCCACTGCACCCACGTGGGAGATCCTGAGGGAGCTCCAGGTTCCTAACTTTGGCCCACCCCAGTCCCAGTCATTGTGGCCATTTGGGGAGTGAAACAACAGATGGAAGATCTCTCTCTCTCTTTCTGTAATTCTGCCTTTCAAATAAATAAATAAATCCTTTAAAAAAATGAGATGACTCCTTCCATTAGAAAACACTATTTCCATATTGTTACAGTATAGTCTAGTTTATATCCTTACAGTGGTCTCCCTTTATTTGTGGTGGACATGTTCCAAGACCCCTACTGGATGCCTGAAACCAAAATATATTCTACCCCCCACACCACCATGTATACATGCCTATGATAAATTTTAAATGACCAATTAGCACAGTAATAGATTAACAACCATAATAACAGAAATGCAAAAATCATAATGATCCACTATAATGAAAGTTATTTAAAGCTCAGGAATTGTTTACTTCTAGAATTTTCCATGTAATATTTCCATACCATGGATAACTGGAACTGTGAATGAGGGAACTATGAAATAAATCCACATAATTGCTTTGGTCACATGTTTATTAATGAGTCTATATTTTCACCAAGATTCATAGAAAATTGTCTCCTAAGTCTCATTTCTTGCTAATTTACTTGAGGAACCAAGACCTAAGTCCACGGGTGAAATTCGCAGATGGGATTTCATATCTGTGACTGGCAGTCTTAATGATTTTCGGGGTCAGACACACAGCATCACTGGCAGAGATAAAGAATCAAATGAAAAGTCAAGGGATAATGGCTAGTTGTGCATCTCATTCCCTTTTTCTCTACTTTCAGACAGAAATACACTCTAGTAGCTGTCACTCAGTCTCACTGCTTGGGCTGTTTCTGCCTGAGCTGTGAGTGACAGGGCCGGATATTGCTGTCTGAATTGCTAAGCATCCTCCAGGCAAAGACAATAATTAAAATATTCTGATTTCAAAGGGGGTAATTTTTTTGGCTCAATAATGTGACATAAGTGGATGAGAATACAGAATCAATTTTTAGTACTGCGCCATGTTAGTGGAGCACCTTTTTGTTTTGCCATTTAGTTACTCCTATCACATGTATGTCACACAGCCATGCATATTCATGTATGGTATATGTATATGCATGGGGAGTTTATAATGTTAAAGTGCTCTGTTATCTATTTATGAATCAATGAATGGTAGCATTTAGAAGAAAATCCTAGTCACCGTTGACTAACTGTTCCCCAGCATGTTTTATCTGATGTAAATTTAATATATTCCCATTCACATTTAAAGTGGGAGATAGTAAAATGAGATAGATGCATTTAATATGTAAAGGATTTCTGTTTTAATCTAACACAGTGCTAGTATTTTTACAATTTACGTCATTCACAAAAATTTACTGTGCAGATATTACAGTCAATATGAGATAGACCTGCAATCCAGCTGGGTTTCCTTTGGCTCTTGCTCCTGAAACTATGTGTTTTCAGAGACAAGTTGCTTAGTGGTGATTGACCCAAGGTGGCTCCCAAGGTTTAAAATCATCATTGTTACTCCAAATATGAGATGTTCTGTGCAATGGGATAAGGCTCATTTTGATGATTTGGGAGATTTGTAAACATTGGAAAACCTATTTGATATGGTCCCTTGGTCCCTCCCCTTCCCCTATGCAGTTGTATAAGAGATCATCAAGAAGTTCATGGAAAATGCATAAGATGAGAAAAATTTCTGCATGAGTTTCAAAAGATTTTACACAAAAATAAATACTCTTTTAATTCTATTTAATATCAAACTGACGTGCCCTCATGTTAACATCTAAAACACCAGCTGCTCCACTAGCTGGCTTCAAGGTAGTGCACTTATCTGACCTTTCACCATTTGCATCAATGTTGGAGTAGTTGTCCTCAACCTAGGGCATTCATTTAGCATTCAGAGGCACAGACTCACATGTCTGTGGCTTTCAGAGCTGTGTGTGAACCGAGCTGGACATGAAAGATTAGAGAGTGGTGCCTTGTATAGATTGCAGCCTGTAAGCCCTCTTAACAGTATTCAGATTGACTTACGAGCAGAGACAGATGGCAATATCTCAGCCAAAGAAAACATTTGGATATTAATTAATGCAACCCAAGGCTGCAAGTTTATAATGCTTAGCAAAAATTAAATGTTGGTAGATATTTGAGTACCTCAGAAGTCGGTATAACATTAACATATTAACAGAGTTTGGTTAAATACTTACTATTCAATTTCTTTGTTTATTCCTTCTATGAGCAACACTAATGAATTTCAAAGAGAGTGAGGCAGTACAATCCATGATACTTGTCCTCAGAAATATTCCATGAACCATAAAAAAGAAAGTATATGGGAAGCCATGTCTCAAGACCTGTTTCCCAGTCAGATAGGACTGTCCCTGTTTTGTAAATGGAAACATGTAAGTCACCAGGGATACTTAAATGTGCTGTAAAAGTTTTCCAAGAAATTAGGTTACATGCTTTGGAAGTCTAGCCCTTCAGAGTTGATCTTGGAGATTAGAATGGTTTTTAAGTGCATCCCGTGTTCTTTGTTTCTTGGAGGGGAAATGGCAGAGAAGTCACCCACCTTTCCCAGAAGGCACTGGGAGGTTTTCCTGTATCTCACTCTCGGGTGTGAAGGTCTTCAGGGAGCTGATTTGGCCATTGTGGCTGGCCAGGCCTCGGTCTTCTTCCCTCTCTCCTCTTTGCCCTCCTTGATCAACCTGGGGGTGAGGCTTCTCTTCCAAGCCAGAGCCTTGGAGGACAACCTCGGGTCCATTTGTTGTGTGTGACTCTTAACCCTTTCCTATCCCCTCAGCTGTATGACCACGATGTCCTGGGGAGCTGCTTGCACTGAGAGTCTCAGGCTGTGCTCAGAGCGTCCAGCACTTGCATCAGCTGGACAATCCAGGCTCTGTGCACCACTTTTCCACCTTCTCCATCCTTCATTTTTGTTTTTGCTATTTCTCCCTATTCAGCAGCTCCGTGTGAATAGATTGGATTATGAGTTAATGCAGGCCTATGGGTGGTTGCTAGGACAAAAAACCAGGGCTTTGTTTGGGGAGTGACATTTGCTCTCCAGCCTTCTCCTAGAAACAGAAGAGCTTTTCCTTCTTAAGTAGGTTTTTCTTTCCCCCGCTTTTGGTATACAGGTGATGGTTGTACCGGCCCTGTGTGTATCACAAGGGTTCCCTGCAGGCTGATGGCGAACAATGTTCGGATGAGCTGTTGGCTGAGTGTTTCTGTGTTCAATTCCACAGGAGGCGACCGGGATCGGATGACAGCGAATCATGAGAGCTATCTCCTCATGGCGAGCACCCAGAATGATATGGAAGACTGGGTGAAGTCCATTCGCCGAGTGATATGGGGCCCTTTTGGAGGAGGTGAGTACATCTTAAATCAAGCCTGTCTACCTCTTTGCACAGCTGATGTGACTATCATCTCTTGAAGCCGTGTTAGAACAAACAGCAAAGTGCTCAGCATTATTGTTAGACGTTTAGGTACTCCTAGAGACTTTAGATCACACAGCGTTAATAGCCAACCTTTTTGCCATGAATATTTTGAATTTTAAAAGTGGATACTATCTTTCTTTTAGTTTTGAATTTTTTCCATTTTACCAACAACAGAAGCATCCTAGATATGAAACAAATATTGGGGGCTATTAGATTTGGAAGCAATCCCAGCCCCTAACTGCTCTGTGGAATGGCAGAAGTTGGGATAAGAATCTGATGATTATTGCTATTAAAAAAAATAAAGTTTGGAGCAGGTGTTTGTAAATTTGGTAGTAATAAGGTTTTTTTTTAATCTTAATGTAATGTTGAGAATACAGCATATATAAAATAAGCTTAAATGTGCTATGCACAGAACTACAATGAGGAAGGAAAGATAAAGATATGTTCTTAGTCTATCAAGCAATATAAAATGAAATGATGGAAACAGAAAAATCATTCGAAGAAAAAAATGTACAGTAAATGGAATCAAAAAAGAAGATACAAAAATATTTATGTACAAACAACATGTACTTCCAAGAATGTAAAGCATAATTCTTTTATGTTGATGTAGTTAAAAATAAATTGTATTAAATCAAATTCATGGGGCTAATGTTGTGGTGTATAGAGGGCAAAACCACCAACTGTGGTGCCAGGATCCATATGGGCCCTGGTTCCAGTTCCAGCTGCTCCACTTCTGATCCAGCTCCCTGCTAATGTGCCTGGGAAAGCATCGGAAGATGGCCCAAGTGCTTGGGTCCCTGTACCCTCAGGGGAGACCTGTAAGAAGCTCCTGGCTCCTTGCTTCAGCCGAGCCCAGCCCCAGCCATTGCAGCCATCTGAGAAGTGAACCAAGAGATGAAAGACCTCTCTCTCTCTCTCTTCTTCTCTCTCTATATCTCTGCCTTTCAAATAAATAAATAAAGTTTTTTTTTTAAATAAAACTCACATTCATTAAGGGAATCCTATATTTATATATTTTTTAAAATTTATTTGAGAGACAGAGAGAAAGATAACTTCTCTCCACTGGTTCACTCCCCGAATAGCCCCAATAGCTAAGCTAGGGCCAGGCCAAAGCCAGAAGCTGGGAACTCCATCCTGGTCTCTCATGTGGGTGGCAGGGGCCCAAGTACTTGGGTCATCGTCTTCTGCCTTTCTGGGTACTACATTATCAGGAAGCTGGATTGGAAGTAGAACAACCAAGACTCGAACTGGCAATCCAATATGGGATGCCAGCATTGTAAGCAGTGTCATAATCTGCTGTACCCCCATATTTATATTATATTCTCTTTTGTGTATTGTCAGCATCCAGAATTCAGAAAGTCAATGTTTTTCCTCTGCTTAGACTTATTGATCATTCTACATTTTAAAATAATATTTCAATGCTTAGTTTAAAAAGTTAAAAATATTATATTTAAAATAGTAAAGATTCATTGGCAACATGTTGAATATTTTACTAGTTTAATAATAACTATCCACAAATCACCTGCTTTGCAGCAGCACCTTCTGTTGGGAGAGGGGGTGTCCTAACCAGAGTGACCTTGGCTCCTGGCTGGCCTGGAAGCAGTCTGGTTTACACCTGGCCTCCTGGGCAGAGTGTTAATAGCTCTACCGTTCACTCTCACTGTGCCCTAGCTTGAATGACATCATGTGTGACCACCCTATCATACCTATGGTGGCACATGAATGTGGGAAACATTTGAAAAGACCTGCAGGCTGAAATCGCCACCCCAGAGGCCCGGGTGAGGATTTCTCGTGATAGAAGCAAGAGACATGTATTTAAGTAGGCCAAACTGACAGGTACCCTCCAGGGCCAAGGATTGGGGGGGACCCCGGGGTTGTGTCTTGTCCAAGTTCCTGTTGCTTCTAACAACCTGCTTCCCCCTCTGTCACAAGATTGCTGGGGCTGCATGAAATCACAAGAAACCTTAATTCCTGCAGAAGCACGTGGCTGTGTTGAGGGATTTTTCCATCGTATCCCGCGTTCTCCGTTTTCTCCTCTTACAAAGGAGATCCAGTGAGCATTTCCAAATAAGTGGCCCCAGACAGTCCCATCAGCCCCGAATTCTGAGAAATAACTCGCGGGGGCCTTAGCGAGAGCTGCATATCAAGACTGTGGTCCTGGATTAGTTTATAGACTCTGTGTTTTGGGACGTACTTCAGGAGTTTTACAAATATTTGATTCAAACTAACTAAGATGTATTTTAGCCTAGAGTATTCATAATAAAAACAATGCTCTCAAGAATAAATTTTCTCTGCTCTCCTTAATTAGAGATTGTGATGAGAATGCAAGACAAGCCTTTCAAGTTTTCATTTAATTTACAAGAGATCCTTTGTGATTCCTCTGGATATCAGAAGGTTCTAAAATCAATACAGAACACGGAACCAAACTGAATGTTGACACTAATATGAGTTTGGGACTGTCACTCATAATCTTGGGTTTCCAGTGTTCATGTTAATGTTAATTAATTCTATGCTAATTTATTGAAATGTAAAGAAATGTCAAAAATTTTTTAAGCAATTAATTTGTATGACTAAAAACCCTTTTAATTTTCTTATATATTAAGATTATATTTAATATTAATATTTCATTGAAAAAATTTTCTATTTCTGCAGAATACTTTAAAACCAGTATTCAGTTCAACCCTGCCTTTTATGTATTATGTAATTACGACCCAGGGTGGGTGAGTAGCAGAACTGGGAAGAAACCCATGTCTTCCTCGTGCTTTAAAAAACAGTAGGGTGATCTACTACTTTTACTGTGGTAGTAAAAACCCCACAATTACAATCCCATGTCTAATTGATGGCATGTTCTTCAGCACATGAAAATCAGGAGTTTTGAAAGTATGATAATTAGAATTATATCACTTGGTGTATCCTTCAAAAATATCTGAATTGACAACATCAAGAATGCAATAAAAAGTGAAAGCATGGGGCTGGTGCTGTGGCTCACTTGGTTAATCCTCCACCTGCAGCGCTGGCATCCCATATGGGCGCCGGGTTCTAGTCCCAGTTGCTCCTCTTCCAGTCCAGCTCTCTGCTGTGGCCTGGGAAGCTAGTGGAGAATGGCCCAAGTGCTTGGGCCCTACACCCGCATGGGAGACCAGGAGGAGTCACCTAGCTCCTGGCTTTGGTTTGGCACAGGCCTGCCAGCCGTAGCAGCTATTTGGGGGGTGAACCAATGGAAAAGGAAGACCTTTCTCTCTGTTTCTCTCTCTCACTGTCTAACTCTGCCTTTCAAATAAAAAAAAATGGATAAGTAAAATGAGGTTCAGTATTGGCTTAACGACACTTAGGTCAAGTATGGACGTGTATATGAGAGTGGTCCCTAGTGATGTCATCGCCATCTTAGTTGCTCAGGCATATTCTGATGGTCATACAATGATAAAATTGACTGATGATCATCTCTCCATCACTAAGCAACACGTGACTATATATCCATAGGATGGGTTCTTATTCAGCCATGAAAAAGAAATGAAATACTGATTCTTGCCACAAGATGAATGAACCTTGAAAGCATTGTGGTTAGTGAAAGAAGCCAGTCACAAAAGACCAAATATTATCTAATTCCATTCAACAGGGAAATCTGTAAAGGCAGAAAGTATATTACTGGTTACTTAGGTCTGGGATGAAGAGCTACAGGTGTAGCCAAAAGGTATAGTGTTTCAGGAATTGACTGGTGATGGTTGTCGGTATCTGTGAATATACTAAAACGCATTGACTCATATGCTTTAAGTGAGTGAATTTTATGGTATGTGAATTATATCTCAATAAAGCTGTTAAAAATATCTGAACTGGCATAATTTACTCTCATGAGAGGGCACATTTCCTTTTCTATATTATTTGTGGACACCTTAATCCTAAACAATGATTTCTTGGCTTCCAACCTCCTTCCCCACTGCTCATTGATAACAATGATTAGATGGGACCAGTGGCATCAGAGAAGGTTACCACACATCACCATGATTTATCCATTACAATATTCAATTTAAATTTTAAATGTGTCTATTACTTCACTGTGGCAGTTTCATATCTTATGTTTTTAGTAACTTAATGTTTTTCATAAATCACTTAAGTTTATCTTTGAGTAGGTCGTATTATATGCAAAACATTTCCTCTTTGCCATTACAATAATGGAGATACGATTACATGGAGGTTGCTGAAAATTGCATCTCTTAGAAAGTTAAAACTGTTTTGTGAAAATCATAAAATGTAGGCCTGTGTAGTTATAGGCCTTTTCTTTTATTAAACAAAGCCAAGTTATAACAGATATTCACTCCTAACATGTATATATAATTGTCAATCAAAATTTAAAAACAAATATTCAGATGGCAGAAAGGAACCAATAGAAGTATGAAACACAGACTTCCTTTTAACTCACGGACCAATTTGGTATTGAGTCTAGGTACCTCAACTGAGTGCTAAATGCTCAGTGCCACCCCCAAACAGTCAATTCTGAGTTATCATTGCTAACCTGGAGTCATGGGTTTCTGCTGTAAACTGAAGCCCAAAAATTAGAAGGTTGAAACACTGATTTAGCTGCTCTTGGAGAAGTTTTTCTTCTCTTCTCCACCTCTCTTTGTTTCTTTTCCATTGTCTGTGAGTCAGTATTGTAGAAGTGCCTAGTTGGGTTCCAGGAGAGTGAGAATTCATGAATCATTCATTAGATCTGAGTGCTGAGCCTCACTTGAGCCCCCAACAAAATCAGACCCCTCCTGCATCTTTCTGCCTCCTCGGAGACCCAGCAAGGCAGTGCAAATCCTCCTTGTGAATAAGGTTATGATGACTAAGGGACCTGTGGGCAGACAAGGGTTAATTCCAAGGCACTGTGGTCTTGCCTCACAACCAGAGCAGCTGTGTGATCCTGGATATGTGCTTTTGCTTCCGTGTGCTTCTCTTTTCTCCCTTGTGAAAGACGAAAATTGGACAAAATTACTTTTCATTGCCAGCTCCAAAAATCCTGTGCTGCCAGTGATCCCTCCATACCCATGCTGTGTTAGGTGAAGGTTTCAGTTGGCTGAAGTCCTTCCCAGGGCAGCATGCCCTGTCTTGGCGGTGCTGAGTTAGCTGTCACTGTGGTCCTTTATTTTCCTAGCAGCATGCTTTGAGACAGAAGGCAGAAAAGGCATTTGGACCATGGGGCAGAAATAACTGATAATGGTCCTTTCAATGGCAGAATATTACCTATCTGGGCATGTGAGTCAGAGGACAGATGTTTTTAATGAGAATACCTTTTTATCACTCCTAATAGTTCTGTAAAGCTCCAGTGAATGGCTGGGAAGGAAGGTACAGGCTGTGGGGGTAAGTTGGGGTTAAAACACTAGCATTCCAAGTCTGTTCATGGAACAGCCAGGTGGATGAATGATTAACCCAGGGAGTAAGTCGTTCAGTGAGCAGGTCTCAGGAGGGCGGCGGGCATGGGAGCTGGAGGAAGGGGTGTCGAGAGGGAGCATGCGAGAGCATGTGAGAATGTTGAAAACAGAATCGTTTTACTAACCACGATTGGGGAAATCTGCATCTATAGAAAATACACACAAACACACACACACACACAAACACACACACGCACACACATACACGAGTGGATTTGTTTTACCTGCAGACTCTGCTACCGGATTTAAAATAGTTTTCTCTGTTATGCTCACAAACAGGTATACATATCCATTTAGAACAAACATGTGTACATATGTTTTAATGCCATACACATGAAGTCAACATTCAAAAGTAGGTT
Source organism: Oryctolagus cuniculus (assembly GCF_051225735.1). Classification (NCBI taxonomy): domain Eukaryota; kingdom Metazoa; phylum Chordata; class Mammalia; order Lagomorpha; family Leporidae; genus Oryctolagus; species Oryctolagus cuniculus. The sequence continues at coordinate 110,750,689 of NC_142874.1, forward strand.
TAATTGTAAAGAGTTTCCAAAAATGCAAGCCATGTACAGGAAGATAATAAATGCAGGTACGGAGCGGGGGGCAAAAACGGACCCCCTCAGAGGCGGTTTGGGGCCGTGTGACTTCTGGAGGGGCTGTGCCAGCCAGCTGTAAAGGTGCTGCACACACAGGAGCCAGAAGGTCAAAGAAAAGTCAAAAAGAAGAAAGGGGTTCGCACTGCAGCGTGGCATTCCCCCCTCCCCTCATATTGTTGTGACTGCACCTGCTGCATGTGACCGGCGGGCACTGGAGGCAGCCGCAGCCACAGCCATGGTGACGAGACAGCTGCAGCCCTGCCAGCTCGCGCCCGGCTCTCATTGAGAAAAGGGGAGAGGAGCGAGTGGAGGGGGTGGAGAAGCTCCCCGCAGCGCCACCTCCCCCGCGGATCCAAGGAGCCTCCCGGAATGGGCACCGGACTCCTCTGACACGGTGATTCCCTCGGGAGTTTGAAGACAGAAGGGAAAAGGCAGGAGCCTGCAGGGAGCATCAAAGGACGAGGGGTGCTGTAAAAGGCACGGGGGAGTCCTTTGAGAGGAATCCGTCAGGCACAGAGAGAGGCTTTCTGGAGAAGGGGCCATTACTTTCCTCCCCTTTGCTCAGATGAAAGAAGCCAGCAAGGACAGTCCTGAAGTATTCCTCAGGGGCCTTTCTGTTGTTGGACGGCTTTCCCCTTGTTGCGGGGCTGTTTGCTGACCTTCCCAAAGGAATCTCAGGCCAGCTGGGAAGATAGTACTTGACAATAATAATAATAGCAGTGCTAAAGCCATTGCCTGCTGCTTGAATGGGAAGTGTAGCTTGCTTGCTGCAGTACTTTTCCTGTGACATTCTGCAGAAACTTAAAGTAAAATACCTTAAAATCTCCCTGGAGTGGGCACACGATAAGGAAATTGTGGTTTTTTTGGAAAAAAAAAAAGTAATAAGAAGTAGTAACTTACCCCTAAACCTGCACCTGGATGATGAAAACCTTCGAGTTATAGAAATCAGCACTTCAAACTTAACTAATAAGCAAGCATGAGAAGGAGTGGCCGTGGGGCTTTGCACAGAGGCAGGTTTTAAGGAAGCGTGAAGCTGGCTCAGAACTTGGGGCTTGTATGATGCCTGAAGATAGAAATTCTGGGGCACGCCCCTCAGGTGCCTTAGCGTCAACTCCTTTCATCCCTAAAACTACATACAGAAGAATCAAACGGTGTTTTAGTTTTCGGAAAGGTAGGTAAATGCTGTGTTGATGTCCTTTATATCTGCATTTATTCTTGTGTGTATGTATTCTCGCTGATGCTTTAAGGTCAGTTTCTGTTCAGATAAAATGCAAGTTTGGAAACCTAGAGCTTAGAACTGCAAAAGAGCAATTCGTATGTGTCTTTGCTTGCCTGTACTAATTTTTCAAGGTCTGTATTGATCTGTTTCTCACTGCGTGTGAACAGGCTGGGTAGGTGGGGCTTAAGGAACAGTGGTCCTATAGGGATCACCTTGAGTGATGGGAGACTAAGCCAGCTGGGCTGACCCTCTGTCCACAGAGGAGGGGCCGGAGAGGCCGGAGCGGCCGAGGCTGTCTTGGGCCCTTCCCAAACCCAAAACAAGCAACCGTGGGGTGACCTCTGGAGTTAGATCCCCGGCAAATCCCTGTTTTGTGTTCCCATCTCTTCGCCTTTCCATCTGGCTGCCTGAGCTTGCCTCACCTTCACTGCTGAGAAAATATGCAAAATGATCTGTGGTGACCCCTTTGCAGGAGGCTTTCAACTGTATTGATTCATATCAGAATCAGGGTGACTCTCCAGATGTATTTACAAGGTGGCATTGGGGGAGGCCAAACACATGAACCATTAGGAACTGGGGGAGGAAAAATAGGCAATTTATGATCAGGAAAAGAACCCGAGACATTTCTGGATTGGTTTGTTTTGGGGGGACATACAGGGTGCAGCACAGGTAAAATGAAATGTATCGACATACTGTAAAATTACCCTTTGCTTTAAACTAAGAATAATTACATGGAACAGGTGTTTGAATAGGAACTAGGTGATTAACGGTAATGTCCCACCCAGTAAGCTGATAATGTAGCCAGGAGCTGAGTTGCATGACATCTTAGAGTCATTCCCTTTTCTCTTTGATCTGCCACCTATTAATTTACGATCCCTTCTGACTAAACAACAACAACAACAAAAAAAAAAAAAAAAAAAACGGGGAAGAAAACAAAATTTAAACAAATACAAAGAAATATAATAGGAACATTTCTTGTTGAAACCCTGGCTCCTTCTGGCTTTTCTTGTGAATAGTTAACATCTGGGCACGATCACCGATCACCGTGTGCTTTATTAGCAAAGAATCCGGTGCTAAAATTCCTGCCTCATCCAGCAGGGTGATAAAGAGATGTGTGTCCCTTAGGTTTTAGCTCTCTATCAGGAGTTTGTCGATTGCATGATTGATAGAGAAACTGATGAGGATAGAGGACAGGCCTGTCCCCGGGGCCTCCCCTCCTGCACAGCTGGTCTGCAGGAATCCTGGATCAGGCTGCTGCTCCTAGGTCCGCTTCCCGCCCAGGGGGGACGGCAGTGCGGTGAGGACCGCTCCCAGGGACCAGCGACAGCTGCTGCGGGCTGGTTTTAAAGCGGCGTCCTCTCCCTAGGGAGTGAGAGATGAAACATTTCTTCACCAAGCGGGTCCTTCGTGCTGTCGGAAGCGGAAAGGAGAGGAGGCGTGCGAGGCGTGCCGCCGCGGGAAGGGTCCTTTGCGGAGTCTGCGGGCTCGTCCCAGCCTGGGAGCACCTAGCAAAGGCTCAGTGTGGCCCCAGGGCTCTGCACCGCGGGAGGTCAGCGCTGTAGAGAATGAACTTCCCTCCCCAGCCTGGCTTCCGAGCCCCAGGGCGCCTCTCAGCGTGCGCTCCTTTGTGCTCTGCGAAATCTGGGCGCTAGTGTTGGGAGAAGGGGACCTGCGGCAGGTCAGCCTCAGCGGCGAGGAGAGCGTAGGGAGCCGGGGCGAGCGAGGGGAAGCAAAAGATGCGGACGTGGCCGCTTTTCCTGAGCCTCTGTTAAAGCACATTTTTCCCCGTTGTCAAGGGCAGGCCGACAGCAGAGGAGAATCGCCGAGTTTCCAGGGGCCTTGGAGAGCCCCTTAGGAGAAGGGAGGGTTTGTGAGCGCTCACTGCAAGCCAGGAGCCGCCTCCCCCGAGGCCTCCTCCCTCAGACCGCTTCGGTCGGTCCTCTGCTGCCCTCCTCTTCTCTCTCTTTCCTTGCGGGAGTCCGAATTAAGAGCACTGAAGATGTTTGTCCAGCGGTTTTAAAAATCTGAGCACTAAGACGTATCCATGGGGCGGGAAGCTGGGGTTTGTGGTTAGCTGTCATGTTCTGGTGAGATAAGATTCTAGCATTCCTTTTACCCTGTGGATTTTAAAATCCCAATTTCTCTTCGTCTGCATGAGGCCCACATCGGGAGCACCGCCGATGCTGTAATTACCGAAGTGCCTCACACTTTAGGTCTTGGACACTGCGGTCTCCCCAAAACAGGCTGGGCTGCTTGATTGCTGTGCTACCCCGACAGCAAAGTGATAACCCGATAGCAAAGTAAAATTTTAAACTCTGGCTTCTTGTTGATTTGTCCTAAGTTGCCCCTTTCCAGGCAATCAGTCACCAGTTCTCCTTTGGCTTTTGCTACACCTAGTGGCCGTACACTGTTGCTTCTTCTTTATATACCTCCAGCTCCTTTTCTGTCACCCCAGTTCTTTGTGCCTTGTTGCTTCCTGGGTGCCTCTTGTTTTCACCTAACTCGTGACTACTCAAGACAGCATCCATCCTCTCTCCGCCCATTCCCCACATTCTTCACACTGTCTTCGCCACACTGGCTGTCTTGTGAAGTGCTGTCCAGTCTCCATTTCTAGCACAGTCCTGTCCAGCCATGTGCCTGTGGGTCACAGGAGCGCGTCCTGCTCGGCATCATCATCAAGTCCTTCCAGCCACGGTCAACTGCACCTTCGTGTGCACACCCCTGCGTTTTGCAGGCCATCCCACTGTTTCTCCTGAAACAGTGTCCTACACCCCCTCTCTGTTTGTGCTGGCTTTCCCTCTGCGGTGAAGGTGGAGCTCTCTCCTCCCTGGGTGGTCCACACATCAGCTTTCTCCTCCAGGCACTGTTGTCTTTCCGTTCTTCATTAAGCTTTTTGGTTCACCATTTTTGTCTCTTACGTGTCATGTGCGCTACTATAGACTTGGTTGCCATATCCTCACAGCTATTTTAAAGAGCTTTCTACATGTCAATGGTATATACCATACACATACATAACACACACACATACACATGAGGGTAGGGGGAGTGTATGTACATCTTCTCCCAAAGTGAAAAATGGCACTAGGTCTGTTCAATCAGAGATTCCATGCTGATTGCAAACTGGTAAAATCTAATATTACTATCTTTCTTTTCCTGCTAGAGCTTGGCAATAAGGAATTGCAATAGAATGTTTTCGTAGTGGTGGTTTATTTTGTTTATGTTGTATTCATGGAAATCAGTTTGTCCAGAAGAATGCTACTTCCAAATCTACATAATGTTAGACTGCTTATAAGTGAGTCACTGATTGACTTATGTATCAAAATTATATGGGACCTCTGCCAAGGGATGCTGGGGCATGTTATGTTAGGGATGTTATGAAAAGACATGCAAAACAGGTTGTCTCAAACCTGTGAATTCAAACTGCTCAGGGATAAAGAAACATAGCTAAGTAATACCTACTCTCTTATAAGCACCACCCGAGTTCTGTAGAAAGTACGAGTGCTGATGAATCCAAGGTTGACCATGGGTTCTTCTGGAAAAACAGGAGTCACCCAAACTCATGACATGACATCAGTTTTTCTCCTGTGTGAGCCTGTGAGTAGTCAGATTCCCATGAAAACACATGTCTGTCTTTAACATAAATTGGAAAGTTTTTCAAAAATAAACAAAAGAAGAAGAGAAAGGAAGGAAAGAAAAAGGAGAGGGGGGGGAGTATCATTATATTCTTAGAATTGTATCTGTGAACTATACTGAATGTGTTCTCTATGTATCAATATCACATTAACAGGAAAAGATAAAGTGTCAGGTGGTAAAACACAAATAAGATAAAATATATTTACTATAAAGAGTGAAAACACATATCTGAATTGAAATAACATAGTGAACAAAGAAGAATTTTAGAATCCTGGACGCTTGTGTTTGTTTCCAAGTCTGCTATTTTGTACACGTGGCACCTCTGAATATGGCTCCTGTTTGTAAAAGAAAGAGCCATTGCACATTGTCTGTGAATGTCAGTGAGAAAAGGAGCTGTTTAGAAGATGTACAATGCAGAACCTGGATGCAATGGTATGTATAGCTGCCCTGCTAGAATAAGGCCAGGGACACTTGGTAACTATGCTTACCTAGCAACACTTTCTTAGTTTTTCAGTCCTTTAGTTTTGTCTCCTCTTCCCCATTGTGACAATGAAGAGTCAAGGTTCTACCAAGCAGTCACTTGTTATTATGGAGTCTGAGTAGATCTAGCCACTTAGCAAGCTGGTGACAAGCTGGAGGAAGCTTTGCCTGGCTTCCTGTCTTAGTTCTGTACTAACATGGATGCCTGTTATTTTCACCTACCCCATTTAACGTGGGTGAGTGTTCATTGCTAATTTAAATTATTACAATCCTGGTGATAGAATTTATCCTACTTAACAGAGTTTAAGTCAGAAAAAAAAAAAAAGTAAAGCAAATTCCCTCAACAGCTGAGCCTATGATCTATAAATAGGCAGAGACAGGAAGCTCTGAATAATAGCCAATAGAGAAGTTGGGCAAAAATAAGAACATTTTTAGCTTCTGACTTTTCATCATCGAAGTGTGGTTTTAGGGTTTTGTAAAAAGTAATGTCACAACCTGAGAAATATTGGTGAAGATCACTTGCACTGAAATTCTTCGTCCTTTTTCTATACTTAGGGAGGTAAAGTAGCTTGTTTTCATGTATGCGTTTATTCCACGGATGTTTATGAAGCAGTCATGCCTCAGCGATCTTTATATTAAGTTCCACTATTTAGAGAGACTTTCCTGTGGTTGGATGAAGTGCAAATGCAGCATCCCTAATCTGCAAAGCTCAAATCCAGAATGCTCCAAAATCCAGAATTTTGGGGATCCAACATGATTTTCTAGCAGAAAATTCCACAGCATGAAACTTTGTTTCATGCACAGTTATCAACACTGTGTAAGATTACCTTCAGAAAACATGTAAAACACGTATATGAAATGCAAATAAGTTTCTTGTTTAGACTTGTATTGCAACCCCAAGATATTTCATTATCATATAAGCAAATATTCCAAAATCTGAAAAAAAATCCAAAATAAATATTTTTGCTTCCAAGAATTTCAGATAAGGGGTTCATTCAACCTGTATGAACTTCAGATTCCTTTAGCGGTGGGGTCAGTCCCAATTCATGCAGTGTGTCTGTGGAACCTTGAAAAATTTACCAGTACTTTTCTGAAGCTTATAGAATAGATTGATAGTATGTAGCTGGCTTCCAATATTATTTGTAATCATAATAAATGTAAAATTACAATTATAATAATTGTAAAAGGAACTAGTTCAGTGTACACAGGTATCTATATGAATGTGTTAAGGAATCAAAGAAGAAATATATCAACTCTTGGGGTTGGGTGTGGAGGGAGTTGAGACAATTTCAGTGAAGACTTAACCAGAGATGATGTGAGCTAAATCTCACGGGGTAAAATTGTTCTAGGCTAATTGTTGAAAGCAAGACCTCCCTTCTAAAAAGAGCAGGAAGACATAAGTCACATCATATTTAGGAAACAACAAATAGTTAAGTATGGTTTGACAACATGTTGGTAGTGAGAAACAAGAGTGGATATGGCACAGTGTGTGGTACACAACACATGCTACCTAAACGTTTGTTGATTGGATGCTTGATAAGAGTTAGAGATGAGATTATGGGTGCTTCATTTCATCAATAGGAATTTGGCTGCAGAGACAGGCCAGTGGGCTTCATTGGAAGATTTAAGCCCAAGAATGGCATGATCTGACCTCATCAGTGATTTGGGAATGTAGCATTAAAGTGATATCTTCCTTCTGAGGAATGTAAGTCATTGCAGAGTGAAAGAGAGAAGGAGAGAGAGAGAGAGAGAGAGACTAAGAGAAGGTGATATAAAACATCCTTGTGGTGTCTATTGTGCTCTTCATCATGCCTTGTGTAGGGGCTACCCACTTTATAACCACAATCAGGACTACAGCTAGTAGAGCAGGTTTTACAGGTAATGTGACTTGACAAGTTTTACATATTTTAAGTTTGAGAAGGTTTTGAAATATCCATGTTGAGGGATCCAGTGGACCCTGAGAAGTCCAATGTGAGAGATTAGAACAGTAGACTATATAGAGATGTAAATCTGGGAGTAATTGATATGCATTGAGATTAGATGGAATTCAGCAGAGGAACTGTATAAAATAAAGTGAAAATTGGGTTGAGGACAGAACTCACATGGCCATCAAACTCACAAAAGGTTGCACTAGGTAGGCTAGTCAAAAAAGAGGGCATGCTGAAAGGTAAGATTCTTGTAACCTGGAAGCACCAGGGAGAAGAATGAGACTGATCATTTCACAGGGAAGGAACCATAAGACAAAAAATAAATTTGATCACCGGCAATTTGTTGGTAACTAGAAAAAGCCATTTAAGCAGAATGTCAGGTAAAGTCAAATTGCAATAGGTCAGTACAGTGGGTAAAGAGAATCAGTTATCCTTAACTGGGCATGCAGGTGCAAAGAGGCTAAGTGATTACAGAGCACATGGAGTCCCAGAAGGTTTGGCTTTGTATTTCTTTCTTTTCAGTTAGGAAGGTTGGAATTTGAATATTCATGGGTACTTTTAGAAGTTCACGGAGGGGCAGGCCATTGGCATGGCAGTTTAAGATGCTCCTTGGGAGGCCCGCATCCCATATTGGTGTGCCTGGTACCAGTGCTTTCTCCACTTCCAATTCTAGCTTCCTGTCTATGTGCATCCTGGAGGGCAGCAGATTAGGATTGAAGTATTTGAGTCCCTACCACCCACATGGGAAACGTGGATTGGGTTCCAGGATCCTGGCTTTCACCTGCTCCTGACCTGGCTGTTGCAAGCAGCTGAGGAGTGAACCAGTAGATGGAAGATCTCTGTCTCTGTCTCTCACTGCTTTTCAAATAATCTGAAAATAAATTTTAAAAAATTCAAGTTCATGGAAAATTTAATTAGATAATTTTATATTGGTGCAAAATAATTTTGAAATCCATACCTTTCATAATGTGCTTTCCCAGGAACTTTTTAAAGACCCTTCCCATTTATTTGATCACACTCACTAACTGGACAGGCTTCCTCTACAGTTGGGCCAATAAATCACCTGTAAAGAAAGGTGTCTACATTTCTCCCTCGCTCGTACCAGTTGGAACAGCCTTGGACAGGCATAATAAATTCACCTGTGTGATTTACCATCTCAGGCCAGAGAAAAGTCAGGTCCTTTCTGATGCTTTGTGACACCATCATTGTCTCCCAAGGGAAGTAAGCCTGACATGCCATCATCGGCCAGAAGCCCCACGGACAGCTCTGTCAAGAAGCGGGAAGCCTGCCTGGGCATGAGTGTGGCCTTAGGTGAACTGCCTGACCTGCAGCATAGGGAATATGCTCATTGATAATAATACACTGACCAGTGTGTCCATCCCCTGAGCTGGGAGCAAGCACCTGAGCTTTGTACATTTTTGTTAATTTTAAAATGTAAAGTTTCACTACTCTCTCAAGCAAAGTTTGAAATAAGGTAGTTCATTATCTTTTCAATTTAACTTTCTCCCTATCAATGATTTTCCCCACAAAGAACATTCCTATGCAGGAGGTTAAGCCACACCTTCCCCTGACCTACCCGCCCTGGGAGCTGGGGTGTTTGGCACTGCCTGTTTCTAGTACTGCAGAATACAGGGCACGCATCTCTGAAGGCACTTCCATCCGACCTCTTGTGGGTCACAGAACACAGGTAAGTTTACTTTGGTGCCAACATTTTTGAAATTCATGTATACAAAGGGATCTTCAGCCAGTTCATGGAAAAATGGACCGTGGATCTCAAGGTCTTTGGCACCAAATAAACTTATTTTTTAATTCCATTTTCCTCCAACCTTTTGAAGTACCTTTACTAACTGTATGCAAAACCAGTTCTACAGCAAAACACTGTCATTTCCCACTGTTTTTTTTTAAAATCATATGTGCAAATGGTCCACATGCTTTTACTTTCTTGTATATTGTATTGCTAGCAGGTATCAGCTTTTTATAAAGGAAATCACTTCCTTAAGCAGCACGCTCACTGAAGTGTCCAGAGTTTTCCCTCTGCTTTGTGTTCTGACCTTCTCCCTAATGAATATTTTCTCAGCATAGGTGACCCCTGCCCTAGTGTGCCGAGAGGAATTGGGGTCAGAGATCTAGTTAAGAGGCAGCGATCTTGTGCACACAGCAAGCAGGGGCAATGGATACAGAGGGGCTCTGAAATCCCACCACTCAGAAGAAATCTTGGTTGCACTATTTGCAAACTGTGTGACATTTGGCAACTTACTTGACTTTTTTGTGCATTAAATTCTGCATCCATAAAATGGAAGTAGTGGTGGGGCCCACACCTCTCAGTGTCCCATGAGTTTTAAATTTTTTTCTTTTTTAAATTTTAAAAAAATTGGTTGTTTGAGAGGCAGAGAGACAGAGTGCTCTTGTTTACTGGTCAGTCCTCAGATACCTGGAATGGCCTGGGCTGGATGGGAGCTGAAGCTGGGAGCCATGAACAGAATCCAGTTCTCCATAAGCATGGCAGGAACCCAATTGCTTGAGCCATACTGCTGCCTCCTGGAGTCTCATTAACAGGAACCTGGAGTTAGGAGGCAGAACTGGGTATCAACCCCAAGTACTCTTTATTGGAACATGGGCATCTTAATTAACTGCTAGGCTAAACACCTGCCCTGTCCTGTGAGTTTTTAAGGGAATTGAAATGCAGGGGCCAGCGCTGTGGCATAGCAGGTAAAGCCTCCACCCACAGTGCCTGGCATCCCATATGGGTGCCTGTTCAAGTGCAGTCTGCTCCACTTCTGATCCAGCTCTTTGCTGTGGCCTGGGAAAGCAATAAAGGATGGCCCAAGTCCTTGGGCCCCTGCACCCGTGTGGGGAACCCGGAAAGAAATCCTGGCTTTGGATCAGCCCAGTGCCGGCCGTTTCAGCCACTTGGGTAGTGAACCAGCAGATGGAAGACCTTTCTATCTCTCTCTCTGCCTCTCTTCTCTCTGTCTTTGCCTCTCTGCAATTCCGCCTTTCAAATAAATAAATAAATACATCTTTTTTAAAAAAAAGGAGAGAAATGCAGGTAAAATGTTTGGAACATGCCTGGAATCTATCTATCTATCTATGCTATTGTCACTGTTTAAAGCACAAGACAGGTGCACTATTTTACCCCATTTGGGAATTTCCAAATATTTTGCATGACTGGAAAATGAGAACTAACGATATTCGTGCCTAAATAAAAAAAAAAAAAAAGAACCGATATTCAGCAAACAGAGAGGGTTTTAGAGATGAGTAAATCTGAATATGGACTGCCATCCTGCCACATGATGCTGTGTAACTAACCTTGGAAAAGCCACTTCATCCCCCTGGGCTCCAGTTTCCTCCTATATAAATAGAATAGTCACCAGTTTCTATGATTCTTCCGATGGTCAGAGAATACGCATCAGGGACATAGTACATAATACATACATAAAGGATTTAAGTTTCTTTCTATACTTCCTGAGTAAATTCTTATTTTATTATGAGGTATCCCTGCATGCACAAGGACCTAAAAAGGAAACCAAAGCACACACCTAAAGCAAAGCTTCCTGTTCCTTTATCACCTCCCTCAGTTGTTGGCCACAGAAAGAAATCCTGGGAGTTTAAAAAAAGGAATGTTTGTTATTCCTTATAGTATAAAACTAACCCTTAGAAGTTTGGCTGTTATTCATAGCACACACAGAAGCTGAATTGGAACTTCTTTAGTTGATCTTCTGCTGGATTTGAAGAGAGCCATAATGTACTATATTTATCTATCCATAGTAAAAATATCCTAGCTACCTGGGATTATATTTCCCAATACCAATGTATTCTTCTGAATGATCCGTGCCTTTGAAAGTCTTTTTTCTTAGTTTTAGCAGAATACAGTGCAATCATTGCAAGCAAATAAGCACCACATTTGTTTTCAAAGAAATACACAGAAAAAAATCAGTATTCTCCATTCATAACCAATTTGTGGGCCTTGTTATTAAAACACTAGAATAGTTTCAGAATTATTATCACTGCTGAATGGATTAGAATTTTGTTTTTCTGCAAGTAACAGAAAGCCCATCTAACAGTGGATTGAAAACACAGGGGCTTATTTTTTCTTGCATTAAAAAAAACCTCTCTGGGGGCTGGCATTGAGGTATAGCAGGTAATGTCGCTGCCTGCAATACCAGCATCCCATATGCTTGCTTGCTGGCTCTCTCTCTCTCTCACCCTCCCTCTCTCTCTGTAACTATGACATCCAAATAAATAATTTTTTTAAAGCTATCTGGGTGCAGATGTTTGGCATAGCAGTTTAGATGTCACTTAGGACAGCCATAACTCATATCATAGTGTCTGGGTTTGAGTCCCAGCTCCACTTTCAATTCCTGCCTACTACTAATGTGTATCCTGGGAGGCACAGGTAATAGTTTCAGTACCTTGCAATATTTGACATATTGTTATCAAGGAACAGCTTGTTCTAAAGTCTACAAACTAAGCTAAATAGACCTGTTGTCTACTCTAATGTCTATTGCCCTTAGAAAATGCCATTTTCTAATTCTCCTTTATATGTACTTCAATATTGATATTAAGTCACACAACCTTATTTCCTAAAGGAATCTATGAATCCCTTTAGTGTTGGATCTGATACCAGATGTAGAATAGTTTTGTTTGGTGTTAGTGCTTCTATGTGGGCTAAGAATATTCTCTTTAGTAGAAAGTCATTATTGCTTGGAATGTGATGGCTTTGCACTACTGAATCTGGGAACAAATTATTTTACCAATGGGGAGGCAAAGCATCTGTTATTATTATCAAATCCTTAACCTAGTGGCTGGAAAGTAATCCCCCAAACATGCTGGAGTTGTACATCATTTCAACACACGGCTCTCATTTTCCTTCTCCTTTTGCGAAACTCATTAGACGATTAGAGTCATTTGGTTATTCATTCCATCTGGAAACACTGGAGTCACATTTATTCTGGCTCTTTCCCCACCTTTTCTCATAGGTTGATCTTGTCTGTTAAGCTACCACCTGATCTCAGTATATTTTAAAAGTATTGTCTCTTAGTCAGTGGGATCCCACAGGTAGAAGTGTGAGGTTGTTCAGGCCTAGTGAATACACCAAGCATGCGTGGCTTGTAGGTATTTTTAAATCATTGCTAACACAGACTTGGAGTTGACCTGCTTTTCTCTGTGTGTCAGTGATGCTAGACAGGGTACGTGATCTAATACCATCCCTACGAGAGCCAGCCACCAGGACCCCGCCTCTGCACATTCAGTGTGTATTGCTTTAGTCCCTCTCTCTCAAACAGGTGGATAACGTAAGGTTTTAAAGAGCAAACACTATCTGGAGCATTTTATGTGGAAACAAATTCAAGATTTCGTTCCTAGTCTTTTTCACCTTAATTTCAGTCATGGCATCACAACTCAATTAAAAACAAAAGAGGAAAAGAGAAATGAACCTAATTTAAACTAAATGTAAATTGGACATAAAGATAAGACTAAAAAATGTAGTTTGTCTGTTAACTGCAGAATATTACCATGTTTAAGCTTTTGAATGCAATTTCTTTCCCAGAAGAAACAAAATAAAAGCTGCAAACTGAAATCACATTTTTTTTTACAGTGCTTCTTATTTCAAAGTATATATCACAGTATTTCTATTTTGATTGAACTTAACACAAGCATAAGGCTACCCTTTCCAATTTGTTGAATTGAATAATATGAATTAATTTAGTTGTATGATAATGTGAAATATCCAATGTTTGCTAGCATTCCGGTCTTTGTTTTTCCTTTACATTGAGTTTCAAAAGAAAATAGCAAAGGGAGAAGAGAGAAATTTCTCAAGTGTACATTAATCCTTTATTTTTCCAGGTATCTTTGGACAGAAACTGGAAGACACTGTCCGCTATGAGAAGAGATACGGGAACCACCTGGCCCCAATGCTGGTGGAGCAGTGCGTGGACTTCATCCGACAAAGGGGGCTGAAAGAAGAGGGTCTCTTCCGGCTGCCAGGCCAGGCTAATCTTGTCAAGGAGCTCCAGGATGCCTTTGACTGTGGAGAGAAGCCGTCATTTGACAGGTAGATGTCTAGATTTTACTATCTTTCCTAGAGGAATTGAGGCTGAACTGAAAGGAAGCAATGAGCTGAGACAACTCAACCTTGATTGAAATGCTGTTTAGAAGGTGAATTATTTGATCAATCTTTATTAAGTTACAAAGTCAAAACTGTGATACCTAGATGTCTTTCTCTTCCATACTTTTTTTTTCCTCTGTCTTAAAATATTATTATTTGTTCTTTTCCTTTGGTCCTAAGTTAATGCTATATTAAACTATTGCATCAGAAAAAGTGGTCTTGTAAAATAAGAATATTTTTTGTTTGATTTTTTGGAAAATTCTTTTAATAAAGGGACATTTAAAGTACTGCTAAGTAGAGATTTGTATGTTTCCAATGTAAATAAAATAACTTCTTAATAATAATAAAACCATTATAATTTTAAATATATTGCTCCTCTCTCATCCTGAATACATTTACAAGGACAAAATAAATATAGCATATGTGGCCTGTGTTATGGTGCAGCAAGTTAAACTGTCACTTGCAACATGGGCAGCACATATGGGAGTGCCAATTCAAATCCCAGCCCAAACACTTTGGATCTGGCCCCCTACTAATACCCCCCTAGAGGCAGCAAGTGATGGTCCAACTACTCTGGTTCCTGCCATCTATGTGAGAGACCAGATGGAGTTTCTAGCTCCTGGTTTTGACTTGGCCCAGCCTCTGCTGTTGTGGGCATTTGGGGAATTGACCAGTGGATGAAAGAATTCTCTCTCCCTCTCAGCTTTTCAAATGAATAATTAAGTAAATCTTTTTTTTTTTTTTAAAGGAGTATAGCATAGTGAAATTCAAAAAATAATGGAAGGCTCAGAGAAAATATAAAGTCCATTGGCTATGAATTAATCAGTCAATATTTTTTAATTATCTCCTTCTCTTCACTTTTTAAAAATTTAGTAGAAAAAAATCTTTAATCCTGTGGGGAGCAACTCAGACTAGACTGTTACTCGAATTAAGACTTATTCTATGCATCTGCTCTCCCACAATATGGCGCTGGGAGAGGAGGAAACAGCTTCTACACAGCTGCCTCCAGTTCAACCAATAAACTGTAGGACCTGCTCCTGATTGGAGGAGAGCAGCGTACTCGGCGTGTGGGTAGCAGAGTTGGGATTGGTGGAAGAGGACTATAAAGGAGGAGAGAGACAACATGCACCAGGAACATCTAAGAGGAACACCTGTGCAGCCCCCGAGAGAGCCGGCCGGCAGTGTGCCGCTCCCCCGCGGAAGTGGGGAAAGTGGCTAGGGGAAACCGCCCTTCCACGGAGGTGGAAGGGTCGGTAGCCAACCCGGGAAGAACCAGCAGCAAACCCGGGGAGGGCCGAGCAGACAAAAGAACAACGCAGGGTTCTGTGTCGTTCCTCCACGAAGAGGGGGAGCGACAAATCCTAGTATTAAATACTGTACAGCAGAAATCTTTCTATATTGATAGCTGAAAAATTCCTTTTATTTGGATATGTTTTAATATTTCACCACTAACAACTTATAAAAGCATTATCTTTAATATCTAATATTTCACTCTACAGATATATTAATAACCATTTCAACATTATTAGACATTTATTTGTGACTATTTCATATTTGTAGATATTGTAGTTGATATACATTAAGATAAATGTTTTCTATTTTAGATGATTTACTTAGGGGATATTTTCTTATTGAATTTTGTAGATAAGAATAATCTTGACACAGATTGAATTTTTTCAGAGTTTGGAGCAAAGTCATGTGCCACCTAATAATTTTGTCAATGGCAGACCACGTATGTGACAGTGGTCCCTTCAGATTATATAAGCTAGTGATGATGTCTGACTGTCTTAATTTGTATAAGTACACATTCATCCAACAATGAAGTTCTTGGAATTTATCACCACTGTTAAGAAGCACATTGCGGCCGGCGCTGTGGCTGAATAGGCTAATCCTCCACCTTGCGGCACCGGCACACCGGGTTCTAGTCCCAGTCGGGGTGCCGGATTCTGTCCCGGTTGCCCCTCTTCCAGTCCAGCTCTCTGCTATGGCCCGGGAGTGCAGTGGAGGATGGCCCAAGTGCTTGGGCCCTGCACCCGCATGGGAGACCAGAAAAAAAGCACCTGGCTCCTGGCTTCGGATCAGTGCGATGCACCGGCCTCAGCACGCCGGCCGCGGTGGCCATTGGAGGGTGAACCAACGGCAAAAGGAAGACCTTTCTCTCTGTCTCTCTCTTTCTCTCTCACTGTCCACTCTGCCTGTAAAAACAAACAAACAAACAAACAAACAAACAAAAACCACACAGACATGAGTCTCTGATCACTTTGGAAAAAAAAAGAAAAGAAACACATTGCTCTACTTTCATGGACATAGTGAGACATCTTGGAGATGGGCTCCAAGTCTAAAAATTCATGTATGTGTCATAGATGCCTTACACACAAAGCCTGTGGGTAATTTAATACAATATTTTAAACAATTTTGTGCGTGAAACAAAGTTTATTTACATTGATCCCTCAGACTGGTGGGGCTCCAAAAGCTTCAGGTTTTGGGGCATTTGGGACTTTAAATTTTGGGGTTGAGAATGTTCAGCATCTGTGGAGGGGAATGGAGGGTTATTCTGTATATTTTAGAATACCTGTAAGAGATGATGTACCCAGTAAGCAAACATTTTCAAATCAAGTTCTTCATAACTTTTTTAAAAATATTAATATATTTATTTGAAAGGCAGAAAGACAGAGAGATCTTCCATCCCCCGATTCATTCCCCAAATGGCCGCAATGGCCAGGGCTGGGCCAGGCGAATCCAGGAACCAGGACCTTCTTCTGATCTCTCATGCATCCTCCACTGCTTTCCCAGGCTCATTAGCAGGCAACTGGATCAGAAGTGGAACAGCCAGGTCTCGAAAGGGCATCTATATGGGCTGCTGGCACTGCAGGCATAGCTTAACCCACTTCACCAGAGCACTGGCCCCTCTTCAAAACTTGTGACTGGCAATAAAATACTGTGCACTTTTCTCCTAATTATTAAAATGTATATATTTTTGTGTAAAGCACATCAATGCATGCATAAGCAGATGGAATAAAATGTAGCAAAAGAATTGTTTTGCCAAGAGAAATCATGAAGTGCTAAGTCTTCTGGAAACATTAACAAGGAGTCATGGTCACACCCATCAGGGCTCTGTAACTCGTGTTTTACTGACTTTGATCTTTTCCTTGTGGTCGTTTCTGTGAGAATCTTTTACCAGATGGGGCTGCAGTCACAGGCCACTCGGGTTTCTCCAGACTTTTCTTCAGAATGGAACAGTTCCTTTTGTAGTGCCTCCTCTCTCTTGCACTACCTTATATACAAATAAAAGAAGCCAACTAGTGCATTCAACATGTGGCCTGAGAACCCCCTTAGCCAGGGCCAAAAGTTCCTCAGGATTATGGACTATGTTCCAAGTTACAGAATTTGACAATGCTGTTCATTTCTCCAGCATGTTTTGCAAGCATTCACCTTTCTGTAGTCTCAAAGAGCACTTTTCCCCACTGTTCCAGATTCTGCCTGTTCCCAGTGCCAATACCATCTACCATAGATTTTTTGTTGTTGTTGCAGGAGCACCAAAAAAAAAAAAAATCCCTGTTTTATGGAATATACTGCTACATAACAAAAACTCCAAACTGGTTTTGGTTTTAAAAAATAGCAAACTTTTCAGATTCTACAATACGTGGCACAAATGCCCTGTGTTCCACTTGGTATTGGTTGCCACAATCAAGTGCAGAGAACTTGATCCTCAAGTCTAGTGCCTATGCTGGTTGAGAGCAGCCGATAGCTGATTGAACAACTTGCCTTCTCTTTCTGTTTGCAGTCTGGGATCCCTCAGGGCTTCTTCCTTTCTAAGCCCTTTCTCAATAACCCCACAAGGATGGTATATTAATTACTATGTCCTTGTGTTACAGATACAGAAATTGAAGCTTTAAAAGACAAGGAGCATCATCCAAATAATAAATGACACATTTATAGTCTGAACCAGGCCTACCTGACTTCTGTGCTCTTAATTGTTATGCTATAAACATTGATCAAAAGGATGTGGGAAGTCGTAGATCAGATGGCATAGCAGTAGTGCCTCTGGCAACAGTAGCAAACCTGTCCATGCCACGGAGCAGATACACTGCAGTGGTCTCCTCTATCACTCGTAAATCCTCCAAAGACATGTGGTACAGAACATAGGAAGAATGTCTTGTCAATTATCAGGACAGATCCTTCATAGTACTCATGTCTGGTATTCTCTAAAGTGAACTCCTACTATTTCTTCAAGTGTTTAGGTTTCAAAGTCTGTAAGGCCCAGTGTTTAAGCACCAATTTGGGTTTTTATCACACTCTCACAGCAGAACTACATGTACTTTTGTGTTTTTAGGGGAAATTTAAAAGCAGCTTTAATTCAGAGTATCCAGAGATTAAGGCAAGTTTGCTAAGCTTGTCATTGTTTTATGCTTATTTTTATACTTTTATTTGTAATACACACATAGAAACAGTACATATTTCTGGGGTAGGGTATGATATTTCAATATGTATATACAGTGTGTAATGATCAAATCAGTGTAATCAATATATGTATATGTAATATATATCAATTCAGGAATCTGTCATTTCTTTGTGTATCCTCCTTAAAGTAATGTTTGGGTGATTTGCCTATTTTTAAAGTAAGATCATTTGATTTTCCTGCTGTTGAGTTCTTCGAGATCATTATATATTCTAGGTATTAATCCCTTGTTATTTGAGTAGTTTCCAAATATTCTCTTCCATTAAATTGACTTGCTCTTCACTCTGTTGATTGTTTCACTTGTTATGCAGAAGCATTTTAGTTTAATGTAATCCTGTAAGTCAATTTTTGCTTTTGTTTCCTGTGCCTTTGGAATAATATCAAAAAATCTTTGCCCAGGTTAGTATCTTAAAGTATTCGTCTGATATTTTTCTTCTACCAGTTTCAGAGTTTGGACTCTTACGTTAAAGTCTGATCCATTCTGAATTGATTTGTATATATTTCTTGATGTGATGTATTTTGGGTATTAATGTGTGTATGTTGAGCCACCCTGTGTGCTTGGGATAGATCTCAATTGATCATAGTGTAAAATCGTTTTTAAGATTTATTTATTTATTTGAGATGGACTGACAGAGAGAGGGAGGGAGGGAGAAAGAGAGACACACAGAGACAGAGAGAGATCTTCCATCTGCTATTTCGCTCCCCAAATGGGCACAATAGCCTGGACTAGGTGAAGCTGAAGCCAGGAACCACCCAGTTTTTCCACGTAAGTGACAGGAACTGAAGTTCTTGGGCTATCATCTGCTGTTTCCCAGGTGCATTAGCCAAGAACTGCATCAGAACTGGGGCAGTTGGAACTCAAACTGTCACTAAATCGGAGTTGCAGGCATCCCAAGCAATGGTTAACCTGCTGTACCGCAATGCCTGCCCCATGTATAATCTTTTTTATGAGCTATTAGATTGGATTTGCTGACATTTTGTTGAGAATTTTTTCCTCTATGCTCATCCAGGATATTGGGCTGTAGTTTACTTTTCCACCGTGTGCTTGTCTGGTGTTAGTATTAGGGTAACGCTAGTTGAAAGTTTGGCAGGGTTTCCACCCTTTCAATAATTAGTAATAGTTTAAGAATTGGCATTAGTTCTTCAAATGTTTAGGAAAATTCAGTAATGAAGCGATCCACCCTGGGTTTTTCTTCCTTGGGAAACTTTTGTATTACTGATTTAATCCCATTACATATTATCAGACTGTCTGGGTTTTCTATTTCCTCACGGTTGTGGTTCAGTTTTGATTATATGTGTGCATAAATCGATTAATTTCTTTTGAATTTTCCAATTTGTTGCATATAGTTTTTAATATTAATCCCTAGTGGTCCTTTTAATGTGGTATCAGTTGCATATTTCCTTTTTATCTGGTTTTATTATTTGAGTTTCTCTCTCTCTGTCTGGAATTGTATCTAATCTTTATCTAAAGCTTTTCTTAGATAAAACAATTTTAGTTTTTCCCCCGCTGAGTATGATGTAGGATATCAGATATAACTAGTTTCTAAACAAAACAAAACCCTTTTTGTTTCTCTGAAACCCTGATCTTTGATTTTCCATTTTCCTTTCTTTTACTCTGGTCTCCGTTGTTTATTTCCTTATTTATTTCTTATTATGGATGTGGTTTTTGTCTTGCTTTTCCAGTTTCCTCAGTTACATCATTATGTTGTAAAAATTTTTAAACATTTTTGATGTAGGCACGTATCACTATAAGCTTTCCTCTTAGTATTTCTTTTTCTGTGTTCCATAGGTTGTTGTAGTATGTTGTGTTCTCATTTATGTTTCAAGAGAGTTTTTAATTTCCCTTTTGACTTCTTTCTTTTTCCATTTGTCATTCAAAAAGTGTTTAATTTCCATGTATTAGTACAGTTGCCAAAATTCCTCTTTTCATTGATTTGTAATTTTATTCCTTTGTGGTTGGAAAATATGCACTGGTGTTCTACTTTATTGATATTTTTTAGTCTTGTTTAATGGCTTGACATATTATCTGTTGGATAATATTCCATGTGATGATGATAAGTATGTATATTCTCGGGCCAGTGCTGTGGCATAGCAGATAAGGCTGCCGCCTACCATGCCGGCATCCCATATGAGTGTCAGTTCGAGTCCCATAAGCTCCATTTCCAATCCAACTCTCTGATATGGCCTGGAAAAGCAGTGAAAAATGGCCAGGGTCCTTGGGCCCCAGCACCTACGTGGGAGCCCTGGTGGAAGCACCAGAAGAAGCTCCTGGCTCCTTGGTATGGATCACCTCAGCTCCAGCCATTGCAGATCTTTGGGAGTGAACCAGCAGATGGAAGACCTCTCTCTCTCTCTCCCTCTCTCTCTCTCTCTCTCCCTCTCTCTCCCTCTCTCTCCCTCTCTCTCCCTCTCTCTCCCTCTCCCTGCCTCTGCCTCTCTGTGATTGTGGCTTTCAAATAAATAAATAAAATTTTTAAAAAGAGTGTATATTCTGCATCTATTATGTGAAAAGATCTGTGAACGTCAGTTTGGTTCTTTTGGTCTATAGTATAGTTTAACTCTGATGTCTCTTTGGTGTCTTTTGTCTGGATGATCTGTCCATTGATGAAAGTAAGATGTTGAAGTTCCTCACTATGGTTGTGTTAGAATCTATCTCTCAGAGACAATAATGTTTGTTTTATATAATTGACTGCTTCAGCACTAGGAGCACACATAATTGCAATCGTTTGCTCCGCTTGTTGAATTGATCTTTTTATCGTTGTATAGTGGCCCCTTTGTCTATTTTTCAGTTTTTGACATAAATTCCATTTTATATGATACAAATATAGCTACTCTTGCTTATTTTTGGTTTCTATTTACATGGTGTATCTTCTTGCATTTTGACTTATTTAGTCTATATGTGTTTGTAATGGTGAAGTGAATTTTTTGTTGGCAGAATATAGTTGGGTCTTTGTTTACCCATTCAGCCAGTTGTTATCTTTTAATCAGGGAATTTTCATCTGCTTATGGTCAAGGTTGTTATTGAAAAGTAATGACATACTTCTGTTATCTTGTTTATGTTTCTCTGACCATTTTATAATGTGTTATTAATCTTTGTGGTTTTGTTTTTTTCTGGTATTGGTAAGGTTTGATGCTCATTCTATTTGTGCATCTGCTGTACTAGTGAGTTTTATACTTTCATGTGTTTTCACAACAGAAATACTACCCTTTCTAGTGTAGAACTCCCTTAAGCATGACTTGTAAAGCCAGTCTGGCGGTGATGAATTCCCGCAGTTTTTACCTTGTCTTTCAAGGACTATTTTTCAAGGATAGTTGTGCCTGGTGTAATATTCCTGGTTGGCAATTTTTCATCTCTTTCATGGCTTTGAAAATCATAGCAAATTCTCTCTCTCTCTCTCTCTCTCTTTCTTTCTCTCTCTCTATAAGGTCTCCATTGAGATGTCAGCTGTTACCCTAATGCGTATTTCCTTATATATGACTTGAGATTTTTGTCTTCTTTTTAGTTAAGAATTCTCTTTTGATCATTTCACTATAATACCTTGGAGATCGTTTTGGTCAGACATATTAGGGGTCATTTGAGCTTCCTAGATCCAAATGTACAAATTCCCAAGATTTGAAAAGTTTTCAGAAACTACAAGGGTATTTCAAAGAGTTCATTGAAAATGGAGTAAAAGAAATTATGGTGAAAAAATTTCTAAATCCATGCATGTTTTTCACATAATATACATTTCTCATGAGCTTTTGGAAGATTTACTGCATATTATTGAATAGATTTTCTGTCTTTTACATTCTTTTCACCTTCTGGAGTATTCTTGCTAATGTTTAATTGCCTAATGATATCCCAGAAGACTTGTAGGCTTTCTTCATTCTTTTTCTTTTCTTCTGTTTCTGACTGAGTTATTTCAAAAGACCTATCTTCAAACTCAGAAATTTTTTCATCTGCTTGAAACCATTTTTCTATTTAGGCTCTTCCTTGTATTTTTAACTTTGTTTATTGAGTTGGCAGAGCCAAATTTAGTTCTTTTTTATGATTTCTATCTCTCTGCTGAATAGTATATTCATATTATGAGTTGCCTTCCTGATATTATTGAATTTTCTATATTCTCTTGTGTCTCATTAAGTTTCCTTAAAATCATTATTTTGAATTATTTTTCAGATAATTCATTGATTTCCTTCCCTTTGGAGTCTGTTGTTTGAGGGTTATCAACCCTTGGAGATTCAAACTAATAAACTTTTTTTTTTTAATTCCTATGTTGTTAAAATGTTTTTCAAAATGGAATTGAAAAATAAGTTTGTTTTGGTGAAAAAGACTTGTGAAATTCATGCTTATTTGTTTAGGCATCCAGGAGATCTAACAATTTGATTGGGTGGCTTTTGGAGTAAGACTTTCTGCTGGCGGTATGTCCTAGGATGTCAGTAGGATAGATGTGTTGCTTTTGATTCCAAGCGAGTAGTGTCAGTGTAGGTTCTTCAGTTTAATGAACATTGGTTATATCTGTGGATTTCTCAGTGTTGTAGACTGCAGGGGTTGTTGATTGAACCACCAGCAGGGATGCAGCTTTTTTAGGTGGGGTACTTTGCCTAAGAGCTCTGGTCATGGTATGCGCAGATGTGGGTGAACAACACCCATCAGTTTCTGTGGGTCATATACAGTAAGGCCATTCTAGAGGACTCATGGAGGTGAGGCACAGCTCCTGCTCCAGCAAAGGACACGGAGGCCAGGCCACTGCATGGGCTTCGGTAGGTGTGACACGGTGGATCTGGTAGCGGGATAGGACATCTCTCAGTGTCTGAGGGATACATGGATTTCTGGATGCACCAGTGAGTCCAAATGGTGTACTTGTCAATGTTTATGTGTTGCCCTGAGGACCTTTTTTTCTTATAAGATTTATTTTATTTATTTGAATGTCAGAGTTACAGAAAGGCAGAGTCAGAGAGAGAGGATAGAGACAGGTCTTCCAACTGCTGGTTCACTCCCAAGAAGGCTGCAATGGCCAGAACCATGCCAATCTAAAGCCAGAAGCAGACACTTCTTCCCATTCTCCCACATGGGTGCAGGGGCCCGAGTACTTGGGCCATCTTCTACTGCTTTCCCAGGCCATGACAGAGAACTGGATGGGAAATGCAGCCGGAGCTCAAACTGGCACCCATATGGGATGCTGGCACTGCAGGCGGTGGCTTTACCCGCCACGCCACAGTGCCAGCCCTGCCCTGAATATCTTAATGGGGTATCTGAGGCCCACCTGCTAGTGGCAGGCTTCCTGGCTGCTTCTTAGAGCCTAGTTTGAGTGGGTGAGGCCTCTCTTCTCCTTCTCAGGGCCTTAGTAGGCCAAGCTACTCAGGGCAGATTGTCAGGTGTTTGCTGAGGGTTTGGCACCTTGTCTGTTTCCTGGGCCTCTAAAGATGTGCAAATTTATTTGTAATACACACTATTTCAAGTTAGTTTCATCAAAGTTCACCAGATAAAAAAAAATGATTTTTAAAAAAGAATATAACTTGGGGCTGGTGCTGTGATGTACTGAGTTAAAGCCCTGGCCTGCAGCCCCAGCATCCCATGTGGTCACTGGTTCGAGTCCCAGCTGCTCCACTTCTGATACAACTCTCTAGTATTGCCTGGGAAAGCAGTAGAAGATGGCCCAAGTGCTTGGACCCCTGCCCCTGTGTGGGAGACCTAGAAGAGGCTCCTGGCTCCTGGCTTCAGATTGACTCAGCTCCAGCTGTTGCAGCCATTTGGGGAGTGAACCAGTGGATGGAAGACCTCTCTCTCTCTCTCTCTCTCCCTCTCTCTCTGGCTCTACCTCTCTCTGTAACTCTGTCTTTCAAATAAATACAATAAATACAAAAAAAAAAACTTAAAAAATACAGACTCTGCAAAATATTGAATGGATACTAGTATGAAAAGCAAAATACAGATATTTTTCATTATGAAGCATATTGAAGAATGAGAATGCATAAATTATTCTGTCTTTTCTAACAAGGAATGCTTCTCACTAAAGAGTCAATAGGATTTACCTTTCATCTTTATTCATTACATTATATTAAAATTTGGAAAGACGTTCCCACATGTATTCTGAAAAGATAATCTCTGTTCAGGGACATCATTGCTCTCATATAAAGCCCTGAGATTTGGTTTGTAAAGTGAACCTTCTATAATGATATATATTAACACTTAAGATTTTAACAGCATACATCTTTATTAAATTTTAGTTTAAATTTTATGAAAGTTATATTTTAAAGAATAATATTTTGTATACAATTTAAAGTATGTAGTAACATTAGGAGGAAAGATAAACATTTTATGATTCAGCAGTCCAGGAAGATCTCATTATAGATGGCATATAAATAAGGAGATGTGAAGAGATGTAGACATATAGATATAGCAAAATACAGTTGTGTGTATTTATCAAGTATTGAAACCATACAATTTTCATATCTTGCCTTTTCTCTTTAACATCATATCATGAACACTTTTCCAATGCCACACTCAGTAGAGTTCACAAACATAATCCCGAAGACTGTGTATTAATCGCATGTATCTCTATATTGCCTCTGTGATTTCTCTCGGTGTTTTCCGGATATCAGTCCTCTACTGAAGAGCATTTGTGTTAGTAAATCTGCCTGTGCTTTTCAAGTCATAGATCTGTCTGGGGTTTGCAAGATAACATTTCACATGAGTGAAAAGTATTTTGTACAGAAGAAAAAAAAAGTGATTTGGCAAAAAAGCATTTGGAAAACACATGTACCCTATTTTATTAAACCATGCACTTTCTGTTCTTCTTTAGCTACCAAAATTGCTAATGTTCCATTTCGGAATTTCAAAGTTGATATTACTATATGCATGACTTATTGTTCTTAAAGTTAAAATATTTTCTCATGGAATTCTTAACCAAAGTGAGTTTTGTGAGAAAAGACATTCTCACCCACCTGAGAGAATTTGCATTTTTATCAGTTTCTGTCAACTTTAAACAAGGGGAAATAGCCAGATTCTTTGTTTCTAGGAATGAAAACAAATTAAAATAGAACTTTTTATATTAAACTTTCCCACTTTTCAAGGGACAAAAATTAAGCATAGAATGGGTGAAATCAGATTAGAAACTGAGTGCTATTTAATTTCAAAACTCTCCAGATGCTGTTAGCTGTTAAAGAAGATTCATTTGGGGAGAGCTGGGAACGTGGGGTCCAGAAAGACAGCATGAGTGCAACACCATGAAGTTAACTGCTCCACAACAGAATAACTGCATTTAGAGAGCAAGGACAGAAGCCTTAGGAAGCTGGGGATTTGACACATTCTGTCCAAGAATCCTGTAAAACAGCTGCTGTCAGAGGCCCCCAGCTGCCCACCCACGTTCTCAGCTCAGGCTCCCCTTGTCCTTCCTTCTCGTCTCCCCTTTCATCTATTTTTTGTTTGTTTTGGTGACTAAACAAACTACAAGTCTACCAAGATAAAGTGTAAAAAACACCAGAAAAATTGAAACCAGACAAGCCAGACATATTTTAATTTAATCCCCTGTAAAACCATGTAGCTCTGGTCATTACTGAGGCGAATTATAAAAAGTGAACTTGAAAGTCCAGAGCATTGTAATCATAGTGGATATTCTAAAATATTAGTTTGCCTAATAATGACTTAGAGGAATATTTTCAGATTCACGTGCCCAGACTCCACTCACTTTCATTCTGATCTAAAAGGTTGAGGAATGCCTAGCAATTTGCATATTAAACCAATCCCCAGATAATTCCTATGTGCATGGTTATAAGTCCTTAACTTCAGAAAGAGTAGCTAGACTGCAGGCATCAGGAGTGTGGAGTGAAAGGAAGTTTTCTCATAAGAGCTGATATGCCTCAGTTTTCTCATAGAATAAATGGGAAAATCAATGTCACAATAATATTAGAAGCAACATAAAAGGGAAATGGGAAATGTTCAATGAAAAATGGAATTAAAAGGTAAGTTTATTTTGATACAAAAACAGTCTGAAATCTGGGCATAGTTTTTTGATAATGTACAATTTTCATGAACTTTTCGAAGATTCCTCATCTTAGATTTCGAATGTATGTGAGCCCATTAAACTTATACTTTAAATTCCATTTTCCATGAACTTTTTGAAGTCCTCTTATATTCATTCTGACTATGTTCTGCCAGACTCATGTGACTGGGAAAGATAAATCATTTTCTGGGGTAAACAGTTGATGTGGAAAACCATAAATTGCTCTTTTAAAAAAAAAAAAAAGGCCTGATATTTCTACACAACCTGAAGGTTACATCCCTGCACCTTTATAATTTGACCCATAGAAAGACTCAGCACTCCATAATTCAATAGCCAGCTACACAGCTACAGAGCCACAGTATGAATAAAAGATCTAAAGTACAGGCTGTGGTGAAGGAAAGTGGGAAAAGAAAACTGTAGCTTGAGGGTACGTGGATAGGCAAAAGAGAAGAATTTATCTCTCTCAAGGGTTAGAAAAGCAAAAAAAACACAGACTCTTGGTTGTTTACCCCAAGCAATCCTTGAAAGTTTAAATGGTGAACTGGCTACCTATTTTCTGCAACCTGAATGGTTTTCAGATGCTAAGAGAAGCAGCAGTCCTCGCAAGTCCTGTACGACTGTTAAGTTATGGTCATTCCTTTTTTTCCCCAGAAATCTTTTAACCTTTTATTTAAGGTATTCAAACTTCATGTGTGTCATAAACACAAATTTGGGAACATAGTAATTCTTCCCATCTGCACTGCCACCCTTCTTCCTCTCTCTCCTATTTCTATTCTTATTTTTTACTAAGATCTATCTTCCATTAACTGTATACATATAAGATTAACCCTACACTAAAGAGTTCAACAAATAGTATGGGAAAAAAAAATGTTCCTCAACAGTAAAGTCAAGGGCTGTTCAAAGTCATCGAATCTCAAAGTGTCAATTTCACTTCTATAGATTACCTCTTAGGTATTCTATTATTTACCACATATCAGGGAGATAATATGGTATTTGTCTTCTGGGGACTGGCTTATTTCACTAAGTATAAGGTTTTCTAGTTGCATCCATTTTGTTTCAACTGATAGGTTCCTTTCCATTCTTACTGCTATGTACTATTCCCTGGTGTACATATCCCATAATTTCTTTATCCAGTATTCAGTTGACGGCACCTGGATTGATTCCATATCTTAGCTATTGCAAATAAAGCTGCAACGATTATGGGGGTGCAGATAACTCTTTCATTTACTGATTTCATTTTATTGGGTAAATTCCCAGGAGTGGGACGGCTGGATCATATGGTAGGTATATATTCAGGTTTCTGATATATCTCAAACTGTCTTCCACAATGACTGTACCAGTTTTCATTGCCATCAACATTGGACTAGGGTATCTTTTCCCCCACATCCTCGGAGCATTTGTTGTTTGTTGATTTCTGTATGAGGGCCATTCGAACTTGGGTAAAGTAAAACTTCTTCGTGGTTTTGATTTGCATTTCCCTGATGGCTAGTGATCTTGAGCATTTTTTCATGTGTCTGTTAGCCATTCGTATTTCCTCTTATGAAAAATGCCTGTTCAGGGGCCTGCACCATGGCTCAATTGGTTAATCCTCTGCCTGAGGTACCAGCATCCCATATGGGCTCCAGGTTCTAGTCCTGGTTGCTCCTTTTCCAGTCCAGTTCTTTGTTGTAGCCTGGGAAGGCAGTGGAGAATGGCCCAAGTGCTTGGGCACCTGCACCCGCATGGGAGACCAGGAAGAAGCACCTGGCTCCTGGCTTCGCATCTGCACAGCATGCCGGCCGTGGCAGCCACTTGGGGGTGAACCAATGGAAGGAAGACCTTTCTGTCTCTCTCTCTCACTGCCTAATTCTACCTGTCAAATATAAATAATAAAAAAAAGAAAAATGCCTGTTCAAATCCTTTGCCCATTTCTTAATGGATTGTTTTGTTTTTGCTGAGTTTATTTAGCTCTTTATAGATTCTGGATGTTACTCCTTTATCAGTTGCCTAGTTTGCAAATAATCTCTCCCATTCTGTTGGTTACCTCTTCACTTTGCTGAGTGTTTCTTTTGCAGAAGGAAGCTTCTCAATTTTATGTCAATTTTGGCTTTGATTGCTTGTGGTTCTGGGGTCTTTTCCAAGAAGTCTTTATCTACACTGTCATGTAGGGTTTTGCCAATGTTTTCTAATAATTTTATGGTATTGGATCATAGATTTAGGTCCTTGATCCATTTTGAGTGGATTTTTGTGTAAAGTGTAAGGCAGGGATCTTGCTTCATATTTCTGCATGTGAAGATCCAGTTTCCCCAGCACCATTTGTTGAAGAGATTGTCCTTGCTTCAGGGATTGATTTTAGCTCCTTTGTCAAAGATAAGTGGGTTGAAGATGCATGGATTCATTTTTGATATTTCTATTCTGTTCCACTGGTCTATCCATCTGTTTTTGTGCCAGAAGCAGGCTGTCTTGATTATAAATGCCCTGTAGTATGTCTTGAAATCTGATATTGTGATGTCTCCAACTTTATTTTGTTGTTTAAGATTGCTTTAGCTCTTCAGGTCTTCTGTGTCTCCATGGTTATTGTTATGTTTAGGTTTTCTGTGTCTTCATGGCTCAATTTTGGTAGGTTGTATGTGTCCAGTGATCAATCCATTTCTTCTAGGTTTCCTGATTTATTGGTCTACAGCTCTTTGTAGTAATTCCTGATTATTATTTCAGCATAATTTTTTCTACATCTGAGAAGAATGTCCTTGGTATTTTTATTGGTATCAGATTGAATCTGTAAATTGCTTTCAGTAGTATGGACATTTTGATGATGCTGGTTCTTCCAATCCATGAACATAGAAGATTTTTCCATTTTTGTGTGCTTTTGTCTATTTCTTTCTTTAATATTTTATAATTTTCATCATAGAGATCTTTGATATCCTTGGTTAAATTTATTCCAAGGTATATAATTTTTTTGCTATTGGTTTTTGTGTGTTAACTTTATATCCTGCCACATTACCAAATTCTCTTATGAGTTCCCGTAGTCTCTTGAGTATTTTGGTTCCCCAGTTATATAATCATATCATCTACAAATAGAGATTATTTGACTTCCTCCTTTCCAATTAGTATCCCTTTGATTTATTTTTCTTGCCTAATGGCTCTAGCTAAAACTTCCAGGACTACATTGAATAGCATTGGTGAGAGTGGGCATCATTGTCTGGTTCCAGATCTCACTGGGCATACTTCCAACTTGTCCCCATTCAATAGAATGCTGGCCATGGGTTTGTCATAAATTGTCTTGGTTGTGCTGAGGAATGTTCCTTCTATACTCAGTTTGCTTAACATTTTCATCATGAAAGGATGTTGTATTTTATCAAATGTTTTCTCTTCATATATTGAGATAATCATGTGGGTTTTGTTCTTCAGTTTGTTAATATGATATATCACATTGATTGATTTGCAAATGTTGAACCATCCGTGCATACCAGGGATAAATCCCACTTGATCCAGATGAATGATCTTTTTGATGTGTTGTTGGATTTGATTGGCTAGTATTTTGTTGAGGCTTTTTGAGTCTATGTTCACCAGAAAAATTGGTCTATAATTCTCTTTCTTTGTTGTATCTTTTTCAGGTTTAGGAATTAAGGTGATTCTGGCTACATAGAAGGAGTTTGAAGGATTCTGTCCCTTTGAATTGTTTTGAACAAGTTGAGAAGAATTGGGAGTTAATTCTTCTTTAAATGTCTGGTAGAATTCCATAGTGAAACCATCCTTTCCTGGGCTTTCCTTTGTGGGAGAAACTTTATTATTGATTTGTTTTCTGTCTTGGTTATTGTTATGTTTAGGTTTTCTGTGTCTTCATGGCTCAATTTTGGTAGGTTGTATGTGTCCAGTGATCAATCCATTTCTTCTAGGTTTCCTGATTTATTGGTCTACAGCTCTTTGTAGTAATTCCTGATTATTATTTTTATTTCTATGGTATCTGTGGTTATATTTCCTTTTTCATCTCTAATTTAATTCATTTAAGTATTCTTTTTTTCTTTTTTGGTTAGTTCAGCCAATGGTGTATCAATTTTTTTTATTTTTTTATTTTTTGAAAAACAGCTCTTCTTTTCGCTGATGTTTTGTATTTTTTAACTTCAATTTGTTTATTTCTTCTCTAGTTTTAATTATTTATTTTCTCCTACTGATTTGGGGTTTGGTAAGCTATTGTTTTTCTAGATCCTTGAGATGTATTGATAGCTCATTTATTTGGTGCCTTTCTAATTTCTTTTAATAGGCACAAATTGCTATAAGTTTCCTGTTAACACCAATTTGCTGTATCCCATAAGTTTTGTTATGTTGTATTGTCGTATTCATTCATTTCCAGAAATTTTTTTATTTCTCTTGATTTCTTGTATGACCCACTGTTCATTCAGGAACACGTTTTTCAGTCTCCACGTGTTTGTGTATATTCTGGAGATTCCTGAGTTGTTGATTTCTAACTTCATTCCATTGTGGTCAAAAAAGATGCATGGTATGATTTTGATTTTTTTAGAATTTGCTGAGACTTGCTTTAAGGCCTAGCATGTGGTCTATCCTAGAGAAAGTTCCATGCACTGGTGAGAAGAGTGGATATTCTGCAACTGTACGATGAAAAGTTCTGTAGAATTCTATTAGGTTCATTTGGTGTACTGTGTCGATTAACTCTGTTGTTTCCTTGCTGATTTTCTGTCCAGTTGATTTGTCCATTGCTGATCATTCTTAATGTTACTTTTTTATGTAATTTTTAGACATATAGTAGTGTCACAGAGTTGATAATCATTGTGTGAGTATTTTCCAGACTTCTTTCATCCCCACACTACTATCATGATTTTAACCACATCTGTATAACATCTGTCCTAGGTTTATAGATATTTTATGTAAATGCAGTCATTATTTCCTTTTTCAATTTTGTTGTAGATGAAATTTATATCCTTATTGTTAGCTGAAAATCAGCACCAGTTACATAACTAAAAAGACAGTGTAACGCAAATGCTTGGTAACAAAAACCTAGAATTTAATGCCCCTGGATGCTTTGTAAACTCTGACTGTAAGGCCATCTGTTTATTTGATGAAAATGGAAATTAGCATGTGCTGATACCACTTTAACACAGCTCTCATCCCCCAACTGGTACTTTTTGTTAGTGTAATAGGAAAATTGAAGCCAATCAGTGAAGGGCTAATATTTGTACTGTGGGGTATGACATCGAGTCCAATTTTTGTGGTAATTTAAATAACTGGGATCAGCCTACACTTTAGAAAATGCAGTCAGCTCACTCTCTACTAGCACAGGCAGATGGAATTTCTTTGAAGCTTGGTTTCTTACCTAATTTGAGCAATAGGTGTAAACTCACTTGTGAAACTACATTGTATACAGGCATTTGAAACAATGGAATTAAGGGAAAATATCTTGTATGTGGAAAATACTTACATGGATGCGAATTCACTAAGTACTGCTTGTGAGACAAGTTGTCAACTAGAAATCTACCAGGTTTCTGAGGCCAGCGTTGTGTATTAGTGGTTTAAATCATAACCTACAATGCCGGCATTCTATTGGTGGTTTACTGGCTGCTCCACTTCCTATCTATCTCTATGCTAATGCACCTGGGAGAGGAGAGCAGCAGAAGGTGGTCCAAGTGCTTGGACCCCTGCACCCATATGGGAGACTTGGATTAAACTCCATACTCCTGGCTTTGGCCTGGGAAGTGAACGATTGGATAGAAGGTATCTCTGTATGTCTCTCCTTCTCTCTATAACTCTACCTTTCAAATTAAAAAAAAAAAAAAAAGTGTCAGGTTTCATTGTGGTTTTTAACTTTTTGTGATGGTTCTGAAAAGCTGGTACACCTGAGTTCTAGAACAAGAGCTTCACTTTCTATTCAAATCATCTTT
This sequence comes from Oryctolagus cuniculus, assembly GCF_051225735.1. NCBI lineage: Eukaryota > Metazoa > Chordata > Mammalia > Lagomorpha > Leporidae > Oryctolagus > Oryctolagus cuniculus. The sequence continues at coordinate 110,782,432 of NC_142874.1, forward strand.
GCAGAATTTGGACTCACTTTCACTGAAATCCAATAGGCTTATGAATAAAAATACCCAGTTAGCCTAGAAATGTCTCAGTTTTTTGAATATCTTCCAGCTGATATTTTCTACTTACTGACGGGGACACAAAGTAGGAATTATGAGTTCAGGTTTTGATGACACGTAAGGGTGGGACTACGTTCCTGGCTTCCATTTATTTCCTAGGTTAATGACCTGGGCCTATTTACTTAACCTCTCAAAACCTCCTAATATTCTCATAGAAAATAAAAATAATAACCCCATATGATCCTTGTGTTCACACATTTGAAGTGCCACTTGAAAAACTGGTCAAATGTAGTCCCTGGCATATAGTATATATTTTTGTTGCCAGTATGGTAGGCATCCATTTATTGCCATTATAAGGATGATGATGATTATGATGATGATGATGATAATTCAGAGTGACATTTTTTATGATAAAAAAGTGATATGCATGAATCCATGGAGTGCAGACTCTAATGGCTAACCATAAACTCCTCTGTGTTTGTAATGGAGGAATTCTTCATTTCTGTTTTGAAATCTCCATGGCAATTCCCACTGAAAGAAATAAGAGACCTATAAAATTTTATGATCTGAAAGTGTGTGATTTTGTGTGTTTTATAACTCAGATTGTAAAATTTTTGCATAAAATGAATTCCTTAAAGCCATATGTTTCTTGAAATAAATTTATTGAATTCTATTTTACATATAATATAATTTACCCATTTCAAGAGTATACTTCAATGATCTTTAACAAATTTGCCAAGTCATGTAACTATTACCATAAATCAGTTTTAGAATATTTTCATCACCATAGGATCCCTTATGCCAATTCACAGATATTTCCAGTATGGACATTATGTTTTCATTTCTCTTGGGTGTATAAATAGATGTGGAATTTCTGAGTCATAACTGCATTTAACATTTGAGGCACTGCTGAACTGTTGCCAAAATGGCTGACCATTTTATATTTCCACCAGTGGTGTATGAGTGTCCCAAGTTTATGTTCTAGCCATCCGAGGGGCTGGGACATGCCACCTTTAGCTCTAGTGTGCATTTCTTTAATAGCTGTGCATGTTCAGCATCTTTTCATAACTTCACAAGTCATTCATATGTCTTGGTTATGCACATGGTCATAAAAATGTTTTATTTTTCTGATTGTATTATAATTTATGGTAATAAGTAGTTAAAAATCTCTAGAGAATCACAAATAATGTTTTGAGAGTAACTATTTAAGATTGAGATAAATATCTGTGATATCATGAAGAGTGTGTCTACATACTCAAGGAATTATTACTGTAGATATTCATCTGAAACCATGAAGTTAAACTGTTAAGTCAGGAAGAAAAATCTACATGTATAACTAGAATCTGAACTCAAGGAAGGGAGAGAATGTTTTGAATCTTGGTTACCATTTTTATCCCTAACACCTAGAAAAATGTCTGGTTCAATATAGGTACACCATAAATCTTCTTGTGTAAATGAGCACAAGGAATATACTTTGAATATATTTGTTGATATTGCTATTTCTGATATGTCAAAGGCAGAAAATCCATGTGCTTATTTTCATAGGTGAGAAATTAGGAAACTTGAAAATTGTCATCTTTCAAAAGAATGCCTCAAATTTTGAAAGAATATCATGTTTGTCAACTAAGACAAAAAGCTTGACTGTGTTAATATAAGATGTCATCATCCTGTGATTGGATTTCTAATTATGCAAAAGCCACAGCTCTATATAAGACCAGTACCTTTATTATTCTATTCCCTAAATTCTCTCATGCATATGGATGCATTATATTCCCAAACAAATTGTATTTTGATTTAAAACAAGACAATAACAACAAAGCAAACAAAACTCAAATCAAAGCAAACAAACTTACTTGATCTCCATATGCCGCCACGTGCAATGCTAGTATCCCTTATGGGTGCCAATTCAAGTCCCAGCTGTTCCACTTCCAATCCGGCTCCCTGCTAAGGTGCCTGGGAAAGCAACAGAAGATGGCTCAAGTCCTTGGGCCCCTGAACCTACATGGGAGACCGGATGGAATTCCAGGTTCTGGGATCAGTCTAACTCTGACCATTGTAGTCACTTAGGGAGATGAAAGATTCTCTCTCTCTCTCTCTCTCTCTCTCTCTCTCACTGTCTGTCTCGCTGTTTCCTTCCTATAAGCTCTGCCTGTCAAATAAATAAATCTTTTAAAAATGATTGAAAAAATGGTTCAAGCAGAAAACACTAATATAATAAACATCTATATATGTGCTGACAAAATATCCTTTCCAGCAAAAAGTATCACAGAATTTTGATGTGAGAGCCACAAGAAATACTTATTGGGGCTCTCTTAAAGCTTTTCTCCCCTCCCCCATCTCCTATAAACCTGTGAGTAAACTAGGATGATAATATCTGGTCCATATGCTGAAAATACTTTCATGCTATAATAAGAGACTATTGAAATATTCAGGGAAGGGACAGGATCTGTGTGGACTTGGATAGTTTGTGTTAGCGTATAGACCTACCTTGCTATACCAGAAACCCTTCTATATGCCCTCTAACACTGAGTTAGAGGTTCAGCAATGCAAACCTGGGCCTCTATTTACTCCTCTCCTATGTAAGGCACATAGGTTTGCTTCCTGTCATGTTGATTCTATTGAGAGAAAATAAGTTTCATGGGGAAAAAAGGCTTGCATACTTCATTGCTTGTCCCAGAAGCAGACAATCACAATTCTCCAACTCTGTGATGATTGTGGAAGGAAATGCACAACATGGCACAGGGCCCTTATTGAGGACACATTCCTACGAATGAATATATATGTGTATATACACACACATATATATGTATATATATGTACATATATATGTATACACACACACATATATGAAGCTTTGGTTGTGATTTTGTTTTTGTTAGCTAGAAACATGACTATTAGGGTTTACTTATATTTTATCTCTTATTTTAAAATACATATATGGGTTTTAAATGCAATTATATTTTTTTAATTAGGCACAAATGCATCCCTTTGGCATCAGAACCTCAGTGCTTCTCTTGGTCGTTCTGGGTTGCATAATCCGAAATGTCTCAGTAGAAGAATGATTGTTGAATGTTATTATGACGACTCCACTTCCTTTGTTTCTCCTGGAACCTCATCTGCAGAGCTTAGTGAAGGAAAAAGCATGTATGCAGACAAAATAAAATCCAAAAGTAACTGAATAAAGTCCATAATGTCTCTATTTTTGCTAAGCCAAGTTCATTAACTATTTGCCAAGATTTTGAAGACCATATGAAACAAATTACAGCCCATAACATTTCAGCTCCTGGATACAATTACAGCATGAAAGGGCAATGTGATGAAGTCTCCAGCACTTATATTTACCAGTTTGAAGACAAGAAAACTGCAAGAGGCATGCAAATCCTATGAAAGAACTTCTTTGTCAAATGGTAGGAGAGGCAGCATTCTCCAATTAAACATGAAATGAAAGCTTGTGAGCATATCTAGTAATGTAACTGTGTAGTTGTGGTATACTTAGAGATTGTATGTTGTTTATCCCACTTGTTTTTATTTCCTGGGGGAAACGTGAGGTGAGCAAGATGTGTCTCATTCCATCTCTCAAATGAAATCTAGTCACATAATCCATTGGCCAGTAGGTACTTATGTTAAGTCTAATTTTTAAATGTGTTTTCTTATTTTATCTCCATGAATAGTTTCTTTATATACACCTGAAAACAGGTCATCAGAATTGATAATAACCTTACCAATCTTATTGAGCATTTTTGCATTTCTCAGCATATGTTATATTCCAAAAAGCAGTTGGAGAAAAAAGTTAGTGTGTGGATATTACTCCATTGTGAATCCCAACCTACATCCAGAACACTTAACATTTATAAACAATCTTAAACTGTTTTGTCCATTGGCAAATATAGATGTCTGTGAGACTTCAAAGCCCTCCATCTTCTCTTACACAAATACATATTATGTACATACATGCATATGTGTGCATATATGTGTGTGATATTGTATTATATATATATGTTATAGGAACATACACATATTTATAATAGACTCTTATTTGCAAACAGTATATCATCTCTTTATCATTGTTAGCTTTTTTAAAAAAATATCTATTTATTTGACAGAACCACAGAGAGAGAGGGAGAGACAGAGAGACAGAAATCTTCCATGCACTGTTCACTGCTGAGCAGGGCTTGGGCCAGTCCAAAGCTAGGAGACAGGTACCAAGAGCTTCATCCAGGTCTCTCACATGGATTACAGGGGTCCAAACACTTTGGCCATCTTCTACTGTCTTTCCCAGGCGCAGTCGCAGGGAGTTTGGACACAGAGCAGCACCTACATATGTTTGCTATGGGGACTGGGAATGGGTGCACAGACTTGCAGCACAAGACCAGTTAATATGCCATCATAATTATAGAAGAGGAGGATGTAAACTTAGACTTGAACAGTGTCAGTGTTACTGCTAAAGAAGGTATAGATTCATAAATTATCATATCAAGATATATGTGACCCCATCCTTAGTATTTTAAAAAGCTTCCCAGGCCATTCCAACGTACAATCCAGTCTGAGAAGCACTAATCCCTATTAGATTTAGAGTCTCAGGAAGAACAAAATTTAGGTTGACTTCTAGGTTTCTTGCTTGTTCGTGTGAGCCATCATGTCATTCATTATCAGAAAACACTAAAGGAAAAACAATTTTATTGCAAGGGGAGGTTTCTGTTGTCGGTGGTCAGCTTTGCTTATGTAAAATTCAGAGTATTTATGGGATATCTAAGAATTCAGCAGAAAGGACGGGTGTGGAAGTCTATTCTTTGCACCCATTGAACAAAAGTGAGAGTTGAAATCATGGATTTATCCCAAGGATTTGCAGGGAGTCCAGGAGATCAACAACACTTGGAGGCCAGCAGAGGAAAAAGAGGGGTTGGGAGCTGCCTGGCAGGAAGCGATGGCCACAGAAGAAGGAAAGAAGGTGAAAGGAAAATACCAGTGAGGTGGCAAAGAAGCAATGAAATGCAGACTTAGCCTTGAGCGATGTTTGTCAGAGGCATCCATTGGACAAATATCCATGATTTTTTTTCCAGTTTGGGGATGTAGCTACTTTCTGTTTCAAGAATCTATTGTTTAGAAGCCAGGAACTCAGACTGTGCAAAGGAATCTCTTCCTTACAGCTGTACTACAAGTTTGGGTTTCTTATACACATAAAGGGAGAAGATACATAGCTCTATGTGTGTGTGCTTGCATGCATGTGCCCACATGATGATATATTAGAATAATTGTAGATAAAATTTCAAATATCCCTTTTACATGGTTAACTAGCACTGTAATGGGTGACCCATTGCATACGTACTGCCATATATGTCATTGTAGCAATACATATGTAACTTAAGTAGGAAAGCAAAAAGGAATTAAGCATAAGCAATATTTTCCCCCCCAATGTTTCTTCTACCATCTCTTCCATTGCAGGATTCTAGAGAGACAAGTCTGTAACCAGTGGGCACCTATGGATGGTTAGAGGTGGCCAGAGGTAAACATGTGACAACTGCACACAGAAATCCCTTCTTTTCTTGAAAGTTTTCTACTCCAAATATGTATTCTATATATATTTGGCCTTGGCTGCACATGAGAAGAAAATTTCATACATAGGCTTCAATCCAGATCAATTATATCAGAATGTATAGGATCTAATCATTAATATTTTGAAAAAATTTCCAGATGATTCTAATATGCAACTGAGGTTGAGAATCAACTTTTTCTATGTCAGTTGGTTCAATCAGACAATGTTTCCACAAATCTGCATTAACCAAAAGCATGTTTCTGTTTGTCTGCTAACATTTTGTCACCTAGGACTCTAACAGCAATATTACTAGTTTTACAGGGAAGCTCACCAAATGCAGACTGGGGGACACGTTAGTCAGCTTAGGCTTCCAAAACAAGATGCAGTAGGCTGTGTAGCTTAGCCACCAGTGGTTGCTTTCTTACAGTTCTGGTGATTGAAAGTCAGAGATCAGAGTGCCAGTATGGTTGGCTTCTGGTGAGGGCTCTCTTCTGGCTGCCTTCTTGCTGGGTCTTGGCATGGCTGCTCCTCAGTGAGGAGAGAAACAATGCTCTCTAGTGTCTCCTTTTATTAAGGGCACCAATCCCTTGAGACCAGGGCCCCACCTCATGATCTCATCTGTCTCTAATTAACTCCCACAGGCCCTGTCTCCAAAAACCATCACAGTAGAAGTGAGGCTTCGATGTAAAGATGAGAGGAGGGGCACAGCTCAGTCCCTAGCCTGGGTCATCATGCAGTTCTCTACCACTGCTGCCTTACACCAGGAGGATTGTACTGGGGCAAGCACCCATTCAGTCTAGCCCAGGACTTTGCCTGGAGGGGACAGTCTTTTGATTTTGTGTGTAACTCAGTGCTAACACTTACATGACTGTAAGCCCAGGTCATTTAACCAGATCCAAGTTTCACAACCAAAAAGTGCTCAGTTTTGATGGATGCTTTAAAAATTAGTTTGAATAGAACCTGAACACTTTTTCATAGCTGTTTAGTTTAGTTTGTAGCTATGTAGAACCTTTGGATTTGCTTTTCTTTGCCATAGTGAAGCTCAGTAGACAGAGCCAAGTGTTGCTTATGTGGCGATTGTACACAAGTGTTGCTTACGTGGCGATTGGTAGTGCTGCTATGGGTTTGCAATCTACTGTGTGTTCTCCCTAGAACCCGTAATACAACATTTTGTGTCATTCTGACTGAGTTTTACATCTTATCATGGCACTTGCTGCAGATAAATCCACAATATCATTCATTACTTCCTATAAGGGTGCACTGGGAATGTATTCCATTCAGTTAAATCAAAGGATTATATTGTGTTCTGTGCATAGTATCCTAGGTGAAAAATTCCCATATCTAATTTTGAGGCTTAAATGTTACCAGGTTCTCTCTGTATAATATTAAATTTGTAATTATGGTGGCATTTGGATTTATCATTGTATATAAGTGTGTTTATTAGGGAAGGAAAACTGAGATTAGAGGATGAGCAAGGAGGAAGTCATGTCAGACTCCCCGCTCCCTGCCCAGATTAATGAGAGACCCTAGTGTACCTAGATAATAAAAGGGCAGGTAATTTTCCAGAAAATGCAAAGAACATACTGAACATCACACACCTAGCAGAGACTTAGCATTAAAGTATACATAAAGTGCTATGAAGTAGAGGAGATGAGGCATGGTATGGGAAAGTGTAGTTTGTTGTGCGTTAGAAACATAAGCCCAAAGGAGACAGAGGGTCTACGATATTCCTGTTTGACCTCACATGTAACATGAGGCAATGCATGCCATGCCACAGGCATTCAGGAACTGCAAGGGCACTTTGACAAGTCCATGAAGAGGTGGTTGTTCAACCCGGCACCTAAGATGCCCACATCTGCCATTGGAGTTCCTGGGCTCCATTTCCAATTTTGGCTCTGGGCACCAGCTTCCTGCCAATGTAGACTCTGGGATGCAGTGATGATGGCTCAAGTAATTGGTTTCCTGCCACCCATGTGGAAGATCTGGTTGAAGATCAGGCTCTTACCCTGACCCAGTCCCAGCTATTGTAGGCATTTGGGGAGTGAATCAGCTGATGGGACATCTTCCTGTGTATGTGTATCAGTCCCTATCTGTTTCTCTCCTTCTCAAATTAAAAAAACAAATTATAGACAAATGGAGTAAATAGAGGAGTTCATTTTGGTATAAAAATTCATTTCCATGAACTTTCTGAAGATTCTTCATATTTGAGAGGATAATCAAAAGATCCATGAGAAAATAAAATTATGCCAATCATAGGAAACAGGATTTAGAGTTAAAGCTCAAGTACAAGATCAAGTGAAAACAAATTGATCAATTTATCAATCAAAACAAGTTGATCAATTAAGGGACAGCAGCTACAGAGCTCTTCTTGGTCTGCTAGCTCTTTCACTCGGGATCTTTGGGCCGGCCCAGCTCTGCCTCTTTTCTATCACTAGATAGAATGAGCATGATTATTTCATCTTAATTTCTGAACAGATTCTGCCAACAGATGAATGAAACAGACTCATGTCTGTCGAATGACTTTACACTGGCAAATGATTTTGAACTCCTGCTAACCGGGCACGACCCTACAGCTCCTCATGTCTGAGTGATTCGCCAAGAGGAATCTTTATCTGTGCAGTTTCCTGTTTGAAGTGCTTCACAGGGTGCTAATGACAGAACCTGCTCTTCAGGTTGCGGTGCAGGGCTGAGGTGTATGGAAGTTGAGGTGTATGGTGGTGTTAACCAATGAGGGATTTGATCCTCCATGTTCCAGAGACTCGCCACAACATAGTCACTTCAGTGTGTTTTGTGGAAGGTTGAGATACACTCCTTTGAGGCAAGGATGGCGCTACTTCTAGTACTGTGGTAACTAACACATGACGTTGGTGTGCAATTAACTAGGGGCACACATTACAGTAAACATTTATTATGCACAGTAATGGGTTCTCAATAAGAGCAGGCAGGCTGGAGAGGTAGGTGCTGAAGGAGGTTGTTTTGTAGAGTGGATACACAGCAAGATTTTTCAGAGAAAACTGTATTTTTCCCATGACAGTAGGTAACCTACTGACAGGGCCAGAGTGGCCAGCAGCCCCTTAAAGGGAGTGAGAATTGGCAAAACATGTTGAAGTTTTTCCAGAGCTGTTTTTTTTTTTTCATTCAATGGGAAAAGACAAACCCAAAAACGAGCACAGTTAAAAAAAAAAAAAGTTTCTATTTCTATAAGCAAAGTTTAGTAAAACCCAAAAAAGTCATACATTTTTAAGTTTTAGCCTTTAAGAAAATATTTAATAACCTTTGTTAAAGGGGAAAATGCAAATATATTTGGTCATTTGTTCATCATTTTTATGTCATTAACTAAGTTCACATATACTGTAATGCTAGAAAGCTAACGCAAACTGTCACTTCAGGGAAGGAATAAAACGGCCACCCCGCTCTGCCTCTCTTATCTTGATTCATAGCTCAGATATTTCTATTCTTAGAACCCAGCTGCAGCTTCGGTGCTAAGAAAATTGCTGGCAGAGGAAGAATGAATCTGCAGACTTTCATCCCTCACGATTTTCGCACCTTCCCGCTAAATCTAATTTTGCAATCTCGCCATCTAGTGGTCAAACGTTCTCAATACCTCAGCTCACAAAAGGGCTCACTTCCGCTACGAGGAAAAGATGATGGAAAGTAGCAAGGAAGTTGCCTTAGAAATTGTGTATCTGGGGAGAATCAAGGAAATGAACGTCGGTGAAACTCCAAAACATGATTCTTGTTAAATACGTGTGTGTTTTCTTTTGATCGTTATTGTCTAACATATGTATTCCATTTATTCCTTAACCTTCCTTATGTTCTATTTACATAAACTTAGGAATGATATATAAAATGCTTTGTGTATTGAGATATATATTTTTTATAAAAATATACACTTCTGCATTATCTATTATACTTTTCCCACATTCTTCTCTGTTTTTACCTGTAACTTAATGAAATTGTGATTGACGCAGGCAGCAAAACAAACCTAACCCAGTTGGAGTGGAATCAAAATCTGGCAGTTGCTTCTGTATTAGGTTGTACTGCATATCCTGCCCCATGCTGTACTTTATTATCAATGATGGTACCTTCAAGTTCAGAGGCTTTCTATATAGTCAGAGAAACGTGGGTGGCCTTGAGCAGCATGAAATAGAGCTGCCTGCCGTAAAACAAACAAAGCTGGTGTCTTGCTTGTCTTACCACTGAGTCTATTTTAGGTCTGTTATTAAAAATTGAGGAAAATATTTTTAGGAATTAGTGAGCTTATTTAGTTTTTAAGATATCCTAAATATGTGATTTTTATTTCTTGCATCCAAAGTTATCTTTTCATTTCACTTTCCACCAACTTTTTTCCCCACAAACTTTTGTAGTACCCTCATACAGTCTTCAGATGTTGGCCTGAGTATATTTTTCAGAAAAAGTATCCAAACCCTGGGTTAGGCCCCTCATATTAGATAACATGTAATAATTTTCTTCATTACTAATTGCCACACTTTGTAATTACAGACTTGAATGACTATCAACTCAATAGCTCCTGCTCCCACTAGATTGTAGGCTGTGAGCAGGCTAGAAAAACACCTTTTTAAAAATCCTCTGGGACCCTACCCATTATTTTCTATAATACCCAATACAGAGTAGATGAGCAGCAAACACCTGAGGAAATCAACCCCTGAGTCTGACAAGTGCACTCTCCCAGCTCATACAGTTTTGCAAGGACTCTGCCTCTGTGCCGCCATTGTGGTAGGAGTATTCGTTGGAAGAGGAAACCCCACCTTCTCAAGGCTCACCCCTCTGGGGCTTGACAACTTCTGTGGCACGGCCGATTCTGAAACCCCTGACTTCCTCATTGCCCCTCTTCCTGCTTCATCACAGTCACAAGACACACAATCACAATCACACCTTTCACAAGACAAACGTTCCTCCAAAAAACTCTCTTCCTGTCTTCCTCCCCACCAGCAGGGAATAAAGGAACAGAGAGGACAAACCATGAGTTAGCATTTTAGTAAAATTATCTCACCCTCCTGTATCCAGCAGGGGTTAACAATAAATCATGCAGGTTATATGAAGAACTTGTCACATTTTCATTGTTTATGTTCATAACACTTTCCTTCTCTTTATAGAAAAATTGACTCTTAGAATACTAGATAAGCAATTATGCTGTGAATCAATCATCTTTGAAATTAGCTCTTCTTAAAAAAAAGTTACAGTGTATCCGGGCCGGCCTTGTAGTACAGTGGTTAAGTTGCCTCCCATGATGCCTGCATCTCATATAGGAACTGATTCCAGTTCCAGCTGCCCTGCTTCCAATCCTGCTTCCTGGGAACACAGCTGGAAAAAGTAGCAGAAGATGGTCAGAGTGCGGGGCTCCTGCCATCCATGTGGGAGACCAGGTGGGGTTCCTGGCTCCAGCCTTTGGCTTGGTCCAGTTCTGACTATTGTGGCCATTTGGGGAGTGAACAAGGAATGGAAGATCACTCTCTTTCTCTGTCTGTCTGTCTGTCTGCCTATCTCTTCTCTCTCCCTCTCTGTCCCTCTCTCTATTCCTCTGCCTTTTAAATAAATAAAATAAATATTTAATTTTAAAAGTTACAACATGTTATAGTAATCTTCCAGTATCCATAACCAATCACCAATGCCTTCCCAACATGAGTTCAATATTTTGAGAGATGAAGCAAGAACTCAGAATCAATTACTTTTGATGTTAAATACACCCACATGGGTTGGATAATGTTTATAAATTGTATTATATTTTATTTAAAGTCTGATACATTCTTGTTTTCAAAAATTGTTCCTTTTGCGTACTGTACCCAAGAGAACAATGGTTGAGCTTTCAGGTCGTTTCAGACCACACGAAGGATCCTGAGTGACCGGCGATGTCCAGTCTTCCCCACCAGAGATGGCCCCCAGCAGCCCCCGCGTAAATGCCCACTCCATTGATTCAAGTGCCAACTTGAATCACCCTGACCGGCTGACTTACATGTGGTGGAGCAGAAGCCAAGTGGGGTAAAGGTCACTGCTAAGAATGTCTCCGCACTTGTGTCTCCACAGCAGCACGGACGTGCACACCGTGGCATCCCTCCTTAAACTGTACCTGCGGGAACTCCCAGAACCTGTTATCCCTTACGCAAAGTATGACGACTTCTTGTCATGTGCCAAGCTGCTCAGCAAGGACGAGGAAGCCGTACGTTGATGCATTTATTTCCGATTAAGTTCTGCGCAGGGTTTTTGTCAGTGTTCTCAGTGTTTGTTTTGTACTTGTCCCTTTGTCCTAGCCTCAGTTTGTTTCCTGCGGTGCTGTGTATCGACATCACACACATGTAGATGTAACACACACAGTTCAAGTACTATTTTTTTTTAATTTCCTTCTCTGAAATGAATGTGGCTGAGTAATGATATCAGCACTCCTCACCATTTTTGCTCACCAAGTGGTTGACTGTGATGCCACACAGCCCACACATTCCATGAAAATGCGGAGACTGTTTCCTAGTCCGCTTTTCCGTGTGTGCCCACTAAATCACCTCAAGCAATAGCTGTGGACTAAGTCATACCCACTGCCTGCCTTTAAAAAAAAAAAAAAAAACTTTATTGGTATACCATTTCTATACTATGCATCACTCATTTAAAGTATGCAACTCACTACCCAGTATATTCTTAGACTTGTGCAAATATCACTAAACTCTAGTTTTAAAATATTTACAAAATGTGTTTTACGCTCAAAGAAACCTGGAACCTCTCCCTGTTCACCTCTTTCCCCAGGTCTTAGCAACTGCTCTTCTGTTTTCTGTTCCCATGGATCTGCCTGTCCTGCACATTTCCTATAAATGGGATCATTCAACCTGTGGATTCTTGTAACTGGCTTTTTCACTGTTTGGAACGTGCATCCATGTTTTACCAAATATCAGTATTTAATTCTTCTTATTTCCAAAGGACATTCTACTATTTATATGTTCACCCACTGAAGGACTTTTGTCTTATTTACACGTTGAACTACTATGAATAATGCTTCTGTGAGCATCCATATTATACCAACATATGGTTGCATGTCCCTTCGTAGAATCGCGGGCCTATCTGTAACCTTGTGCTTCCTAAGGACACACCGCAAATTTAAATTTCTACCATCAGTGTGAACAGGTTCGAATTTTCCCATGTCTTGCCATTTTGCTTGCAATTTCTCTTACTTAACACAGCCATCCTCACGTGTGCAAAATGATATCTCCTCGTCAAGCTTGGAATGGGGAATTGCTCCGATGGCTAATGGTGTTGAACATTTTTTTCATGTGCATTTTTGCTCCTCATATATTTTTGTTGGGAGTATCATTTCTCCATTTTTATTTATGCTGAAGTCATCCCAAGTCCCTAACAGAGGTTGGTTCTAGAATCCCCCCAAAACCAGAATCTGGAGATGTTCAAGTCCCTTATATACTGTGCACATCTTACGTACATCTTCCCGTGTACTTTAAATCTTCTCTAGATTAATACAGTGTAAACGCTGTGTAAACACTGGTTATGCTATCAAGCTTAGAGAAAAATGACATGATAAAAAGAGTATCTGCTTGTTTAGAACAGAAACAATCTTTTAAAAATATTTTCAATACTTGGTTGGTTGGTTCCACAGATATGGAGGACTGAATATATTTATCTTTTATTAATGAGCTTATGAGTTTAGATAGAAGCCCTTATCAGATTGATGACTTGGCAAATATTTTTCCCATCGTGTGGCTCGTCTATTCATTTCTTTGATGGTATCTTTGAAGTACAACAAAGTCTTCAATTTTGATGAAGCCCAATGTATCTGTTTTCTTTTTTTCAGTTGTGCTTTTTGTATCATATTTAGAAAGTCTTTGTGAACAGGTCACACAAACTTATTCCTGTATTTTCTCCTAAGACTTTTAGATCCTCAGCTGTTAATTTATGTGTATGACCCTCTTTCAGTTCATTTTTTATGTACAGTGTAAGGAAAGAGATCTACCCAGTTCTTTTGCACGAGGCTTTCCAGTTGCCCCAGACCAGTTGTTCAAAGCGCTATTCTTTCTCCCATTGAATTTTCTTGGCACTGTTCTCAGAAACAGCTACATATTTTTGTGGATGCAGATTTACTCTGTCATGTAGTATTATCCATGACTGCTTTTGCACTATAACAGCAGTAGTTTTGATAGAGATCATAAGTTTCATAAACATACTACAGGGAGCAGAAGAAAATCAGATTACATTATCGATTGGTTTTTCTGGGCCCATTTATGTTTGGAGGGAGACAGGCAATCAAAAGAGTAAAAGAAATTAATGTCTTGTGAAATTTCCGGGACAATTAGGCTTTCCAACCCTCCCTACAAATGTATCCTTGACATGATCCGTCCTATCGCTAGTCTATGTTTGTCTATGTTCTGGGAATGTTGTAAATGAAAAGGACCCTCTGCTTTGAGACTTTTTTCTTTAAAAGTAACCTTGACATAACTGAGGCCATCTTCCCTTTTCAGTCACTTGTGAGCAAATGTTTAAGATGTTGAAAGAGTTTTCCTTAAATATGTTTCTCCATAAATAGTAATACTTTTGGAGGTCATAGAAAATCTTTGAAAATATTTCTGTAACGTTCACCATGGTGATGGCAAATTTTCATAACAGTATCTTTCATTGATAATATGTGAAATTCATGTTTTTAAAAAAGCAGTATGGCCATTTCCCACTTGCTTTAATTTCAAGGCCAACATGAAGAGAGAGAACATTTATTCTCTTCTGTTCTTTGTTCTCAGGGTGTTAAGGAGTTAGCGAAGCAGGTGAAGAGTTTGCCAGTGGTCAATTACAACCTCCTCAAGTACATTTGCCGGTAAGAATTGTCCCAAAGTAGGTAAAAACACTGTATTTCTCCTGATGCTTGACAATAAATACAATCACTTAGTTGCTCTGAGTTAACTTCCGGAAAATTAAAAAGCTTGATAAAGTGATCACAAAAGTTTCCTTGAACGATTAAGATTGACTAATTTTCTGATTTGATGTTTTTGAGGTCTTTCCTCCTCTCTGTATTATATATACGTTACTTTGAATTTGCCACAAAGTTATTTGTACCATGTAGGGAGTGGTATTAGAAGAAAGAGCATGTCCCTTGTCATGAGAAGGACATGCATGGGCGTCTAGATTCTACCGTTGACATTTAATGTGTCTTCATACAATGTTCTCATCCTCTCTGTATTTCAGGTTTGTAATAGATGAAGTGGTAATGAGACCATGTATTTTACACAGCTGACTAGGAACTATGGAGTTTAGGAATAGTGTCAGAGGAGGGCATTATAGTCCCAGAACTTGGGACACCCACATCCTCTATCCAAGCACCAGTTCAAGTGCTGGCTATGCAGCTTCTGATACAAGTTCCTGCTCATAAACCTGGGAAGGGGCAGATGGTGCTTCTAAGTACCTGGGTTCCTCCCGCCAGCATGGGAGACTCGAATGGAGCTCCTGGCTCCTGGCTTCAGCCTTCCCAGCGCTGGTTAATGTGGGCATTTGGAGAAAGAATAGAAGATTCTCTCTCTCTCCCTGTCTCTCTCTGTCTCTCTCTGTTCTCTGTTTCTATCTCTCTCTCCCTCCCTCCCTCCCTCCTTTCTACCTCTCTCCTGCCCCATCCATCATCTCTCCCTCCATCCATCCCTCTTCCTTTCTCTGTCACTTTGAGTTTCAAATAAATAAATATTAAAAAAAAAAAGAGTTAGTGCCAGATACTGTGCAATTCAAAATTGAAACCAGAACTTTCCACCTTAAGTTTGTCTGGTAATGGTTAGGTTTGGAAGCAACAGGACCTCATGGTTCAGAATTACAGAAGGTAAGAAATGTTTGCACTCTCAGAATGGACATTACTGCAAGACTTTTGTCTCAGGACTCTGAGCAAATACAAGTTACTGTGGTGGAGAATAGACAAGCTACATTCTCCATAAATAATGGAGAAGAAAGTCTGCTTTGAGACCCATACTGCAAACCTCTATCTCCACAATAGAAAAACCTAACTTCTCCTGAAACATTCAAGCAGATTTTTTTTTTTAATTTCAGGTATTTCAAATAAGAAATGAAACTAACTCTTGCTTTCAGTTTTACTGTAGTTTAGGTTGTTCGATTGTGCTTCTAGAATAAGTTCATGGAAAATGCATATGATGAAAAAAACCTCAATGAATTCCAAAAAAATTTTTTGCACCAAAATAAATTTATTGGAGCTGGCATTGTGGCACCGTGGGTTAAGTCACTCCCTGCAGCACCAGCATCCCTTATGAATGCTGGTTCAAGTGCCTGCTGCTCCACTTCTGATACAGCTCCCTGTTAATGCACCTGAGAGAGCAGTGGAAGATGACCCAAGCTCATGGGCCCCTACCCCCATGTGGGAGACCTGAATGAAGCTCCTGGATCCTGGCTTCAGCCTAATCCAGCAATGGCTGTTGTAGTCATTTGGGGAGTGAACCTACAGGAACTCCCTCTCTCTAACTCCGCCTTTCAAATAAATAAAATAACTCTTTTAAATAAATTTACCTTTTTGAATTTCATTCTCAATGAATCTTTTGAAGTCTGCTCATGTAATAATGATGAACCTGTGAGAATAGGCACCCTTTTACAGTCATGGTGTAGCAGTTCAGAGCATGGATTTGGATTTGGACTTGGACTGCCTGGAGTCATATTGCAGCCTTGCCACTTACTGACTCTCTGTTTTTGGAGAAGATTCTTAACCCTCTGATACTTCGTGTCTCTCATCTGTAAAATAGAAACAATAATAGTACTTACTTTTGAGAATTTAACACGTGAGCACCATAAATCATACATAATAGTGCTACCTGAGTGGTATTTTTATTTTTTGTAATGTCCTCCTTATCTCATCAGTACAATAAGCAAGCTATGAAACAATAAAAGCTCTTATACAAGTGAAGACAAGTTGGTGGATAAAAAACAAGGAGAAGGGGCCGGCATCCTGGCTCACTTGGTTAATCATCTGCCTACCGCGCCGGCATCCCATATGGGCGCTGGGTTCTAGTCCCAGTTGCTCCTCTTCCAGTCCAGCTCTCTGCTGTGGCCCGGGAGGGCAATGGAGGATGGCCCAAGTGCTTGGGCACCTGCACCCGCATGGGAGACCAGGAGGGGGCACCTGGCTTCTGGCTTCAGATAGGCGCAGTGCTGGTCGTAGCGGCCATTTGGGGGATGAACCAATGGAAGGAAGACCTTTCTCTCTGTCTCTTTCTCTCACTGTCTATAACTCTACCTGTCAAATTTAAAAAACAAATAAATAAAATAAAATAAAAAAACAAGGAGAAGGCTTACTAAAAAAAATAAAAATCCTTTCTACTAAAAGCATTGTTGTGTGCCTCTTATTTTTTAGCAACTAATAAATGGAAATAATTTGTGCTTACAACTTTTTCATATCAATAGAACTAATGTACTTTCCACTGTTGATCTTATTTTTTAATAGACTATAAATTTGTAGCTTACACATTTCTCATTTGAGAGTTGATTCCCCCTTCTCCAATTTGAGGGCTTATACCACATGGTCTCATATACCGTTCTCTAACTGAGTATTCATACAAAGGGAATACTGAAAGACTGGAGGGAAATCCGTACTATTGACTGTCAAGTCCATATTAGCAATGTCCAAATACAATGATTCCTTTAATTAACACAGAAAGTCAAGCCAGGCCAGGCCGGGGCAGATATTTGATCTCATCCCTTAAGTTTGAAGCTTCATCATTTCCAATTTACTTTCTCCATATTTGAGTGAGAAATGCTTGAATTTCCAAATAATTTTATCTCCACAGTCATCTTTGGACATACTTCAGTTCATAAATTCCCCAGTGATCCAGTTTCTTCCACTGACAAGTTTAATACAGTTGTCTTTCAATCTTATTTTTGTACTCAATAGGTTCTTGGATGAAGTCCAGTCGTATTCTGGAGTTAACAAAATGAGTGTGCAGAACTTGGCAACTGTCTTTGGTCCTAATATCCTGCGCCCCAAGGTGGAAGATCCTTTGACCATCATGGAGGGTAAGTAAATGATTAAATGATTATCTTGCATCCTTATCAAAAACAGAATCAACTGTATCTTGGTTGGCCAGAATCTGTTCTTTGAACAGACTAAGGAAATAAATGAATCCATGATAACTCTGTTCGTTGACTAAAGTTCTTTAAATGTTAAATCCTCTCTTTGACCATGAGGCATTTTCTTTTTAAGTGTATGAAAAATAACCTTTACTAAATGGTGCACCAGTAGTCTTAAAAAGCAAATGGAATTTCCACAGGTCATCTGGAAAGTACAAGAAAATTCTAGGAGAAATAGAATTGAAAGCTAAGTTTATTTTGGTGCGATAAAAAAAAAAAAAAAGGAAATCCTTGCATAGTAGAGATCTTCTAAAGTGGAAATGTATATTATGGGAAAACTGTGCATGGAGTTAAAGCATTGTGGCACGGTGGGTTAAGTCAACTCCTACAACACCAGTATCCCATATTGAAGTGCTGGTTCTTGCCCATGCTATTTTGTTTATGATCCAGTTTCCTGCTAACACACTGTGAAAACAACAGAAGATGGCCCAAGTACTTCGGCACCTGCCGTCTATGTGGGAGACCAGAATAGAGTTCCTGACTCCCAGTTGTGGCCTAGCCCAGACCTGGATGTTGCAGCTATTTGAGGAGTGAACCAGTGGATGAAAGATTCCCCTCTTTCTTTCTTTGTCTCATCCCCTGCCTCTCTGCCTTGCAAATGGATAAATGAATGAAGAAATAGGGAAATTTTTGGAACAAAATAAATTTACTGTTTAATTCTGTTTTCCATGAGCTTTCTGAAGTGCCCTTGTACTATGTAGGAAATGAAAAAAAAAACGAAGAGGTATGTTTTCTAAATCCGATGCAATTTTCAGAAAATTTGTAGGATTATTTTTAGTTAATATATATTTATTAAATGTGGTTTTATTTGACTGATTCGAAAAGACAAATTTGATCTTTTATCACACAATCATGCTTGTTTTCTTATGGCTGGAAACATGCAGGAAATTTTCTTTTCCAAATTGCAGAATACCTCAAGTTGCTTTCCACCCTGAACTGCTGCTTCTGTTTGTTTCCAACACACCTCAGAGCTTAGGTGTCTTTCTTACTTGCGGCCATTAGTATCACTGCTGTTTTCTGCAAACTGACCTAGTTGAACATGGTGGAATTTTTATAAGGAAGAAAAAAAGAAGTAAGAATGATTATTTTTAGTTTAACCATAAGCTTATTTAGTTTAGAAAGATAAATCATCCCCCTTGGCCGGCGCCTCGGCTCACTAGGCTAATACTCGTCCTGCGGTGCCAGCACCCCGGGTTCTAGTCCCGGTTGGGGCTCCAGATTCTGTCCCGGTTGCTCCTCTTCCAGTCCAGCTCTCTGCATGGCCCAGGAGTGCAGTGGAGGATGGCCTAGTTGCTTGGGCCCTGCACCCACATGGGAGACCAGAAGAAGCACCTGGCCCCCGGCTTCGGATCAGCGCGGTGTGCCGGCCGCAGTGGCCATTGGAGGGTGAACCAACGGCAAAGGAAGACCTTTCTCTCTGTCTCTCTCTCTCACTGTCTACTCCGCCTGTCAAAAAAAAAAAAAAAAAATCATCCCCCCACCCCAGCAAGTTTCATGGATCTTATTTCCTGATACTCTTTCCCTATGAAAAATGTAAGTTTTCAGTCTTTGATATTTTATGTATGAGAAAAAAAGCTTTTTTGTGTGCCTGACTATATCACCCCAGGTTAATTTCCTTGTCAAATACTAAGAGTAATATAAACTTATCATCAAATTTTTGACAGTAAGATAATTATTCCAGGAAACTTGATTTCTATTCAAACAATATATCAGAGAAATGTAAAATCTGAAACTATAGAAGCTTAAAGATATTTTAGTCCATTTTTTCAAGCATTGATGATAAATTAAAATACATATAAAATGGAAAACCACTACTACCACACCCCCACACACATATCTTAGTGAATTATGTAAGACAAACTCTCTAGAAATCACCATATAGGTCAAGAAATAGAATTTTTCCAGGTATCCCCATAGTCTCTTCATACCCAACCCAATTGCAATATCTTCTATGTTAATAATCAGATAATTCATACCATTCATTTCCTTGCAAATTAAGAACACTTTAGGGGCCAGCACTGCAGAGTGGTGGAAGAGGCTGCCGTCTGCAGAACCAACAGCCCATGTGGCTGCCGGTTCAAATCCCAGCTGCTCCACTTTGGATCCAGCTCTCTGCTGAGGCCTGGGAAGGCAGTGGAAAATGGCCCAAGTCCTTGGACCCCTGCACTCATGTGGGAGACCCAGAGAAAGCTCCTGGCTCTGGCTTTGGATTGGCGCAGCACCAGCCTTTGCAGCCACCTGGGGAGTGAACCAGCGGATGGAGGATCTCTCTCTCTCTCTCTCCCACACACACACACTGCCTGTCTATAACTCTGTCTTTCAAAAAATAAATAAATCTTTAAATAAAAAATGATACAGGACTCCCTATAATTTATTAGTTATAAATTTAGGTAATCAAACATGCAGAGAGTCTCATAGTCTGAATTTTGTTGATCATGTGTGCATGGTTCAGTGTAATATTCCTCGGTGCTTTGTATTTTTGGTAAGTTGGAATCTGGACCAAATTCATGTGATTTCTTCTGTGTGACTATACATTCTCTTTTATTTTAAAATCAGGAGGCATATAACACCTCCTTATCTCTCTTTCTATGAACTTAACATAATTCCTAAAACTATTAATTAACTGGAAGTTGAAAGGGTGATATTCTAATTCTATAAATTTTTGTATAATTTTTATTGTGGTAAAATACATATAACATAAAATTTCCTATCTTAACCCATTTTAAGTACACAGTTCAGTGGTGCTAACTACATTCAGATTGTTAGGCAACCATTAACACTATCCATCTCCAGAACCCTCACCTTGCAAAGCTGAAACTGTACCTGTTAAACACTAATGTCCCCCTCCTCTCTCTGCCCAGCTCTTGGAAGCCATCATTCTACTCTCCATTATGATGAGCTTGGTGTCTCTAGATACCTCATGTAACTGGAATCACATTGCATTTGTCTTTTTGTGACTGACTTATTTTATGTAACATAATATTTTCTTAAAAGATTTATTATTTATTTGAGAGGTAGAGTTACAGACAGTGAGAGATAGAGACAGAGAGAAATGTCTTCCATCCAATGGTTCAGTCCCCAATTGGCCGCAATGGCCAGAGTTGCAGCGATCCAAAGCCAGGAGCCAGGAACTTATTCCGGGTCTCCCATGTGGGTGCAGAGGCCCAAGCACTTGGGCCACCTTCTACTGCTTTCTCGGGCCATAGCAGAGAGCTGGATCAGAAGAGGAGCAGCCAGGACTAGAACTGGTGCCCATATGGGATGCCAGCGCTTCAGGCCAGGGTGTTAACCAACTGCACCACACCAGCCCCTATAACATAATATTTTCAAGATACATCCATGTTGTACCACTTTAACATATTAGAACATTTTATCTAAAAGGATAAAATTTCTCTTCTATTTAGTATCCCAATGGTAACTTTCATGTATAAAAGGCAGGATAAATACTGCTTGAATCTTTGCCTTTATTTACCAGTTTTAAAATAATTTAGTAATTTTTTATCATCCTGTAAAAATGAGTACTACTTCTTCCTATTATAAGTATTAATGTTGTTTTACTAATATCGTCATGATCTGATGTGTTACATTTTATGAGTGAGCAGGCATTTTATCTAGCAGTTAAGATGGCTGTTTCCCACACAATGAGATACTTGGACTCAGCCCCCAGCTCCAGCTCCTGGCTCTGGGTTCCTGGTGGTGCAGAGGCCGGGGGCAGCAGCGATGACTTGAGTACTTGGGCTTCTACCACCCCTGTGGGAGTCTTGGACTGAGTTCCTTGTTCCCACCTTTGGCAAGACCCAGCCTTAGCCGCCGCGGGCATTTGAGGAGTGAGCCAGCAGATGGAAGCTCTCTCTTTCTTCTCAAATACGTATGTTTAAAAAAAAATCTTTTTGATACGAAAATACATTATGATTATTATCCTTTACTGAAGCTCAAATATTCTCATATTTGGTCAGTAGAAGCCTCTCCAAGTTGCCCATTAGTTCTTTTGATGTGGTCATAGTAGTTTTGGAGAGCTTTCTTTCCGTTTTATGTGACAAAATTTCCTGGGATCGCATTACATGTTTCCTGTCCCAACCTGGAACAGACCCATTTACAAAATGTTCTGATTTCTTTGAGCGGGGAGAAATGATGTTTCAAGGCCACAATCTTTTTTTTTTTTTTTTTTTGGACAGGCAGAGTGGACAGTGAGAGAGAGAGACAGAGAGAAAGGTCTTCCTTTTGCCGTTGGTTCACCCCACAAATGGCCATTACGGCTGGTGCGCTGCGGCCGGCGCACCGCGCTGATCCGAAGGCAGGAGCCAGGTACTTATCCTGGTCTCCCATGGGGTGCAGGGCCCAAGCACTTGGGCCATCCTCCACTGCACTCCCTGGCCACAGCAGAGAGCTGGCCTGGAAGAAGGGCAGCTGGGACAGAATCCGGTGCTCCGACTGGAACTAGAACCCGGGATTCCCACACGGCAGGTGGAGGATTAGCCTAGTGAGCCATGGAGCTGGCCAAGGACAAATCTAAGTACCAGTAATATGTTTTGCTGCTATCAGGGTCATTCCTTCAGATGACAGAACTAATCAATAAAAAAATATATATATACATACACATTCCATACATGACATATACACACATTTACATGCTAAAGGAAAGGCACCTCACAAGTTCATACTATACTACCCACTAAATCTCATGACAATGAGGTTCTATAAAAGATTTCTTTTACTTGTTTGAAAGGCAGATTGACAGAGAGAGAGGGAAGACAGAGAGAGAGAGGGAAAGACAGAGAGAGAGCGTCCATCTGCTGGTTCCCTATGCAAATGGTCTCAGTGACCGGATCTGGGTCAGGAGAAAGCCAGAAACCAGGAGATTCATCCAGGTTTCCCTCATGGGTGCAGGGGCCCAAGCACGTGGGCCATCTTCCACTGCTTTCCTAAGCACATTAGCAGGGAGCTGGATCAGAAGAGGAGCAGCCAGGACATGAACAGGTGCCCATATGGGATGCTGGCGCTGCAGGTGGCAGCTCAGTCCACCACATCACAGTGCCAGACCTGACAATCACTTCTTAAGTATTATCTGTTACTAGTTTTATCTCCTTTGTTCTGGGAATTCTTGGTGCTCAGACACTGAAGATATCAATTAAAATATCTTGTATTTAATCACTTGCCCTGTGCTTTATCATATGGAAAATAGCTCAGAACAGCAACCTTAGTAATTACCAACAGCAGTTTGATCACTTCACTTTTAAAATTTTTCAATATATGCTCTTCAAATCCTCCTTTAATTCTTTTAATATTTCTGCAATATCTACATTGATGTATACCTATCATAGACTATGCTTCCTCCCTTAGTCATCACTTTAAACACACACACATACACACGCCTATGTGATCAAAAAGTTCATAGAAAAATGAAATTTGAAGATAATGTGAATTTTCCATGAACTTTTGAAAGTCCCCTTGTGTGTGTGTGTGTGTGTGTGTGTGTGTGTATACACATAAAACTATTTGTTTAGGGGCCAGTTCTGTGGCACAGCAGGTTAAAGTCCCAGCCTGAAGCACCAGCAATCCATATGGGCACCGGTTCTAGTCCCGGCTATTCCACTTCCGATCCAGCTCTCTGCTGTGGCCTGGGAAAGCAGTAAAAAATGGCCCAGGTCCTTGGGCCCCTGGGCCCACATCACAGACCTGGAAGAACTCCTGGCTCCTGACTTCGGATTGGCTCAACTTCCATTGTGGCAATTTGGGGAATGGACCTGCAGATGGAAAACCTCTCTGTCTCTCTATCAATACCTCTCTCTCTGTAACTCTGTATTTCAATTAAATAAAAAATAAACCATTAAAAAGTATGCATTTAGTACTCACTACCAGTTCTCATATTGATGTCTCTCAAGCCTAATGGGTCCCAAAATGTGGTCCACAGATACCTGGGGGTCCCTGGGATGCACTTAGGAGGTCTGTAGGTTCATATGAAGACTTTTTGTCCTTTTGTTGCCTTGTCATTTTTACTGATGGTACAAAAGCAATGACGGGTAAAACAACGGTATCTTAGTATGAATCCTGATAGTCATTCCAAGCTCTACTAGCATCATGTACTTCACTGCCTTGCATTTAAATGCGTGAGAAAAAGCCAACTTTTCTTAAGATTGACCTTGTTGATAAGAAATTTAATTTTATTAAATCCCTAACCTAACCATACATCTTTTTACCATTCTGATGACGAGATGAACTTGCTATGTAAAGCTTGCATGCTGTCTTTGAGTAATGTAATGATTAGCTCAAGGAAAAGCATTTGTGTGATTATGTGGAGTATGAACAGTACTCAGGTTTGTTCGTGCAACTCCGTTTTTACTTAACAACCAACAAACTATGGGCATTCAGATGAGCATTTAGCACAAATCTCAAAAATGCACTGAGTCAACCTTTGACTTCAAGAAATATAACTGGCAGAATTTGTCGCCATTGATAACTTTTGAACTTTTGTGAAAAAAGCTTGTCGCTAACACCTTCAACTTGACAGCTTCCTAATACTCAACCACTTTGTGATGACATTAATGTTGACATTAACAAATATATCTTTGATACTGTGAGTCAATATGTCAACACCTGGGAGGTTGGCATAACTTGGTGATTTTTCCAAACAGCATATTATGAGAAAGCTATGCCCATGTAAAAGATCTACTTAGTGGGGCAGTTGTTTGGCAAAGCAGTTAAGATACTGTTTGGGATGCCCACATCCCACATCGGAGTGCCTGGGTACCAGTCCCACTTCATTTCTGATTCCAGCTACCTGCTAATGTGCACCCTGGAAGCCACAATAATGGCTCAATTGCTTGAGGCCCTGCCACCCACATGGGAGTCGTAGATTGAGTTCCCAGCTCCTACTTTTGGCCTGCCCCAGTCATGGCTGTTGCTGGCATTTGGGATGTGAGCCAATGCATGGAAGAGCCCTCTCTGTTTCTGTCCCTCTGTGTGTGTGTGTCTGCTTATACATAATTTTCCTAATTGAAACTTTGTCAATGACCTAGCTTCAATAGAATACCAGTATCTGAAGGTAGGATTTACTTTTCAAAATACGAATATTTTAAAATATTCCTTCATCCATTTATTCATTCACCAGATATTCAGTAGTCAACTACCTTGTGCAGAGTTCTTCAGTAAGCCTGGGAGTGAGAAGATGAACAAGGGAGAATTTTACTTTCTAGAAATGTCCAGTCTAGTTATCCACTTGTAGACTTTAACACACTAACATTTAATCGTAACGTTAAAAATATTGCCTACATAATATGCCAATGGACTATGAGAGCAAAAGTAGGGAGTGATGGCCTTTCTTTTGGAGATTAGAGAAAATTTCAGAGAGGAAGGGACATTTAAACAGTTATAGTAAGAGGGTGAGTATCCAAGGTCGTTTCGTGTTCTGTAAGGTAATCTTAGAGTTGGTATCTCACAAACAATGGGAATGTATCTTTCACATTTCTCTGGGCTGGGAAACCTAATATCAGAGCACTAGCAGATTTGGTGTCTGGCCTGGGCCAGTTTCCTTGTTCATAGACAGCTATGTTCTTACCATGTCCTCAAATTATAGAAGAGATGAGGGAGCTCTCTGGGGTCTTTTGGATCAGGGCACTAATATTCATGAGGGTTCTCCCTTCATGACCTAATCACATTTCAAAAGTTCCACCTCCTAATAGCATTGTACTGGGTGCTAGGA
Organism: Oryctolagus cuniculus; assembly: GCF_051225735.1. Taxonomy (NCBI): domain Eukaryota; kingdom Metazoa; phylum Chordata; class Mammalia; order Lagomorpha; family Leporidae; genus Oryctolagus; species Oryctolagus cuniculus. Next base: position 110,807,820 of record NC_142874.1, read on the forward strand.
TTTCAACGTATCAGTTTGAGGAGGACACAAACAGTGCATCTTTGGCAGTAAGAAAGGCCACAGTATACATCAGCAATCGTGGAAGGTCAGTGATATCAGGCATATAGGGAACGTTGTGGAAGGGTGGCTAAACAGACCTCGTGTTTTCAAGGATTTACAAACTAGGAATCTTTGATAATTCTTGTGCAAGAGAGGGTTGAGAGTGAGGTTTTCATTTCAGCAAAATAACTCTGGCAGCTCTGGGAAGACAGGTAGAAATCAGACTGAAAGTACACACTGACTTTCACTGGCTTTGAGTTCCAAGATCAAATTTCTGTTTGTGCTTATGCCTCTGAGTCATTTGCCTCTCATTTTATATATAAAGCATTACAATTTGATCAAATATGTTCCATGGTTGAAGTAACCCCCTGACATACAGTAGGTTTATGCAACATTAGCCTGAACTGAGTGAGTTTAATCCCTGTGTCATGGTTTCCAGGCATGTAAATAATGAAGAAAGCATGAACCAAGTCCAGAAGGAAAAAAATAGATAATAGAAAAAGACCCAAACATGGCTGGGCCAAGTCTGAGAGCAAGTCAGAATATTAAACGAGCTATTATAAATTTCAAATTATACACACACACTTCAGTAAGGTAGAGGAAAACATCAATATAATGAAGAGAGAAAGAAAAGATATTTTAAAAATCCAAATAGAATTTCTGAAGATTAAAATCATAGCTAAAGTGAATATGATGCTGATGGGATTAATAACAGAATACACATTGGAAAAGACATATAAAGAATAAATAGACACCATTGGAGGGTGAACCAATGGCAAAAGGAAGACCTTTCTCTCTGTCTCTCTCTCTCACTGTCCACTCTGCCTATCAAAAAAAAAAAAAAGAAAAAAAGAATAAACAGACATATAAAGACCTATAAATAAAAAGAGAAACTGTCAAACATGAAGTGAAGAGACAAAATGCTGATTTTTCCCCAAAAATTGGCGAAAATTACAAACACAGAGATTTCAGAAATTCAAAATATACTAAGCAGAACAAACATAAAGGAAACCACACAAAAGACGTCATAATCAAAATGATGAGAACCAGAGATAAAAAGAAAAAGTTAGAAGTGGTCTGACAGTCAAAAGACACATTACATACAGAGGATCAAAGAGAAGAGTTACAGCAGATTTCTCATTAGGGAAGTATGTAAGCCAAAATACAGATCAAAACCTTTAAATTTTTTTAAACTATCAAGCCAGGTTTCTAAATATATTTAATTATCTTTCAAAATAAAGAGAGGTTGAAGACATTTTCAGGAAGAAAACAAAACTCAGCAAATCCGTCACTGACAGCCCTGTGCTTCAAGATAAAACATCGCCCCCACCAAAAAATAAAATAAAAAATAAACAGATACCACTATATACCTCCTACAAAGTATAAAATGAATACCAAAAATATCAAGTTTGCTGCTGGTAGAAACACAAATTGTTAGAGCCAATTTGCATTTAGGCAGGTTCTTATAAACTTAAATGTACACCAGTCATAAGACCGTATAGAGCCCTGAACTAAATATTTACCAAAAAAAAAAAAGTTCATGTGAAACTTGTAGACAGATATTCATATCAACTTTATTTACAATAGCTTCATACTGAAAACAGGCTAATTCTCTATCAACTAATGAATAAATAAACAGTTGTGGCACATCTATAGCATGGAATGCAAGTCAGCAATAATACTGATATATGTCAAGAATACTATATGTATCAAAAATATTAAGCTAAATGATAAATGCCTTTACATGAAAGACTATACACAGTTTAATTCCATTTACATACAATTCTATAAAAGGCAAAACTACAATAATGACAGAAAGCACATCAGTGGTTGCCATGGGCAGGAGGTAGGGTAAGGGATTGACAGACTACAAAGGAGCACAAGGAAGCTTTTTTGTGTCATGACTGCATGATGTTACCAGAACTATGCGTATTTATCAAAACTCACAAATATCTTAAAGTCTTCAGACATGCAAAATCACACATGTACAGGTTATTTGGTGTAAGAAAATTAAAACTATATTACATTGAATGCTATCTAGATGTCCTTAAAGGAAAGATTGAGTTCCTAAGGAAATGATTATGAGAAAAGTGCCGGTATTTAAATTGCACCTGTGTGAAATTATACAGGCCATTGGGGAATTGCTGGATCACATAGCACAGTGAGACTGCAGACTCTGTGTGGACTCTATGGCATGGGCTGGTGATTATAACCACTTTGACCTCTTTATTTGGGCTTAATGTTCCCCTATTGGCCTTCTAAAGAAGAAAATGACAGAAGAGAATATAATAAAGGAAAAGTATAATCCCTACAGTGACACACACATCATTATCATTACTCCCAACCTAGTCTGTCCTAAATGGCCATCAAAATTCATCATCCACGGCCTATCGCCAGTTGTTATCCGAGGGTCTGGAGGAAATAAAGCCTCCCAACATATGAGAAAGAGAATTCTAGGTCTGTAAGGCCCTGACGCTCTGTGATTGCGGTAACTGTGCTTTGTCATAGCTGTTCACAAACGCATCATGGAGATTGGGAATCTCACGGCAATGAATTGAATGCCTCACATAGTGCATAACTGTGATTGGAAGCAAGGCAGCTTTGAATGTGAATAGTTCAGTGATGGGTAAAAAGTCCACCTTCCCAAAAACGCTAGGCAGAGTCATACACAATGGAAGCTGCAAACCTTTGAACATGCGTCTGTCACATGGACAAATAGTAACATAGCGTTAGGTACACAATGTCTTCAAACACCATCCATATTAATGACAGCGTCGACACCCATTTTAACCTTTTCAGCAGATTCACAGCATTGACATTAGATGACAAATTCAGAGGTTACTGAAAAAGGAGGAATGGACCTACTATTCATTTATTCCATCTTTTGTCTCCCACGACTATATAATAATTTATGCTGATTCAAAAGAGTGCTTTTATTTCGTTCTCTATTTAGAACTACCCAAGTTTACTTACTGCTTCTTCAGTTTTAAATCTAGAAGCCAGAACATAACAGGCAAATGCATAATTTGGAATAAGAAAACTGAGTATTAAATTCACCTGGGTCACTTATTAACCACCCTGAAACTCAGTTTTCTCATTGGAAAAAAAATATTAACTCTCATCCCACCGACCTTTGAGAAACCTAATTTTAGAGATTCAAGTGAAACATTTCCATCTACCTCAATGTCTCTCAAGCTCCAAGAGGCAGAGGAATCCCCCTGGGGATATAATGAAGCTACAGATTCTCATTCAGAAGGCCGGGGGGGGGGGGGGGGGGTGGTTCTGGAATTCGGAAACTTCCCTGTGGTGCCAGTGCTACTTCTCTGTTACTCTCCGTGTCTCCTTGAAGCCAGCAGAACTGCAAAATACAATGTGTTCCCTGCGCCCGCTCAGTGCCTCCTGAGTTAGAATTTGCATTTTACCAGGATCCCTTACTTTAGGTGAACATGGAAAACAATGGTGCAGCCACAGACCTGGCATCCTGCAGGTACTTGATCTACACGTGTGTTTTGCATCATCACAGAGCAAAGTCGTTAGTGTAGGTGGATGCAGCATGTTTTTGTTTTCCCTGTTCAAAATTTTATTTTGCATTATATTTCCAGGTGTTACTTTAAGCTAAAGAATAGCCATGCCACAGGTCAACAGCCTGCCCATTAGTATCAGAAGAAGTTGGCATTGACAAAAGCCCTTTTCATCATTTTCCTCACCAAATCTCATATTTTAAGTATTTTGTATAGAAACTACAATTACTAACTAAAATATAAGCTGTTTCTCTAAATTTATTTGTTAAAAACTACTTTAGGAACTTGGATTAGCATTCTATGCACACATTTAACATAGCCAATTGGTACAGTTCAAGCTAAAGTTAAAGATAGGTGATGTTTGAATTGGGCCATACTGCTTTATTGTGTGTCCATTTTCTTAAGTATTTATTTTATTTATTTGAAAGGCAGAGTTACAAAGAGAGGGGTAGAGATAGAGAAAGAGGTCTTCCATCCGCTGGTTCACTCCCCAGATTTCTACAATGGCCGGAGCTGGGCTGATCCAAAGCCAGGAACAAGGAGTTTCCTCTGGGTCTCCCTTAGGGGTGCAGGGGCCCAAGGGACTTGTGCCATCTTCTACTGCTTTCCCAGGCCATAGCAGAGAGCTGGATTAGAAGTGGAGCAGCTGGGTCTCAAACCAGCGCCCACATGGGATGCCGGCACTGAAGGCTATGGCCTCACCCTCACCCCCAGCTCCGGGCCCCTATTGTGTATACATTGACATTTTTATTTACTTATTTGAAATCCAAAGAGTCAGAGTGGGCAGAAAGAGATTGCATGCCTTCTCCCACCTGCTGGTTCACTTCCCCAAATACCCACAGTGGCCAGGGCAAGGCCAGGGCCCTAGCTGTGAGCCAGGGACTCGTCCAGGTCTTCCATGTAGGTGGCAGGGACCCGATAACTTGAGCCATCAATGTTCCTTCCAGGGTCTACATTAGCAGGAAGCTGGAAACAGGAGCAGTCTGGAACTCAAGCCCAGGCACTCCAATATGGATGTGGACATGCCAAGCAGCATCTTAACTGCTACACAAAATGCCTACATTTGTGAAGACATTTATAAAGTTAATACCGAATAAGGTTCTTAGAGGATTGGGGGCCCAAAGGTGGGAATGTAATCTATATCCCTAGGATTTTTTTTTTAAGATTTTACTTTTATTAGTTATTGAAAGAGTTACACAGAGAGAGAAAGAGAGGCAGAGAGAGAGGTCTCCTATCCACTGGTTCACTCTCCAAATGGCCACAGAGGCTGGAGCTGAGCCGATCCAAAGCCAGGAGCCAGGAGCCTCTTACAGGTCTCCCGTGTGGGTGCAGGGGATCAAGGTCTTGGGCCATCCTCTGCATTCCCAGGCCATAAGCAGTGAGCTGGATGGGAAGCGGAGCAGGCAGATAGAAACGGATGCCCATCTGGGATGTCGGCATTGCAGGCAGAGGCATAGCCCACTGTGCCACAGTGCCGGCCTCTATACACCTAGGTTTTAGAGACAGTTTTAGGGGAGAGAAGCCCAGCTTACCAACTGAAGAAGCATATTTGAAGATATGCTGCGAGATTTCAGTCGATATATCATGAAACGTGGTAAATCAACTGTTTTATTATTATTTTAATTTTTGACAGAGTGGACAATGAGAGAGAGAGAGACAGAGAGAAAGGTCTTCCTTTAGCCGTTGGTTCACCCTCCAATGGCCGCCGCCGCCGGTGCGCTGCGGCCGGCGCACCACGCTGATCCGAGGGCAGGAGCCAGGTACCTCTCCTGGTCTCCCATGGGGTGCAGGGCCCAAGGACCTGGGCCATCCTCCACTGCACTCCCGGGCCACAGCAGAGAGCTGGCCTGGAAGAGGGGCAACCGGGACAGAATCCGGCGGCCCGACAGGGACTAGAACCCGGTGTGCTGGCGCCGCAAGGCGGAGGATTAGCCTGTTGAGCCACGGCGCCGACCCAATCAACTCTTTTTTTTTTTTTTTTAAAGTTACCTAACTATGTCCCTTGAAGAGCCACAGTCAATATAGAAAATAAATCAGAAGTCTCTCTCACACTACTTTTTTCTCTGCAATTGCAGGCACTGTGGTGGTCCAGCAGCTGATGTCCATGATGATCAGCAAACACGACCGCCTCTTCCCAAAGGATGCAGAACTGCAGAGCAAGCCCCAGGACGGAGTCAGCAACAACAACGAAATCCAGAAGAAAGCCAGCACGGGCCATATGCAGAACAAGGAGAACAATAACACCAAGGAGAGCCCTAGTCGGCAGTGCTCCTGGGACAAGCCCGAGTCTCCCCAGAGAAGCAGCATGGACAATGGATCTCCCACAGCTCTATCCGGCAGCAAAACCAACAGCCCAAGGAACAGCGTCCACAAGCTGGATGTCTCCAGGAGCCCCCCTCTCATGGTGAAAAAGAACCCTGCCTTCAATAAAGGCAGTGGCATCGTCACCAATGGGTCTTTCAGTAGCAGCAATCCAGAAGCGGTGGAGAAGCCCCAAACCACCCCCAATGGGAGCCTGCAGGCTAGGAGGACCTCTTCGCTGAAGGGGTCCGGTACCAAAATGGGCACCCACAGTGTGCAGAATGGAACCATGCGCATGGGCATTTTGAGCAACGACCCCCTCGGGAACCCCGTGAATGGACGCAGCATGGGCTGGCTGCCCAATGGCTATGTGACCCTGAGGGACAACAAGCAGAAAGAGCCGGCCGGGGAGTCTGGCCAGCACAACCGACTCTCCACCTACGATAACGTCCACCAGCAGTTCTCCATGATGAACCTGGAGGACAAGCAGAGCGTGGACAGTGCCACCTGGTCCACCTCCTCCTGCGACATCTCCCTCCCCGAGAACTCCAACTCCTGCCGCTCCTCCACCACCACCTGCCCAGAGCAGGACTTTTACGGTGGGAACTTTGAGGATCCTGTGTTGGATGGGCCCCCGCAGGACGACCTTTCCCACCCTGGGGACTATGAAAGCAAAAGTGACCGGAGGAGCGTGGGCGGCCGAAGTAGTCGCGCCACCAGCAGCAGCGACAACAGTGAGACGTTTGTTGGGAACAACACCGGCAACCACAGTGCACTGCACAGTTTAGTCTCCAGCCTGAAACAGGAGATGACCAAACAGAAGATCGAGTACGAGTCCAGGATAAAGAGGTGAGAAGAAGCTGGGGATCCTAACTGCCAGAAAGGCTGCACCGCGGGTTCAATGCGCTGGTGTCAGAGTCGGCATTTGGGAGCCGTAGGACTTAGACAAAGTTGCCTTTATCTCTGTGGGCCCTGGTAGCCCAATGTGAAAATGCTAAATGTCGGTCATATCTACTTCCAAAGCCCCTAAGAAGTCATTGATCATTGAGGTGCTTGCTGGTTGTTATCTTCAACTATTACTAAACACGGGCATTTGTGTGAGAGCTTGGGATGGAGGGGCGGCTGTAAGGAGATGGAGAATAGAGAGCCTGCTAATTTTCACTAACATGCAAAGGATGAAAGTAGCATAAAACGATGTTCTAAAGGTAAACTAACCTTCAGTTTTCATTCTTTCAGTCATTATGTGCGGAGCGGGTGTCTTCTCTCTGCCAGGCTCAGTTGCAGACCCTTTGGGAATTTGGGTGAACTCAGAGAAGTGACAGGTGCAAGGTGACTTAAGGCCTGGACAGGGGCATTTTCAGTCTTTGACTTTGACTCTGAGATAGGAACATACAGAGGTTTTCAAGAAGAGAGATGGTGTGACCTACAGAGAAGCTAGCCTAAAATGGCAAGTGAGGAATATGACATACAAGAGAATAGTTAGGCTCACGCCTAAGTTATATAAATTTGTATCTTCCATTAAGATGATCGAGGTAGGAGTTTGCTGAGTAACTTCCACAGGAAAAAGTCTGGGTGAGACAAGTGGCCTCGGCTGCCTGTTCTGGGTTCACAGTGCCCTGGGGAGTGGGATGGGCCATTGACAGGAGAGGCAGGAAAATGAGAATGGAGGCCTGGACACATGACCGTGACCTGTGCCAGACACCCCCCATCCTCACCCCAGCCGCAGAGTGACAGATTGATTGTGCGCATGTGCTTTCAGTGCCTATACGGGAAAAACACGGAATTCTCAAGTCAGGAAGGGAGGGCCCAAAGCTCGTTTCGGGGTGAAGTAGCCCCTCTGGCGTCAGCCCCAGTTGCAAGCTCTGTGATTTGGGGAGCTCTTCCTGCGTGGTGTGTGAAGATCCTCAGTAGTTTGGTGTGCCTCACCTGCTGCTGTGGCTCCAAACCCCCTCGCTTCTTTTTATTTTATTTTATTTTTTTTAGTATATAAAGCCAATTTTAGATGATCTTAATGTTCTTCACCCATTTATCAATTATCAAGCCAAAAAGAACATATTTCCGGGAGCTATGGCAGAGTGAGTATAAACCGAAAGTGCTACTCACAAACAAGATTAAAAGATCAACTGCTTGGAAACTATTTATGCCAAGTTTCACTAAACAAGATTGTGCTTTGAATTTCTCTGTATGATACTGACAGAAAATTGAAATAAGAAGAAAGAAATGGTGTTAATTGTTTCCTGAGATCACTCTTCTTTCTGAAAGGGGTTTGGGAAGTTCCCACTAGCTACTAGAAATCTGGATTGCTGCCCTTTCATAATCATAGAGAGAACCTAGCACTGGGAGGCTGCATTTCAAGGGGCAGGGATAACACTTTGAACTTGGATTAGGAAAAGAAACAAAGTTTATCATTCTGAAGCTAGAGATGTAGGCCTGCCCTTTTTAAAAAAGATTTATTTATTTACTTGAAAGGCAGAGGAGTTATGGAGAGAGAGGGTCAGACACACACACACACACACATAGAGTCTTCCATCCACTGGTTCACTCCCCAGATGTCTGCAACGGCTGGGGCTGTGCCAGCGTGAAGCCAGGGGCCTAGAACTCCATGTGGATCTCCAATGTGAGTGGCAGGGGCCCAAGCACTTGGACCATCTTCAGCTGGGTTCCCGGGTGCATTAGCAGGGAGCTGGATCAGAAGTGAAGCAGCCGGGACTCCATCCAGAGATCCTAAGGGATGCCAGCATCACAGGCAGGGACTTAGCCCACTGCACCACAACCCCAGCCCCGGGCCTTTCTTTCTGAAGACATTGGAGATGCGTGTATGTTCTGAGACCTGGGGTACATTTCATGGACTCCGATAAAGTAATTAGAACCTTGCAATGGAGTGCAAAAGGCCAAGGGAGAGGCCTGAAGGGAGGTGGGCTGGGGCCAAACCACAGGTATATAACTGTTCAATTTCGTTTTCCATAACACCCTTTTACATTTGTATACCTTTCTTTAAATTCCTTTTTAATGCCACCCTACAAGTTCTGATGATGAATGGATAGATAGGTAGGAGGTAGGTAGGTAGGTAGGTAGGGATGGAGAGAGGGAGGAGGAGATGTGTTTCGCTTTGCTTAATAATTGCCGAGGTATATTTTCATTGCTTTTTAAAATTCGAGTGTTGTTTTCTTAGAAATAGAATACTTAGAAAAAGAAATTTCTAAATTTATTTTCTAGAAAATATCCTATCACAGTCAGAAAAATTAATTTGTATGATATCAGTTATTTGGTTTGCTAAAACTATTCCTTTTCATTGAGTTGCAATTCTATACTCATATATATGGCCAACAGATCAAATCAGTTAAACTTTTTTAATCTACAGTTCTCCTAATTTTTAGAACAGATCCACAATTTTTGAACTTCCTAACATTATTCTGGGGATATACCTTTCTCCTTATAATCCTGTTGTATTTCATATTTAACAATTTGAGGCTCTACTACTAGGTAAAGTTTAGAATGGTTTTTATATCTCCCCGATGAATCAATCTTTTCATCATTAAAAAGTTCATCTTTTATTGTGTCACTGCTTTTTGCCTGAAAGTCTATATTTTCTGATGTTAGCATTGCTATAACACCTTTCCTTTGACTAGTAAATTCCTCACATAGCTTTTCCATTTGTTTACATTCAAACTTTAATTATATGATATGAGTACTTAATATCTTTTTCAGTTCTGGAATATATTTACTCAATTTTTTGTATATTTCCAATCCCCCACTTTTTTTTGATAATTTTTTTTAACTTTTATTTAATGAATATAAATTTCCAAAGTACAGCTTATGGGTTACAATGGCTTCCCCCCCATAACGTCCTTCCCACCCGCAACCCTCCCCTTTCCCACTCCCTCTCCCCTTCCATTCACATCAAGATTCATTTTCGATTCTCTTTATATACAGAAGATCAGTTTAGCATACATTAAGTAAAGATTTCAACAATTTGCTCCCACACAGAAACATAAAGTGAAAAAAAACTGTTTGAGTACTAGTTATAGCATTAAATCTCAATGTACAGCACACTAAGGACAAAGATCCTACATGAGGAGTAAGTGCACAGTGACTCCTGTTGTTGACTTAACAAATTGACACTCTTGTTTATGGCATCAGTAATCACCCTAGGCTCTTGTCATGAGCTGCCAAGGCTATGGAAGCCTCCTGAGTTCACTGACTCTGATCATATTTAGACAAGGCCATGGTCAAAGTGGAAGTTCTCTCCTCCCTTCAGAGAAAGGTACCTCCTTCTTTGATGACCCATTCTTTCCGCTGGGATCTCACTTGTGGAGATCTTTCATTTAGGTTTTTTTTTTTTTTTCCCCAGAGTGTCTTGGCTTTCCATGCCTGAAATACTTTCATGGGCTTTTCAGCCAGATCTGAATGCCTTATGGGCTGATTCTGAGGCCAGAGTGCTGTTCAGGACATCTGCCATTCTATGGGTCTGCTGTGTATCTCACTTCCCATGTTGTATCGTTCTCTCCCTTTTTTTTCTATCAGCTAGTATTTGCAGACACTATTCTTGTTTATGTGCTCCCTTTGGTTCTTAGTCCTATCATTATGATCAATTGTGAACAGAAATTGATCACTGGGACTAGTGAGATGGCATTGGTACATGCCACCTCGATGGGATTGACTTGGAATCCCCTGGTATGTTTCTAACTCTACCGTTTGTGGTAAGTCAGCTTGAGCATGTATCCCCCACTTTTCAAAATTATTATTACAGTATGTTAGACCTTCTGTATCTGACTCACATCCCCATTAATATCTTTTTATATTAAATGTCTGTGTGTATCATTCTGTGAGGTAATTTCTCTCAGACCTCCTGCCTAGTTCACTGTCTTCTCATTCAGTTCTGCCACGGCTCCAAGTTCATGAGGAGACTTTCAGCAGTCTCTTTTTTGAAGACAGTTGACGTTCTAACTTCTCATTGGAATCACTTTCTGCCTCTCCCATTGGTGGCTCCCCTCCTGTTGCCATTTGAAAGCATAACAGAACAGAACAACAACAGAAACAGCCAGCTCCTGCCCCCAGGGTCTCCTTGCAAGGGCTGTATGCCTTGTGTGCATCCACTTTCTGGTCGACACTTAAGTTTCTTCCTTAGCTCTGAGATCTAAAGATGTTTTTTCACCCTATGTATTTTAAAAATATTTCCTTATGTGTTTTTCTATCCTTTTTGTTTGCTTGTATTGGGAGGCATTGTTTCTAATCTCAACTCAGTCCTTTGAATTCCTGCATGTTTCATGCAAGTGTACAGATTTATCAAGATACTCTTTTGTAGAAGTTGTTTTTCTTAGTAATAAACTTCGATTTCTTCCAGCAATTTTAAATCTAAAATAAATTTAGAAAGCAAAGAAAATAAGTTGTAGAATAATTCTGAGGGGCAACAAGCACATAGTACCAAATTCTTATATAAAAATGTGATCAGGCTGGCACCATGGCTCACTAGGCTAATCCTCCGCCTTGCGGTGCCAGCACCCCGGGTTCTAGTCCAGGTCGGGGCGCTGGATTCTGTCCCGGTTGCCCCTCTTCCAGGCCAGCTCTCTGCTGTGGCTAGGGAGTGCAGTGGAGGATGGCCCAAGTACCTGGGCCCTGCACCCCCTAGGAGACCAGGAGAAGCACCTGGCTCCTGCCATCGGATCAGCGTGGTGTGCCGGCCGTGGCGGCCATTGGAGAGTGAACCAATGGCAAAAGGAAGACCTTTCTCTCTGTCTCTCTCTTTCACTGTCCACTCTGTCTGTCAAGAAAAAAAAATAGTGATCATTTGTTTAAAATGGCCTTCCAAACTATGTAGGATTACAAAATAGGAAATATTATTTTTTTTAAAAATTCTACTTGCTTAAACAGGTATTCTTAGTATCTGGATGAAATGTCAATATGTGTGGCTCACTTTTTTTCAAAATAGAAAAAAAAATTGAAATTTAAATTTTTTTAATTACTAAAAAAATGTGATTTCTGGGAGCCACATGAATATTGGCCTTTTAAATTTCAGTAGTAGGTAAACACAATTGAGTCCCTTGGACCTTTAACTCAGGAGAAAGAAATGAGAAAAGGCAGCTAGTACTAGTATAAATCTTATAATGAACAAGTGCTTACTACTTTTGAGCAAACGTTTGAACACAAAAGTGTGTGTGTGTGTATCTGCTACAGGAATGTGAGGGTACTTCAAAACATTTGTAGAAAAATGGCACTAAAGATAACTTCATTTTGGTGTAAAAATTTGAAATCCATGGACAGTTTTTCATGATGTACATTTGTCCTGAACTGGTTGAAGATCTTGTGTGTGCCTGGATTTCAGAATTTTTTTCTCAACATAAACTTACGTTTAAATTCCATTTTCCACAAACATTTGGAAGTACCTTCATATTTATATGTTTTGGATCCTGTTGATTATGAAGAAAATACAGTCTCTGTTTTTAAAGAGTTTACCTATAATTCTACAATTACCTGAAAGAATACAGCTAACAATTGATAGAGATATAAAATATGGATATCCTAAAATGCATTAATATCATGGAAGGGAGTACAACTTGAGAGTAGCGGGTTATTTGTATGTGCGCTGTTTTTATGAAGTACCAGGTGCTCCTGTAACACATGTACACTCTGCCTGTCTTGTCCACGTACACTGACTGCTTTGGATTCTGAAAGAGCTTGGTGTGCACCAGAAAAGTTGCCTTCTTGGCAGTGGGCTTAATCTAACAATGGCATTATTATTATTATTATCATCAATATTTTTCCTTTGCTGGAAACCAAATATGATTTCCTACTCTTTCTTCCAACATTAGTAAAGCCAAGATCACTGTTTAACGTCCAGCAAGCTTTCTGGGTCGGGTTGTCTCCCACTGCTGCCCCTTGGATGCTGTGTGCTTGGTTTCTCTATGCTGATATTCGTTCACTTACTATCAGATGATAATGAATCGCTTCCAAGAGAAGTCTCAGGACCTCTAACAAAAATTCATCAATCATGCAAGTCAACTGTAAAATTACAAAATTAAGTATTTTTAGCCATTGGACCTAGCATCATTGATTTGATAGGGCTCATTCCAATATCCTAAGCAATGTAGAGTCAGAGTTTAAAGAAAACATTTGTATCCCTCTTGCATTCAAATGAATAAAATTATTTGTTCTTTCCCTCCACCTTCCCCCAACCTTTATAGCTTAGAGCAGCGGAATTTAACTTTGGAAACGGAAATGATGAGTCTGCACGATGAACTGGATCAGGAAAGGAAAAAGTTCACGATGATAGAAATCAAAATGCGCAATGCCGAGCGAGCCAAAGAAGATGCCGAGAAAAGAAATGACATGCTGCAGAAAGAAATGGAGCAGTTCTTTTCCACATTTGGGGAGCTGACAGTGGAACCCAGGAGAACGGAGCGAGGAAACACGATATGGATCCAGTAAGCCTGCTTTCTCCCGCCGTCTCCGATGGCTCTGGGAAGGACGTGGGGAGTCTTGGGAGATCGTATGTGGGACCAGGTGGCTGGTCACCTGGCTGTACAGAGCACTAACTGGGGAAGACGTATCATTTATTACAGACATTAACCATCCATATCTGCAATGTGTACCAAAGTTATACCATGCCTCATAATGCTACTGTCAAGTGTTACAACTGGATATGTGTATATAGAGTAGTTTTTAAAAGTAAACTAAAAATGAGAAGCATATCTCAAGAATTATTTTATTGCAAGTCTTGTATTTAAAATGTTGAATCAATATGTTGTTGCGATTTAGCTTGCTTTCAAGCTTCACCCCTTGCACTTAACATAAGCTATTTTTGGCATTGTGTTATCATCCGCTTATTTTATAGATCACTATTTTTATTTCCCCTTTTGCTGAGGAAATGAAGATAAGCAGAAATATAAATATATATAAAGATATATGAGTTATTAAAATCAAAAGAATACTTGGTGGCCGTGTTGTTTGCGCCAATAGACCTTGCCATGACCAAAAAGAGAAATGTAAATAGTTTTATAAACTACAGTCGGATCAGCAGGGACCTTGGAAATGCTCTTTAAACTCTGCCCTCACACCACTCCATTTGGCTTTGTGACGTGACTTGACACAGGCACTCAGAGAGTGTGTAAGAACATCCCCTTCCCAAGCCCCCGTCTGCCTTACCAGATCTAAAGAGCATTTCCTAAGCAGGATGCAGCATACAGGGGAGACAGGTGACGGATGGCACTTGACCATGGCCTTCTGGACTCTCTAACTGCTGGATGGTTAGAAGGTGAATTCTGCCTGCCTGTTGAACGTTGGGAAACAATGCTTGCCAAATCAACAATGCCTGTGTGCAGTCCTTCCCTCACCCAAACCTCTCCCCTGTCCCCAGCAGTTGCTCTTGGCAAGGCCAGCAGTACTGTAGCATTGCTGAGGTCCTCTTCATGAGCGTGCTCTAGTAGGTACCATTTAGCAACATTTTTCTCCCACGCAGGCCAATGTCATGTGGGATTCTCTCTGTACCACAGGCTGGCAGCTTGCAGCAAGGTGACGAGGTAGGGCAGGGCACCAGGAGGAGGAGGAAAATTAAATTTTTCTGCTTTGATTTTAACAATGCCATTTTATGTGTTAAAAACATGTTCACTCATGATAATTGTAAAATGTGAATGGTTGAAAGTCCAACGTTGACACTATGGTGGACATCAGTAATGCCAAGTTTCTAGAAATACCCAGGCTCTCTGGAGGTGGAGTTTTTGCTAGAATGATTCCTCACACTTCAATAAGGCAATGATTTTGAGAAGCCAAGTACATAAATCTCACAGCAGAACAAAAGGTCACAAAAGGTTTAATCGGAAATAAAGGCTACTTGAGTTTACGGGCTCTGCGTTGTTTGGAGATCATGTGTGTGTGTGTGTGTGTGTGTAGATTGTCAATGGGGAGAGTGATCCTGACACTACTTCTCCTCACCAGTGCCCCGCTTTTGTTTAGACCCTCTGCTGCGTGGTCCTCTGGCATTAACCAGTGTCTACACAGCAGTAACTTCTTTATCTTTGGTTCCCTATTCTGTCGTTACGATTACTTAGTCATATACTTCCACCTGGATATCCCCGAAGAAATTCAAAATCAGAATATGTAAAATTGATTTCAGTAACTTTCCCTTCGCTTTTTCCAGCCCCTATTTTAGTTCATGAAAATCTCAGTCATGATATCGTGGTTAAAAAGCAAAGGTTATAGGGCCAGTGCTGTGGCGGAGTAGGCTAAGCCTCCACCTGCAGCGTTGACATCCCATATGGGTGCCAACTCGAGACCCAGCTGCTTCACTTCCAATCCAGCTCTCTGCTAATGGCCTGGGAAAGCAGTGGAAGTTGGCCCAAGTGTTTGGGCCCCTGCACCATATGGGAGACCCAGAAGCAGCTCCTGGCTCCTGGCTTCAGATCAGCCCAGCTGTTGTGGCTATCTGGGGAGTGAACCAGTCAATAGAAGATCTTTCTGTCTGTAATTCTGCCTCTCAAATAAATAAATAAAATCTTTAAAAAAAAAAAAAAGATCAAATGTTGTGCAGACTACTGCCTGCGCTCAGGTTATCTATAATTCGACAGTTGTTCCTGAACCTTCCGGGCAAAACTCTTTTCCTCTGTGTGATTGGAAGAATAAAAGCGCTACTTCTGTTGACTTGTTATGTCGTTTTAATGAGATAGTTTGTTAGGCTGAGCGCAGTAGCTAGTACACAAGGAGGACTTGTGAGTGTTCACTCTCTTTTTCTCTACTCTGCCCTTTGGGTCACTCTTAAATTCACTTGCCAAGCAAGCTCTTCCACCTGTCTTTGCCTTTTAATCTGCTCCTTTTAACCTAGATCCTCTTGCCTTTTGATGAAAGCGTTGACCTATTCGGTTTTGTCCCAGCCTTTCTCCTCTGCTTTCACCCTTTGCAGGTTTCCTTTCCTAGGTCACCATCTGCCGTATCTTGGCCTCGCTAACGTCATGATGCTCACTTGCCCAGGATAAAGCTCTTCACGTGGCACAAAAGGCTGTGACCCCCAATTTCATTTTTACCCAATACTACTTCCCACAACACCTGCCATGCCATCCCATGCTTCTATTACTTCCTGCTGACTATGGTACTCTTCCTGCCTGCCTGCCTTTTCTCTGGCACACCCAGGCATCGTGTAAAACAACTAACTGTTCTCCAAGAAACTTCCGATGAAGTAGCATTTGGGGAGGCAGCCTGGAGGAGTGGAAATAGCAGGAATCTGAGAGCCATTCAGACCCAGCTAGGCATCACAGCGCGCCTTATGCATGCTGCTTGGCAATGACAAGTCCTTTAACCCTGTGTGCAGTGCAGCAGGTGCACTATTTTCTCTTTTAAAGTGAAAGTAATAATTCTCCCAAAGTAGGGAGGTTGTCGCGCTTGGAGATAGCACACAGGGGCCAGTGTTGTGGTCAGCAGGTGAAGCCGCTACTTGTGTGAATGCCAGTTCAAGTCTTGGGTCCTCCACTTCTGATGCAGCCCCTTGCTAATGCTCCTGGGAAAGCAGAGGCAGATAACTCAAGTGCTTGGACCCTGCCACCAGGTGGGAGACCCAGACGGAGTTCCTGGCTCTTGACCTCAGTCTGGCCCAGCTCCAACCACAGCAGCCATATGGAGAGTTAGCCAACAGATGGAAGACCCTTCTCCATCTCTCCCTGTTACTTTCAAATACATAAATTTAAAAAATAAAAGAAGAGGCATGTACTGTGCCTCGTCCGGTGTCTGCCAGTTTAGCTACACGGATAGCTCTATTAATAAATGGAGCTTCTTAAGGGCCATGATTATATTTTATTGATCTTAAATCCCTCCTCCACTACTTCTTATGCCAAGTAAAGTAACAGCTCCTAGAATTAGCATTTGTTTTGGATGAGAACATGTAATTATTTCCCTGTTATTCAGCCTTTGATTCATGAGAGATTCTGTTTGTTCATTTTAATTGTCACTCTCAATGGTGATACTCCCTGATCAGTGGATATCATGTCCATCTGGGTTTTCATTAGTTCAACTGAAAGCTTGGAAACTATCAACTGCAAATTGATAAGAGAATAAATTGGAAATTAGTAAGGATAAAAAGTAGGCAGTTTTGAGCATTTACTTACTTTATCCTATATATATTTATTTAAAACTAAGTAATTAATTATTGAAAAGCAAACTCAGGGGTCTGGTGCTGTTGCGTAGCAGGTAAAGCCACCACCTGCAGTGATGGCATCCCATATGGGCACCGGTTCAAGACCCAGTTGCTCCACTTCCTATCCAGCTCTCTGCTGTGGCCTGGGAAAGCAGTGGAAGATGGCCCAAATCCTTGGGCATGTGGGAGACCCGGAAGAAGATCCTGGCTTCTGGCATCAGATCGGCACAGCTCCAGCTATTCCAGGCATTTGGGGAGTGAACCAGTGGATGGAAGACTTTCTCTCTCTCTCTCTCTCTCTCTCTCTCTGCCTCTCTGTAAATAAACCTCTCAAATAAATAAATAAATCTTTTTATAAAAAAAAATACAAACTCCAGAGAAAGGATCTGCTTCCAGGTGTTGGGCCTACCATGTCAGCCTCACTAGTCAGACTATTTGGCTGGTTGTCCTTTGTGGAACATTTAAATTATAATTGTCTATAACATCAGGCCAACTGAAACATGAATTCATATAAATATATATACATATTACGAGATACTAAAATCTCTAGCTGTAACTAAAGTGATTCCTATTTATTTATTCATAAGATGGGATCTCCTTAAAACACTAGATAATTCCCAGGGGAGATAGTTTATATTGCAGATCTAATTTGGTTGCCTTGAACATCTGGGTGAGTACTGAACAATGTGATCCAGTCACTGCAGTCCCGCACCCTGATTACAGCAGCCTCACAGAGAAGACCACGCACGACCTTTCAGAATCAGACAACCACGTTCAACCCCACTTCCGCCACGTCGTAGCTATGTGGACTTAACACACACTGTGAATGTTTATAAGCCTGATTTTTTTTTAGCTTTTTTATTTATTTGTTGTTTTTATTTGAAGCCAGAGAGACAGAGAGAGAAAGATTCTATCTGCTGGTTTATTCCCCTAATGCCTGCAGCAGCCAGGGCTGGGCCACACAGAAGCTGAGACCCTGGAACTCCACCTGGGTCACTCGGATGGCAGGAACCCACTACTCGAGCCATGGCCCGCTGCCTCTCAGGGTCCTCTGTCCTCTCACTAGCAGGACGCTGTGACTAGCTGTGACAAGTGGGGACGCCAGCCGAGGCCCTCTCGTATGGAAGGCAGATGTCCCAACCGGTATCTTCACCGCTGCACCTTATGCCCACAACCCTGAATTTGTTCTTCTTAAACTAAGGATAATAACAGTGCCCTCTTTATCCTATGTCTGTGAGGAATAATTGAAGTGCTATCCATGCTGCTTAACACATAGCATGTGCTTAATACATGGTAGCTGTCCACCCTGAAATTCCTGCTATTGGAAGGATATTCCAGCCTCTACAGGGTACAGCAGGGTTGTAACCTCAGGAATGTGACCAGCAGTAAAACAGCGTGTCCTGCCCACAAGTGGAGCTATCATTATGTCCCTGTGCAAGGGCATTCCTCCTGCTATAATACAACCATGTGCATTATCTTAAAGAACGTCCCTGTACCTACTATTTATCAGGTCTGTCATTAGCACGCTGAAGATGATACTGGAAGTTAAAGGCGTTGGGTACAATAGGTGAAAGTGTTTAAGGCTGTGCCCCGAGACACCTGGTCTATAATGATCCCGTCTATGATATACTTTAAAAGTAATTAAGGGATCGTGAAGCTGAAGCTGGGCAAGGAATTACTGAGCCATGTTTTGATGCGAGTCCTGAAGAAGTAGCAAGTCCTCAAACAGGGTGGCAGTCTGGGGCTGCAGCCTGCCTAGCTCGTGGAGCAGAATGTGCAATGGGGTCCTCAGTGCAGAACCCAGGGAACCTTTTCAATGAATTTTAAATGACCTGGCAAGTCTGTGCCGTCAAGATTGCGCTGTGTGTAATCACGCCTCATCAGCACACCATGCAACCCCAAAACACACTTAAGCTGGGCAGCTGTTCTCCCTCCCAGAAGCCAGCCAGAGCTAGACACATTCCGCCTTGTTTGAAGTCACAAACCACAGGAAGGAGTACTGGAGCTGCGGTTCCCGCAGATCTGTTTCATGATTCTCTTTATAGTCTTCTTAATTGCACACGTGGGGGATGAATTGAAAGCTAGAACTGCCCAGTTTAAGGGCCTCTGGCTGCGAAGAGACTTGGAAAACTAACAGTTCCCCAGGCAGCCAGAATCTTCTCTCCATACTGAAAGTCTGTGAGTAGGGGTTCAGCTGATGAAAAGTGTGTTTTGGAAATCACCATCATGGCTCAGGTACAAGGCTGAACGACCTGCTTTATTTATGAATTATGCATAGCTGCTACCTGTAAGTCCCATATGGTGAAGATTACCTTTATTAAGTGGAGAACAAGAGTAATGGCAGAAAGCTGATCTGCTAGAATAGGAAGCCAAAGCAGTGTTTTCTTTTTTTTTCCTGCGGGAAACCGTCTCTTCCCTCCAAGAGAGGTGCTGAGCATCCCACCCATTCCTGTGAAAACACCACACCCATCTCAGCTCTCTCTCTTCAGTACACCCATCTTCTACCTCTTCCTGATTGCACAGATGAATTATGGGCCACGCCAATGTGACCTCCATGGTTTGAACATGTTCGGTACCCTCTGGAATTCAGGTTGGAGTCATTCAAGTTCATCACTAAGTTACATGCATTATTTTAAAAGCTAGGAAATAATAAAAATATTTTATAAAAGAGCTATTAACATTTTTTGCTTTCTTCTTGGTCTGTGTAAAATATCATTTGCATTGCAAAATTTAACTTGTGTATAATTAATTGATCACGGACAATATTTTCACCAACATGGATTTAAAAGTGTTAATGGAGGGATTGGTACTGTGGTACAATAGGTTAAACCTCCACCTGTGGCACCAGCATCCCATATGGAGGCCAGTTTATGTCCTGGTAGCTCCTCTTCTGATCCAGATCTCTGCTATGGCCTGGGAAAGCAGTGGAAGATGGCCCAAGTCCTTGGGTCCCTGCACCTGTGTGGGAGACCTGGAAGAAGCTCCTGGCTCCTGGCTTTGGATCGGCCCAGCTCTGGCCTTTGCAGCCAATTGGAGTGTAAACCAGTGGAATGGAAGGCCTCTTTCTCTTGCTCTCCCTCTCTCTGTAACTCTACCTCTTAAAAAAAAAAAAAAAGATGATAGTGGATATAGCCAGCATTGTGATACAGCAGGTTAAGCCACTGTCTACAATGGCCACGCTCCTTATGGAGTTCCAGCTGCTCCACTTCCTATCCAGCTCCCTGCTAACACACCTGGGAAAGCTGTGGAAAATGGCCCAAGCACTCATGTAGGAGACCCAGATGCAACTCTTGGCTTAGAGGTTCAGTCTGAGCCAGCCCTGGCATTTGCAGCCACTTGGAGAGTGAACCAGCAGATGGAAGTTGTGTCCCTTTCTGTAACTCTGCCTTTTAAATAAATCTTTTATAAAAAGTGCTAATGGAAGGCAAATGGTATCAGTCTTCTAGACAGAGTGTGGAAGACTTCGAAGGTGAATAACATTTTGTACTTACTTTTGAGTCACAAGTGTTCTGGACCATTGAGTGAACAGAGAGACCACAGACAAGGTCAGGTGAAAGGCAATAACAGAAGCTTGGTGATGAGGAAGTGAATCCACCCGATCCATTGAGTGAAACTTGAATCCTCTAAAGTTCCACTTTAGACCTCTTTTACATTAGGTTTCTTACCAGGATAATCATGTCTTTAAAGCAAGAAACATTTGATGTAGACTGGGTGGGAAATCGCAAAGGGTTGTTTGACTTGTTTCTATGTCATCACATGTCGTGTGCTTGAGAAACATAAATTTCTACAGCGTGCTTTGCGTGATTTAAACAGAACACACCCATCTAACTGGTTGAGCAGGTGACATCACCTGAGACAGGTGACTTTCCACAAACAGTGGTTCCCTACATGCGGTGATCTGGGGCAGTGGAAGTTTTCCATGTGTCTTGCTCTTTGCATGTCTCTTCCAAGCATGCCTTTCAAGTCCCTCAGAGAAAGGGCATGGACACCATGGTACAAATTGGTAACATCAAAAACTGTGATGTTGGCTGACACCTAGTGCTATTACTCAGCAAGTAGACTCATCCTGCAAGGTTAGCTGTCCCATAAGTAGCTTCAAGAAAATAATTACCCGGGAATGGAATTGGGGTCCAGCAGCTTAAGCCACTGTCTGTGAGGCAGGCATCGATTATGAGCACCAGTCTGAGTCCCCAGGTGCTCCACTTCTGATCCAGCTGCCTGCTAATATGCCTGGGAAAGCAACGGAGGATGAGCTAAGTGCTTTGGCCCTTGTCACCCATGTGGGAGACTCAGATGGAGTTCCTGGCTCATGGCTTCAGCCTTGTCCAGCCCTAGCTGTTATGCACATTTAGGAGTGAACCAGGAGATGAAAGATCTGTCTCCCCACTGCTCCTCTGTATGTGTGTGTGTGTGTGTGTGTATGTGTGTCTGTCTGTCTTTACTTCTACCTCTCTCTCTTTCTGTAACCCTGCCTTTCAAATAAAATAAATCTGTAAAACAAAAAAAAGTAATACTTTTTAAAAAAGAAAAAAAAAGAATTACCAAGACCCTTTTCTTCTTCTCACTGCAAGTTTTGTCAAAATTACTAAATATTTAGTAACCCCTCATGGTATCCCAAAGGCACCAATAAACTCCTCGGAGTCTCTCCATGAGCAATTTCCCTTCTTACTACTGTGGGTATTTGTAAGTATCTGCACTTGACCATTCACAGACTTCCATTTTCTGGAAAGTGATGATCTGTGATTTAAATTAGAACAGAAGCAGTGTTTGAGATTGTTTAAAATGCTGTCAGTTTCTATTTTCCTTAAACAAATACAAGGATAAGTATGATAACGGTGATGATTCTTCCAGGTTTTCTAATAGTTGTTTGGTTAAATAAAATATGCTACTTACAGAAATAAAAGGTTCACTTCTAAAATTTGTCCAGATACTATCAGGTAAGCTAACTTCAATAACCCTCCTCAAGCTACAAGTCATATGTTTTTATTTCACCAAAGAGCTTGCGCTATTAAGGTTGGCTACCATGTAGGCCAAAAATGAAGCTTTTGCCTGTTTTCGTGAATAAGCAATCAAAATGTATAGGAATCCACTTAAGAAACCCAGGAAATGTAAGCCTGTTCTACTTACCTGATGGTCCCAGAAAACACTTTTTTCCTTCATTGATTTTACACCACAAAGAAAATTTACCGAATTGCAGATATGCAGTTTGTATCTGCAGATAGAAATGCAGATCTCTTTAGAAAAATCAGTCTCAAAGCACAGCACTCTACACGGTCACAGTCATACCACACACTCTTGACCCATAGTGCGAGAGTAGGTCGTTTCTTATTTCTTATTTATTCCCTGGCACAATCAGACCATACTACACGTTTCTTTCACCAGGTGTCAAAATGAGATCAGGTGAGACCCTTCAGAGCTCCTGCGAGCACATAAAACCCAAGGTAAAGAGCAGCACAACAGCCGTGGTCAACAAGCAAACTGCAACAAAGTCTGAGCTTGGATTTGGTTTTACGTCAAGGGAAGCAGGTTTCCTCGGTTTAATAATTCATAGCAACAGAAATCACAACATATTGACTCAGCATCCACCTACAAAGAGCCAACGAAAGTCCAAGTTCTCCCCCAGTTCATCCTCTTGTTCCAGAGACATTTTGAAAATAATGGTCAATATAGAAATGAAGGAGAGTGAGCAAGAACACAGGTATTATTTGCGTGATTTCGAATCTTTACAGACATCACTGAGATTGTGTTTTACCCATCTGGCTGACTGACTTTAATTCTTACCACTGAGACCTTGCAAAGAATTTGGACATACAATGGTTTTCCCTTCTAGGGCTGATCTAGAGCCGTAAGGGTGTGTGTGAATCTGTGCATGTGTGTTTGCTTTAAGTCCATTTTATATAAACACGGACACAGGACGATTCTCATCATTGAAATAGTCTTTGGAGTCCAATCATGCAGAAAAACAGGCAAGTGCAGGTTAGGTCTCATTGCAAGATGGACATGGCAAGGTGAACAGATAATGCTGGATAAGGGTTGGGAGATAGATTTGCATTGGAGTATACTGGCCATTCGTCCCACATGAGTAAAAGTTAGATACACAGGAGTACATACATCAACAGAAGCCTTCCACTTCAGTTTGACTAACCAAAGAAATGGGTCAAAGTAAACAATTTTCAGACAGTTAAAGAACTGTCTAAATGCCAAAAGAAATAATGAGATATTTTAATCACAAGGAAAATAACTAATATAGCTATTTACATTGTAACCTTTTGGATTTTTTTTTTTCCCTAAAGAAAGGAGTTTCCTACCTTGGTTTATTGACATCTGTGGAAAAGATTGGATTACACAGTTAAAATGTGTTTGCAAGTGGGGAGTGGGATGCCCCTTCAGACCCAAAGTGGCGGGGATCAAAAATTCCTTGAGCTACTTTACTCTGTTCTTTGAGCTATAGAAGATACATTTTCTGGCAAAGCTGGTTGAGAAATCTTTTACAGAGCACAGATTTGTAAGATGTGGACTGTCATATGTTAAGAGTCCAATAGAAAAAAATTTTTGAAGATTTTTGTAATGAATATTTTTTAAATTGAACACATTTGTTTTGCTTATTTTTCTCCCCTGATAGGTCATTAAAGAACTTATATAGTCTGATCTAGTCTACTTATTCCATTTGCCAATGTCAATTTTCTAATTTGCTGGTCAGCTCTTTAACATTATCTTTATATAATATTTTTCTAAAACTGGTAATGGATTGAGAAAAATTGTCCATCTCTTTGACCCTCAACTAAATAGCATACTCCAACTGGTGGGAGTTGGCAGAGCCAGCTATGGGGTACATTCCTTCAAAGTTCAATCATCAGATTCTTGAAGATGGAAGATTATTATCAGTTTTTATTGCATAAAAGGAATTTTGTTATAAGGCCGGTATATCCTTTTTAAAAAATGAGCATACTGACCCAGAAAACACATGTAAAAATAACAAAAAACATAGCTAAAGTGGTGGTGGTTTTGTCAAACTCACACCAATTGAATTCTCCTGCACATGGGTACACAATCATGCCTCCTACATAATACTACACAATGTTTTATTATTGATCGCTGCAAAACCAATCACCTTACAGGGTATGACAGAAGTCAGGCTCCTCAGGGTGCCAACTTCATGTTCCAAAATGGACCCAACCACAGGCAGACCCTTCACTATTTCCAGGAATATGGTCCAGGTGACCTGACACTTCCCAGGCAATATTGGTACATGTGTGTGTATTTTAAAAGAAGACTCAATGCAGAATATATTTTGTAAATTTGATAATGACATAAGCATCTCCTAAACATATAACAAAGTGGACCCAGATCATGAAACACTGAGGGCTCTTAAAATTGTGATTTTTCTTTGTTGTCGCATAATCCATCTTGCTTTGATTCCCTAGCAAAATTAATCCTGTGAGAAGATCAGAGGCTAAACCCTTATCTCTATTTTCCAAATGGAATGTAAATCCAAGGGATTTTTTTCCATATGTTTTTCTTTTCCCTATGGGAGATCTGGCTGAAGATAACCAACTCCCAAGAGCCTTAAACTAGGAGATAAAGGACCAAGTGAGTTTAGGGCAGACAGCAATGGCAGGAGATCAGTATTGTCTAGTTCGTACAGGTATAATCTCAGTTAAAAATCAATACCTTTCAGACAAGAGAGTCTAGCTGTCAGGCACCTCTAAGATGCTGGCTGAAGAGTTCCTTTTGTCTTGTACTGTCATCTTGTGGTGAATGAAATTCCCCCTTGTGATTCACTTTCTTTCAAGGAGCTGCCTGCTATGCACTTAATACCTTCTGGTGGAAATAAGGGTACTGGAGAGGCCACAGGTAAATCAAGAGAAAAGCACAGAGAAATGGGATAAGAATAAGGGACACAGAGAAGAGGAAAAGAAACAAGGATGTGAGAGAAAGAAAAGAGAGAGTTTGTGTGAGTGAGGAGGCATTTTTAGAAATCAGGTTGTCCGAAACATCAACCAAAGACAATGGTAGCGAGAGAAGAAACTGGACACTTGTATTCCAGGGGACAAACTGCACAATGGAATGTTTTCCTCTGCATCCTAAGCGAATTGCCTCTCATAATGCACTCTACTATGTGAAACAACCTTGCAAATGGCAGCAACACTCCCTTGGTGATGGTGAGGCTGGCTGCAGAGACTCTATTGCTTAAAAAGAGGCAGAGCTTCCCTCTGTTGGATTTAAGGCAGTTTTCAGAGCACTGGCATTCTTGTTTGCTCTCTTATGGAGAGGATTCCCTTTGCCAGTCAAATTACACTCATCAGCCATCCATCTCATGCATTTCACTTCTTCTTCAGGTGAAATATCACCACATTGGGCAGCACCAAAGCGGTCAGAGTGGGATTAACCGTGATGAATACTTCACCAAAGTGAAGAAGAAGGGAAGCCCATGCATGCTACCTATTATTGCTGAGAAGTCACCCTGGGGTTGTCTTGTATATAACCAAGATGTTTCACAGTGCCTCCTGCAGTGCTCGGGAAAGTACGTTCATCAAGCTGAATTCAGGGAATTCTGCAAAACATTGGCATTAATGCTTCATGGCTTTTAAGACAAACTCATATTGCTAATACTATTCAGCAGCAGTAACTTATGGGCAGAGTTATTGCTCTCACATTGACTGCAGCACAAAATTCAGATGATCAGCCCTTCTTGGATTGTTCAAATTTCTGAAAATGAAGAAACATGAGACATCAGCCATATTAAGGAGTCAGGGGAACCCCTGAGAAATGATAATGTCCGTGAGTGTTTTTCCTGACTAACCTGAGGATCACTCTGGGCTTTGGGGGTTTTATTTTAATTAATTGTTTTTAAATCCCAGAAGAAGACAGTAGTGATTGATCTCAAAACAAAATCTTGGCAGGGTATGAAATGTGGAAAGCAGCCCACGCGTGGAAAACACAAGTTACAGTCTGAGCGGATTCTAGGCAGACTGCTTTTCTGTTCAGGATAGCACGTGTTCCAGGAAAGGTTTCCTAACATCAAGTGTGCACACAAGAACCCTGCCTCAGAGCCTGCCACTCTCTCCAGCAGCCTACTACTCTCATACAGAATTTGGAAATGCCAAATAGGGTCTCTTTTTGAAGTACGAACATTGGTGCTTCCTGGTGTCTAGGCAAAAATGTTCTTTCCTCCTTATTTCCAAAGTAACCCTACTCTCTAGTCTCTCCTACCTGCTCACTGCCAGGCCCTCAGCTTCTATTCACACCTTGTTTTCCAAAGGCCAAACCATTTGGAACTTGAAAACTGTTACCCCTCCCCTCCCCCAACCCTGTACATAAGCATCACATATGTTCCTTCTACAAAGTGGTATACAGGTGCCATTTAATCAGTTCAGATTTGGAAGCTACATCTTCAAGGGTCTGAGAACTCACTCCCCCAAGAGTTTCCCCCTTTACATGTTTTCTTATAAGACATACAGCTTAATCAATTAACAAACTAAACAGCTTATATTCTGGCAATATATTACAGATGGGTTTACGTCAGAGTAATAGATCACGTGAAATGGACCATGTGGTGCCCCAGTGCATGATGTCTTGGAGAGCCCTGGGGACACTGACAGTAGCATGTCTAATTCAGTAGTGCTGCGTGAATACAGACACATGCGGATCTGTATCTACATCCATCTGACTAGGCCAAAAGGAGCAGGTAGATGCAAGATAGAGACACACACATGCTGGACGGGGCCACTGCACACCTTGTCATGCCATTTGAAAGGGCAGTTACAGGTCGCTGGTTTTGCAGCCATTAAAATTATACTTTATGGAAAAGGCTTCTCTAATTGTGTTTGATTTGCTTTCTGTAGTAAGCATCATTGGAAGAAGACCAAAGCAAGAGCAACTAGAAGATAAAGATACATTTGAGCTTAGCTGCAGTAGAGAACTCTGGAGAAGAAGCAGGCTGAAAGATTGGTTTGAATTTTAGGCTTGGATTCTCTCCCTTGCTGTTTTCTGATGTTGCGTGTCTGTGTGTGTACATGTGTACGTGTGTGTGTGTGTGTGCGCGCGTGTGTGTGTTCCATCACATCATCTCCTGAAGAACGCTGGGTTTCGCAGGCAGGCGGCTAGTCACCTGCAACAACCCAGGGGTCCTGCCGAGGCTTCCAGGCTGCTGTCAGTGTCAGACGCCAGGGTCTGGTCGGTGGACATGGAGGAGATGTCGTTGACAGACGAGGATGGATGGAGACTCTCACTGCTGTTCACTGCTGCACCTGTGCTAAGAAAATGAAGACCAACATGACTAAATCTGGAACCAGATCCGGCTTCATGCCATTCACGATGAGGGCATGGGCAAGAGAAATACCAGATATGCGGTCTCCTGGTCATTTAGCAAATCCCCACAGAACCACTGATCCAGGGACCCTGGTGAGATCATGAAAATCACAACACAGCACTGCACAGTCCTGGTCTCAGGTTATCTCAGGCTGCTGCAGTGGCTATCAAGTCCCACTCTATATTATAAACCACTTGCAGTACTTAAAAAACAATTGCTATCCAGTCACACCAGCTCCCCCACCCCTGCATCTTCAACATCATGATATAATTGACCTTGGACAGACCAAAGCATCTGCCCTTCTTTTTTTTTTTTTTTTTTTGACAGGCAGAGTGGACAGTGAGAAAGGTCTTCCTTTTGCCGTTGATTCACCCCCGCAATGGCCGCCGTGGCTGGCGCGCTGCAGCTGGCGCACTGCGCTGATCCGATGGCAGGAGCCAGGTGCTTATCCTGGTCTCCCATGGAGTGCAGGGCTCAAGGACTTGGGCCATCCTCCACTGCACTCCCTGGCCACAGCAGAGAGCTGGCCTGGAAGAGGGGCAACCGGGACAGAATCCGGCGCCCCGACCGGGACTAGAACCCAGTGTGCCAGTTCCACTAGGTGGAGGATTAGCCTAGTGAGCTGCGTTGCTGGCCAGCATCTGCCCTTCTAATAGCTCCCCAGAGATTATATATTTAAGTTGAAAACCACTAGTTTAGAAGACGGATGAGCAAGGCTTTTTGTAGGGATTGGGCTGTGGCCATTTTTCATGTAACCTCCATCTTACCCTTCAGTAACCCTTATGGTCATCCCGAAGTTCATGGAGAAACAAAGTCATTAAGATAAATTTCCAGGCTTGTCTTGTCCTGCTGCATCCTGGTATTCCCATATTGCATGTCTAGGACGCTAAGTGTCTTGAGAAAGTCCAGGTGCACTCAGTTTAGCCACGGGCTACCTTTGTGTAGCTTAGCATATAAACCCCTTACTACTGACTGGCACAGGGGACCATGCTTTTGTCCGTAAGACCCCCAAGGCACTACATGCGTGCAATCTTGATGATGCTCTCTTTCTTGGGTCTCCTGCCACCTTTCACCTTGGCAGCAGGTCCTCACACACTGGGCTGTTGGAAACCAGTGGTGCGCCTGCCAGGAGAGTGAGACAAAGCAACGAGAAGGAAGCACAGTGAGGTGGTCCTGGCTGGCCGTGCGCCCCTGTGTGGCAGAGCAGGCCTGTGTGCTAGACTTGTGGAGCAGCTGTGGGCTGAAGGCGGTCTGGCCTGCTGCAGTAAGCAAGGCAGCAGCAGGGTCAAGTGTTGTGTGCTGCTGGGCCAGCAACAGACACAGGGAGGGCCAAGGCCAAGGTCCACCAGCGATAGATTCATGATGCTGAGGTGACTGAAAAGGAACATGCTCAGGGCTACGAGTCTGCTTTTCTGTCCCATGCCTGGGGTGATGGTGGCTTGGACTGGAATTAGAGGAGCCCAGAAGTCACCCCAAGTACTCTGCGGGCATTGGGAACAGGTGGCTCATCTGGGCACAGGGTTTTGAAGGGCTCCAAAAGGCAGCTTTTACCACTTACATGAAAAATAAGCAGTTCTAAGGAACGTCCAAGAATGAACAGTCCAGTCCTCTCTCTCTTGGGCCCTGTTGTCTGTACTGGGACATCTGGCACTGACCTGGGAGTGGCTGGGTAGGCCAGTAAGAGAGAGGAGCAAACCAAGCTTGGGAAAGGGAAAAATAAGGGATCAGCCTGAGTAATTAGAGAATAAACATGGTACCATCTCCATGATGCTTGGGTTTCCTATGAAACATTTTTCAAGCAACCGAATGCATGTTAGTTGACCCATAGGAAGACTGGAAGCCCAATCAGCATTTCTAGCTTCTGTGATCTGCTTCTGATCTGGCTCCCTGGCAGGCACTGCAAACCACAAGGGATGGATCCACCTAAGCCTGTAGGTTAGGGGCGGGTCCAAGATGCCCCAGGATGAGGGCAATAGAAAGTGACCAGAGGCCTCATACAGACCCTCCTCTCTACTGGTCCCTCCAAAACAGAGAAAAAGCAGCTAGTCTAGTAAATACAGGTACCAAACATACGCTATTCCATGGCAACCCAGAACATTTTCCAGATCTTGGGCAGTCATGTGTGGGTTAGGGTTAAACAGTTATCGTTACGCTTAGAGATCACCAATGCTCCCTGCACTATACCTCGTGCTCATGTCGCAGTCTCAGAAAATGTCCTAGGAGTGGATATCCTATTGGGGAAGACACTGCAAACAACTGTGAAGAAATGTTGGCTTAAAATTAGAGTGACAAAAACTGTGCTGAGGGGAGAGGCAAAATGGGATCCTTCCAGTTTCTCTGCCCCTGGGCCAGTGGTACATAGAAAGCCACATCCACAGCCTGGAGGACATGCTGAAATGAGATAACCAGGGTTCGATTTCTAGCAGCAGCCTCTGGCTGGTGAAATAAGACTAATGGAACTCAGAGAAGGACTTAAAATCTATCAGAAATTTAACAAGGTCGCACCTGCCACATATGCTGCTGTCTTCAGCATTACCCAGGCGCTAGAAAAACCAACAGCCTTTCTTGCTTCTCTTCATGTTTTTTTCGATTTCGCTGATGCCTCTCAGCATCTGTTTACAGACAGAGTCTGGAGAGCAGCTCGACTTCAGGTCAGGGGGCAGACGGTGGACTTGCCCTGTGCTGCCCCAGCAGTTATCTGCATAAACCTCTTCTCTGCCACCGCCTGGTGACCGAGGATCTCGCACACTTCCTGTTTCTTATTGGCACTGCTTGGTGTCATGATACTGACACCATCAAGTTCATGGCCAAAATCATGCTCTCTGACATGATGTGGTAGATGGCCTCCCAGCAGAGAGCATGAACTATCACTCTCCAAAAGAGTCAAAGCTTTGGATTATCCCTGAAGTTTTCCTGAGTGGTCTGGTCAGGTAAGACCAATTCAGTCCCTGGAATGCTGTTCCATAAAGTACAAACTTTCCCTACACCTGAGATGTACAGGATGTACAGTCCTTGTGGGGATCTTGGGTTATTGGCAAGCTGTCTCTCCCCCATTTTGTTGAGGGCCTGTGCCCACTGTATTGATTAATTAAAGATGGGAGTCATGTAGAGCTAGATGTCCCCCAATGGGAAGCACTTGAAAAAGCAAAGGTGTTTATAGCACAGGCACAGGCCCCAGGCACCCTTCTATCCATTGTGCCAATGCAATCAGGTATCACCAGTGCAGCAGCGGGTATGAGTTAGACCCTCTGGCAAGAGCAAAAGGACAAAAGATCCCTTTGAGGTTTTTTGGTCACAGCTCAGGAAGGGAGCAGAAACTAGACACATCTCTTTAGAGCAAAGCTCCTAGAGGTGCATACTAGCAAAGCTCCTCTGGGGAGCAATAATGTGGCAACAATCATGGAACCAACATGACCTGAGGCACCGTTAATTACGTATCACATATCCAGTCTCAGTAAGACCTCTGCATTGAACCCAACCCAAGCTGCTGATCTCATGAGCACATAACAGAGATGACATCAGAGTACTTAACTGGGACTGGACATAGCTAAGGGGACAATATTACCCCTAAAAATAGGATGATTTGGTGACAACTGTGACTCAATGTCAAATGGACTTATGTGTCCAGCCTGCCATTTAGTCTATGTGCAGTGGGATGGATTTGCTGAGCAATCTTCTCTGTGGGAGACTGGCAGGTTGATTACATTGGCCTTTGCCAAACAACTAGGAACATAACTATGCTTTAACCTGTGTAGTGAGAGCTACAGGCTTCCTGCAATCCTCTCCTAGCAAGAGAGCCAACCAAACTGTCACCATCAAAGGTCTTAAAAAATTGAGTGTGATGTATGGGGATGCTTGTTGTACTGATAGTGAACAAGGCACCTACCTTATGGGACATGATGCCCAAGATTGGGCTCAAATTTGTACCATATCATGACCCTCTCACTTGACATATAAACCCCCAGCAACAGGAATATAGGAGAGAAAGTATGGTGTTAAAGCAGCAAACATGAGCCAAGCTAATCCCATCTTGGCCAGGAGAATTAGAGTCCTTGAAGAAGCATTAATAATATTAAATACCCACATGGCTGGCATGCCTGCCCCTTATGATCACTTGGGGTTCTAGTCCCAGAACCAAATATCACCAGCATCCATTCTGAACAGATGGTGTGGGATCCAAATTGGGACATAGAGTGTTGCTGTTTGTGACAGCATAAATGCTAAGCCCAGGGGAGGGAATGATTAAATGGAAGTTCAAGTTCCTTGTTCCCTGGAGTAGACTGAATATTTCTTGCCACAGTGTGAGGAATCTCTAGGCTGCCTAAAGTGGTCCCCAGTGAATCTGTTGTACTCTGGGCCTTTGGTTACATCTAATGTACAGAGTGAAGTGAGCTAAGGGAAATATCTCAATGCACTAGAGTTGGCTTCTTGATCTTGCAGGCCACCTCACTGCTAGTTTTAGCAATCACTGGCTCCCATGTGCTGTGCTCCTTCACCTCAACCTCCAACACCCAATGGCTGCCACCGTGTTATCTAACAGAGATGATACAGCCAATACTGCCTCAGTGGACAGTACATACTTGCTGCTACAAGTCCCTAGTAAACATTAATGTTTTATCATCTCTAGCCATGGCCAGATGTTGTTTTTGCTGGTCTTTCCATTGCAGTCTCCTTTAAAGACAATATTTTCCTACAATGGGCTTTTAGTAGGAAAAGTTGACTGCTATTGTCATTTACATAATCATATTTTGTCTCTTTTCACGTGCATGTGCCTTCTTTTGCATGTGCCTCTATTGCTCCTAAACAGCCAGACAAATGGCCCCATGGACATGCCACCACAGCACTGCTAGAACCCCACACCGGCTCAGGACACACCCAGGAAAGACAGCCCTATTTGATTTTAAGAGCAGGAGGCATGGAATGCAGGGATTCAGCTTGACATGACTACAGCCATTTTGGAAGTAACTGCCATCTTTCCCTTCAGGTAACCCTGATAGTCATCCCAAACTTCATGGGTTAAACAAGTTGTCTTGCTCTGCCAGAACCTAGAATGGCACTTATCAAATGCCTAGAATGTTAACCCATCTTTTTTTTTTAACTTTTATTTAATGAATATAAATTTCCAAAGTACAGCTTATGGATTACAATGGCTTCCCCCCCTTGATAAAGTCCAGAGGCACTTAGTTCAGCTACAGCTCACCTTTGTCTAGCTTAACATACAAACTCCTAACTACTGACTGGGGCTACCCGGATCCCATATATCCATCTGTAACACCCACCTCATCCCGTAGTAAATTACACTCTGTGTAATCTTGTCTTGGTGCTCTTTCTTTGGTCTCACGGTGGCTGATTCTCATATCTTGGGTTTTTCTTAAACACTTTTTAATGTAATCATCTGAACCTGAATACTTTTAATGCAGGCAGCTTTTCATACAAACACACTTGGGACCAGTGTTGTGGCGTGGTGGGTTACATGGCTGCCTGAGATGCTAGCTTCCCACATGGGAATGGTTCATTTCCCAGCTGCTCCACTTCCAATCTAGCTCCCTCCTTGGAAAAGCAACAGAAGATATTCCGGGTATCTGGGCCCCTGCCACCCACCCACCCACATGTGAGACACGGATGAAGCTCCTTGCTCCTGGCTTCAGCCTGCCCAGCACTGGCCATTACAGTCATCTGGGGAGAAGACTGGCAGATGGGAGAGATCTCTATTTCTGCCTCTCCCTCTCTTCTCAGTCACTATGACTTTCAAAATAAATAAATAAATATTTTAACACACACACAGGGAGCTTATCCCAGATATATGGGCCATGTGGGGCCCAGAAATCTGAATGACTAGACACTACCCCTCTGGAGCAAAGAAGATGTATAAAGTAAATATCACTACACACTGATTCATGTGCTATCAAACTTAAAATCCATGTAGAAAAGCCAGATGCGACTTCCGATGAGAGTTAAAAGAAGAGGAGGAGAGGCCTAGCACTTACTTCCGGTCTCCCCGGCTTGCTTACCAGGGATCTGCAAACACGAACCCTAAATCACTAGCATAGATTAATTTGGAGAATTTTTTTTATTTATCTGCTCTGTGGGAATAAAAAGACTTTAAAACTCTGAGAAGAAGCTGGCTTGCAGTAACCACTCAGGAAAGGCTGAGTTATGGCAGTTGTGAGACCAAGAGAGGGAAGATGTGCCAAATGTGCAGTAAAATATAACCAAATCACCACACTCTCGGGACGTGAGTTCACTCGTTCTCCTATATTCTTCTACCTAAGCAATCTGTGTGATAAAATGCATGCTTTGTGAAATAGTTTGCTATTAAAAATATCTGTAGGATAATCACCTAATAAAATAAGAAATGTGGAATCCTCAGTACAACTGTATCTTATAAATATAGTGTTTAAGATCTATTTAGGGAAAAGTAATCTGAAATAAGTTACAACAACGTTATCACATACACCTCATAAGTCAAAAACCAGACAAAACTAAGGAAGTGGAGGGGCCGACACATCTTCTTTGCTTCAGGGGTAGACCTTTCTGGCCTGTGGGAGACTGTGATGAAATATGACTATATCTAGAAAAGACTCAAACACCTAAACTCAGACCCAGCACAGGAATCCTATATGTATTTTACAAATTTATTTGTTTATCACAAGAGTATTTATGTCAGCTTTGGGTAATATTTTTTTAAAAACACAGGTAAAAATATAAAAATATTCAGGGCCAGCACTGTGGTGTAGTGAGCTAGGCCTCTGCCTGCAGCAGTGGCATCCCATATGGGCACCAGTTTGTGTCGCAGCTGCTCCACTTCCAAATCAGCTCCCTGCTATGGCCTGGGAAGGCAGTGGAGGATGGCACAAGTCCTTGGACCCTTGCACCCAGGTGGGAGACCCAGAGGAGGCTCCTGGCTCCTGGCTTTAGATTGGCCCAGCTCTGGCCATTGCAACTATTTGGAGAATGAACCAGCAGATGGAGGATCTTTTACTCTATCTCTCCCTTTCTCTGTCTGAAATTCTGCCTCAAATAAATAGACAAAATCTTTAAAAAACAAAAAAGATAATTATAGTTACCGATCCACTGGTAGGAAGAACTGCTAAGCATTTTGGTATTTTTCTTTGTAGTCTTTTTGCCAGGAAGTTCCCCTACTTATGATCATATTATCTGTGTTCATTTGGATCCTGATATTTTCTCTTTTTTTAAGGTTTATTTATTTAATTGAAAGGCAGAGTTACAGAGAGAGAAGAGTGGGAGAGGGAGGAAGGGATGGAGGGAGTGAGAGAGAGGAAGAGATTTTCCATCTTCTGGTTCCCTCCCCAAATTACCACTATGGCCAGGGATTGGCTAGGATCTAGTCAGGAGCCTGAAACTCAATTTAGGTATCCCATGCGGGTGGCAGGGGCTAAAGGACCTGGGTCATCATCCACTGCCTTCCCAGATGCATAGACAGGGAGCAGAATTCGAAGGGGAGCATCAGAGACCAAAACCTGCACCCATATGAGAAGCTTGTGTCACAGGTGGCAGCTCAACCCATTGTGCCATGACGCCAGTCTCTGATATTTTCATATTCAGAAAAGCTGAGCCATCTTATTGTTCTTTAAACTCCTGAAGGTATCAATACTTCCTAATCTCAAATGTCTCTGGAAGATATTTTTTTAAAATTTAATTTTTATGTATTTATTTCATTTGAAAGGAGAGAGGAGAGAGAGAGAGAGAGAGAGAGAGAGAGAGAGAGAGAGAGAGAGAGATGAAAGAGAAAGCAAGCTCCCATCCTTTGGTTCACTTCCCAAATCCCCACAACAGCCAGTGCTGGACTAGGCCAAAGCCAGGAACCGGAATCCAAGCCAAGCCTCCCACATGGGTAGCAGAGACCCAACTACTTGAACCATCATCTGTTGTCTTCCAGGTTGAGCATTAGCAGAAAGCTGAAATTGGGAGAAGACCCAAGTCTTGAACCCAGGCACTTGAATATGGGATGTGGGCACTGCAAGTGTTCCTAATCATGGTGCCTAACACCCAACCCCTAGAAGAGATTTTTAAAGTCCTCTTATTAGCATCTTCCTATAAATAAGTACTCTCATCATCAAAACAATGTGTGATGTATATAACCGGCTTTAATTTATTCCAGCTGTACTTAATTAGATTATGTACAGCTGGGCTATGGTGCTGGTTCATTTCCTCTAATGACAACTTTCCACATATTATCAGATGACCCTTGATTCCTTTATGGTGCCCATATATCCAACTCTGTTTCTCCTCCAAATCTGGATTAAATTATGCCAACCTCTTTTATGTTCTTTCATAAACTCTGGTCTCCAATAATTTAGTCACTGTGATAGACTCCTCAGAATGTTCTTACATTTTTCCATAACCATATTAAAGAGTAGATTAAAATGGGACATGAGTCTCTAATAAAGGCCTGATTGACTGTGGGACCAACAAGTGCGACTGCTTTGTCTAATAGCCCATGTGTCTCATGGATAATTTGTTCCTATATTAAGAGTGAGTTTCAGGGGCCGGCGCTGTGGCGCAGCAGGTTAACGCCCTGGCCTGAAGTGCCGGCATCCCATATGGGTGCCGGTTCTTGTCCTGGCTGCTCCTCTTCCGATCCAGCTCTCTGCTGTGGTCTGGGATAGCAGTGGAAGATGCCCCAATTTGGGCTCTTGCACCCACATGGGAGACCCAGAAGAGGCTCCTGGCTCCTGGCTTCAGATCGGCGCAGCTCCGGCCCTTGCGGCCAATTGGGGAGTAAACCAACAGATGGAAGACCTCTCTCTTTCTGTTTTTCCTCTCTATGTATAACTCTGACTCTCAAGTGAAAAATAAATAAATCTTAAAAAAAAGAATGAGTTTCAGATCTCACTACTAGAGTTTAGGTTCAGTTTCAACTTATGCCTGTGTATCTTTGTGTAACAGACTTAATGTAAATAAGCCAGTTTTGTAGTAGATTCAGAGTCGTGCAGGCATCACCATATTATATTCTGCAGCACATTCCTCACCTGTAAATAAATCCCGGCACTCCACTTCTCACCTACCCTGCATCGCTAGACCATGTCTCTATGAAAATGCCTTTTCTGGGAATTTTATATAAATGGAAGCATACGGATGAGATTAGCTGTGACTGGCTTCTTCCCCAAAGCATAACATTTTCAGGGTTCATCTATGCTGCAGCATCAACCAGGACCTCCCTCCTTTGCATAGCTGAAAAATATCCCATTGTATTCGTGTTACATTTTATTTGTAGTACTTGGTGGGAATTTGATGGACATTTATGTTGTTCTCACTTATAACCTATTATGAATAATGTTGTTATGAGCATTCACATACAGGTTTGGGGTCAGCTGTTTTCATTTCTCTTGGGATATAGGAGAGTGTCCAGGTCATGCTTAATTCTGTGTTGCACCTTTGAGGAACTGTTTTCTAAAGGTGCACCAGTTTACATTCCGACTAGCAGTCTGCGATTTCCAATTTTTCCACACCCTCACAAACATCTTATTTTCTTCCTTTTTGTTTATACTCAACCTGGTTTGTGTGAAATGATGTCTCATTTGTTTGATTTGCCTTTGCTTAATGTCTAATGACTCCAGTTTTCTGCTAATGTACACCCTTGGGAGGCAGCAGTAAGTAATTGGGTTCCTGCCACCACCCACATAGGAGAATTGGACTGAGTTCCCAGTTTTGGCCCAGCCCAGCTCCACCAGCTCTAGCTGTTGCAGACGTTTGAGAAGTGAAGCAGCATATAGGGGAGATTCTCTCTCTCTCTCCACCTCTTCCTCTCCCTTTCCCTTTCCCTCTCTCCCCTTTCCTCCCTCCCTCCCTCCCTTCTCTTGCCCCCCTTTCACATAAAAATAAATAAACAAAATATTTTAAATCAGTAAACAATACTAAGTGAAGGAAGCAAAAGCCAGCATAGCTTTTAATAAACTCTTCAAAATAGGGGATCACATTGCGGGTTACATTTATAAAACACACAGCATTCTTATTGCACTTATTTTAATGCTAAGTGTATTTTCAGTCCACTGGGGAATATTTTGAGTGGTACATCATACAAGTCAGCCCCTTACTATCTATAGTTTGCTATGTGATTGCCTCATCTTTATTTTCCCTTGCTTCTTTTTATTTCTTTCATTATACTTCTTTATTTCTCTTGTCTTTCCAAGATATCTACTACGTAGCACAGAATAAGTACCCAGTTTGATAAAAGATACTCAGTTTGAATACCTTTTATGTCTGCTCTTCTAGGAAGGTTCTCTGAGGGAAAGGCTTTCCCATAGTAGCTGTCTATTCCTTTGTTCATTAGCTGGATCTCCCATAATCCTTATCCTTTGTGTTGGAGTGGTCCTGCCCTCTATTATATCAATGTTGAGTGCAAATTACATTTGGTAGTCAATCAATGAAGGTTCAAGATCTTCCAAAAACTTTGTAAACTTGGCTTCAGTTTTTATAGCTGGATACAAATTTTTAAAAGAGGTCTCCTTTTTAAAACTTTTTCTATAAAATTCCCATCAGTCTGCTTGTTTTGGGGAATAGTTCCTCTCCACATAGTGTTATGGTGGGAGAAGGATACATACTGTCTACCACTGAGCTGCAGCTGATTTTCAATGGCTTCTTTGAGCCAATTATTAGCCTTTCTTATTGATATCACATTGTTAGGTTGAAAATTGGTCAAAGTTAGAACAATTACACAATAGAAATGTGTGCTACTGACAACTTCATTTTTAAAAAGGGATAGTTGTTGAATATTAACTAGCCAACTACTGCTGGCCAAGTTTTTTTTGCTTCTAGATGACCCTCTATTTATCAAAATAAACGCTTCCTTGGTTGCACCTACTTCTGGTTTTACTGAATGACCCATTCAACTCTATTTTCATACATGCAATCAACAAGCTATATAAAACCATAAAACTAAAAACAAATATAAGAGACAAGACATGGCCCTTGGCCTCAAGTTGCTAATTTACTGTTGAGAAGTTTGTGAAAATCTGACAAACAGAATTGAACTGAATTCAATCTAATCACAATATCCATTTGCCCAAGACATCCT
Organism: Oryctolagus cuniculus; assembly: GCF_051225735.1. Classification (NCBI taxonomy): domain Eukaryota; kingdom Metazoa; phylum Chordata; class Mammalia; order Lagomorpha; family Leporidae; genus Oryctolagus; species Oryctolagus cuniculus. The sequence continues at coordinate 110,846,147 of NC_142874.1, forward strand.
ATCAAGTGATAAATACTACTCTCTTAGAAGGAACAATTTAAAATGTTTCCATCAATAAAGCATTACACATTTTGTTAATAAAAATACATTAAAAGAAGTAAAAATACTAATAAGATAACATTAGCTACTCTCAACTTTGTTTAGGACAAAAAATAGGTTTATGGAAAAGGTAACCAAGTCACTAAAAATTCTCAGCCTACAAGTTTCCTAACTGGAAAGTATTCGTTGTTTCAGAGGAAAATGTTGCCCTGCTTTTATTTTAAAGAAATTATTTTTCTGGCACCCACCCAACAACTAAGGTAGACAGAAAAAAGAAAAATTATTAGAATGTAAAGATCACGGAGGAGGAGGTGTGAGTGTGGGTGGGAGGGTGGGCAGGTGGGAAGAAGCACTATATTCCTAAACTTATAATCATGAAATGCATGAAGTCTGTAATCCTTAAATAAAAGGTTTCTTTGGGAAAAGACATCACTAAGATATATTCCCTTCACTTCCTGTATGATCTTGACCCTCAACTTCTTGGGCCTGAAATTTTTTAATTAAAAAAATATATTAGACTAGAATCATTGACTCCAACTGGAAAAGATACACTCCCATACAGAGAACACACTTCAGACTGGGGAGGAAGAAGTTGTACATTACTATCTCCGAGCATTATCTTGGGTTTAGAGATGCTGGGTAATCTCTGCCCATCCTGATTCCAAGCATCCTTCTCTCAGTGAATCGTGTTACTTATTGGAGCTCACCTCTCCGATGGGGTGAGGTGGGGAACAAACAGAGTTGCTGGAATAGATGAACTCTTATATTTGTTCTAGCTCCAAAATTCTTGAACAAATGCTCTTAGAGGGAGATTAATTTCTATTCATAGACTGCTGTTTCTTCGGCAGTCTTTATGAATCAATTCAGGGGCAAGCAACTAAGCTATCCTTGAAAATAAATCACTCTGCAAGGGAAATCAGATACAGAACGGAATGCAGTTATTTATTTAGAAATGTATCTGGTTTAGATTTATTTCTTATTGATATACAACAATTCCACAATAAATATCAAACCTATAAATTATGCTGCAAATGCACATTGAACTTTCTGTTTTCATTTTAAAAGCATCACTATATCATGGGTTTTGGTATTAGTATCATTTTGTTCCTGAAATTGCATTAAGTTATTCACTCCCTGCAGGATTCCCAGTGTTGCCATAAGTGATTACTAAGAGTTTTATTTTCTGAAATTGTTTTATCTTAGCTATTTACAAAATACAAGAGATTATGCAAACGTTAATAAGAAAATGTGAATATAATGAAAAATGAACAAAAGATGACTTTTCAAGCTTTTTTTTTTTTTTTTTTAGTAATTGTGATTTCTTCCTAGCATAATTTACTTCAAACACACACACACAGAGGGAGTAATGTATTGATAAAAATTTAACAATTGACTCTCCAGGAGATAAAAAAAGTACTGATTTGCAGGGTCTGTCACTTTACATACTACAAATCCTCCGTGACTGATTTCAAGCTACAAACATGAGATAAACAAACCCATAGGTGGGAAGACAGATGTACACATCTGTCCCCTATGAGCTGATAACTTTGACTCTAGTACATGACTGCCCTATAGCCTCTACATGATATACGCAAATACATCACATACAAATATGCCATAGAATCTACAGTGTATGTATGATTTCGAAAAATTAAAAATAAATATTTCAAAAGCAATCTACTAAAAAATTGAATCCACAATCATTTAGACTATTAAACAATTGTCCTATTCTCTGGAAACACATGAAAAGTCTTTTAGAACAGAGTGGTTAGAAAGGAAATGAAGTAGTAAAATCTTGCACTAAAGATGAACAGCATAGGTTCTACTAAAATCACCCTGAGATAGTTCACCATTTATTAGATCCTGGTAATACAGTTTCCTAATTTTTATAGGAAAATCAAAACCTCTAGCCATTATAGAAATTCTTAAGTCAAGAAGTCTTTCTGCTTTGGTAGGTGGTGTCTTGAGACCGTTGGATTATATTTGAGTTCTTTAATCAACAACAGAAAGAAATGCAAGTAAGTTAGAAGCAGCTCCTATAGACGTGTGTCAATCTGGACACTGGAACAACTGAGTATAGACAGCAAGATGGTAGACAACTTTAAAGATTCCTTAATTTCAGTTGACAAATGGTAATACTTGGGGAAGAATTGGATATTCTTTAAATCTACTGGTGAGAAAAACATGTCATAACTGAGTTGCATCTGTTTGGATGTCATAGTGGTTCTGAACATATTAAGCACAGAGAGCAGTGCCAGTATGAATAACTGATTAGTTATCCTATCTCTTTTTCCTTAAAACAATTTAAAGCACATGGAAAAAAATTTTGTTTATTAATGGTAAGATACTGAATCATTTCTTATAAACTAGTCATTTTCAGCCTCCATTCTTGCCAGCATGTGCTGAGTGTAGTTTGAATCTGAAAATAAATCATCACATTTTCTCAAACTCCTTTATATTTAGAAAATAGATATTGGGAAAAATAGATTAGCATTAATAGGTACAAGTAAATTATCTCAAGCAATTTGAAAGCATATTACTGGACAGCAAAATATGTGTATGTCCAAATGAATGTGAGACTTGAGATAGCAAATTGAAGATTTCCCACGTTGGCTTTAATTAAAACTTATCTTGGTAAATGCTTCATTTATTATCACATCAATTTTGTGAAGAGTTCAAACAGTGAGAATGAATGAGGTAAAGGGTTTGCACAAGAGGGACTCCCAACGTTGACTTTGCATTTTGATGAAGACATTTATTTACCTTCTAATCAGTTCATGTTAACATTTATCCAGTATTCATTACTGCCATAAGTTAGTTACCAGTGAACTTTTCTACTGAGTCATGATAGTCCAAATAATCAGAATGAGTACCATACTAAGTGTCAAAAGAAATCAAATTAAATCTTCGTAGACAAACAATACGTTCATATAGTCTCTGAGCAGTGTTACTGGTTGCAACCCCTCCGTGAGGGCTGAGAAAATAGACAAGTAATGGTTTGTTGGTTATTCACTGGGAGTGAGTACCTGAAGGAGAAGGCTGTCCTTTCACTACGCCATTCTTAGTCTTTTCTTCTGAATTCATTACTTCCTTGTAGATAAGTTCTGTAAGGAACAAATACGCATGTTATTATCAAAAACAACAACAAATTGCTCATTAGTCCACAGAGAAATTAATTACTTAATGACGAATAATAATGTTCTGAAGTCACTGAGTACATTAATAATCTGTTGGGATTCTTTCACTCTATTTCTATATTCCCTTACAATTAGCATTGAGACTGGCAAAAGGAGGGACTTTAAAAGGCGCTGTGGCATAGTGGGTAAAGCTGCCGCCTGCAGTGCCAGCATCCCATATGGGCGCCGGTTCAAGTCAGGGCTGCTCCACTTCCAATCCAGCCCTCTGCTATGGCCTGGGAAGGCAACAGAAGATGGCCCAAGTCCTTGGGACCCTGCATCTGTGTGGGAGACCGGGAGGAAGTTCCTTGCTCCTGGCTTTGGATGGGTGTAGCTCCGGCCATTGCAGCTATCTCTGGAACGACCCAGTGGATGGAAGACCTTTCTCTCTGCCTCTCCTCCTTTCTGTGTAACTCTGACTTTCAAGTAAATAAATAAGTCTTTAAAAAAGGCAGTTGAATAACTAAATGTATGCAGAAGACACATTGTAGTTGTTTTCTAAATTCTGTGGGCACTTCTGATGCATCCTAGCTTTATCTACTGAGAATTTCAATATCTCTGGTTTTGAGGACCCCTCTTTCTTTTATACTGACTCCCTAAGAGTTGGTCATATTCTCATGACTTTAAACTGTAACAAATCCTCAAACTTTCATCTCTTACTTCACAGCCTTTTCTGACTCATTTCTTGGATTTGTACATCTAAATTTGCCTAAAATCTACTATAATAAAAGTTTTATTTTGTTCATTCACAAACTGGCATCCATTTTTGGGTGGATGGTTTACAATTTATGAAATCATCATCCCTTACAGGTACTCCTTGCTCCAGTTTCTCACAGTTTAGTCTTCATCTTCTTCAAACAATAATCAGTCACTCTCTGTGAGTACCCTCCTGTCCTTACTTAGATCAAAGCATTTCCCGTCAGCCATCGGTGCCTTCTTGATTTGATCCACTTTTTGTATGTGTTCATTTTTCCACATCCACAAATATGGCCTCTTCATCAGTTGAGGCCCCTTTTTAATCTTTATAACATGTTTTGCTTTCTCTTAGCTTTTGTTTTCATCTAATGAGCCCTCTGGTCTTTTCCTAATTACATTTATTAATTCCTTCACAGTGACTCAAAAGTCCCTTCCCTTCAGATCATCTTTTTAGGTTCATGCCCATTCTGATCTGATCATCTGTTATAACTACGTTTAGTTTTCTCATATTTATTCTGCTCTGTGGTCATTTACACAAGTTCCAGAATTCTTTTCTCTGTTCAGCATCTTTTTCTGCTTGTCCCAACCTCAGTATAAAATTGAAGATACAGTGTGTATTTCAAAAAATATGAATGAATAAATGAATACATCCTTATTTCAAAAGAGAAATAGGTCTCTTAGGTACACATATATTTTATATTCAAATTTTTAGATCCTATATATACAGTGAATGAATTCAAATATCAACTATCTTTCATTTTCTAAAGTCTAAAACTGCCTCAAATATAATTTTAATTTTATATGCTTTGTATAATTTTATGTCCAAACATAGAAACTTACATTCTGAAATTCTGAACTGGAGCCCCTACTATAACAAATACTTTGACAATCAGTTCTATTGAAAAGGTATTGGTCATTAATTCCTTTCATTCTTGAAGAAATGCAACATTGCTACTCCTATGAGAGATCAAGGGGGCTTTAGGAGCTTTTAAAATGATCTAAGATGGTGCAATTAGAAAATTATTTTTTAGCAAATTGGTTTTCAAAGAATAACCTTGAGGCTACTTTATGAGTTCCAATAAAGCAAAACATAAACATTTTTTAAAGCAGGAGAGTCACCTTTCCACTCGTCAATGGTGTGTTCTCTTTCATCCAGCTGCTTGTCGTATATCTGAGGTGGAGGCTGCAAAGTGAAAGCAGATAATACACTTAGTGTAAGAACTAAGCATAAGCAGACTCCCACAGCGCATGAGAACGCCTTTCTATTCGTTAAGTGGGGTGACGATCAGAATCTTATATAAATCTTGTAGTTCAGAAGTTAAAATTTCCCCACAGATGTCTGAATGATTTATTTATAAAGATACTCGCTGTCAGTAAATACATTGGCAGCTAGATAAGTCAGCAGAACGCAAATCCTGACAGCTCACTTCCAGACACCTTCAAGTGTAGAACACACACCTAAGCAAATAGTGCCTGATCTTTTACAAAACAAACAAGACACTTGATTACAAGGCTCAGGAGCAGCTATTTCTCTGTTCACCTGCTCATAACAGAACTGAACTGAAACTACTGCAGACTGATAAGACTGTTCTATTTTTAGGCCTTTTGAAGAAGAACCCATATCTTTCAATAAATCATAGTACGAGGTCCCAATATAAAGAAACATTTAGATATATTAACCTGTCACTTCTTTTAAAGCATTATAACACACCCTTACAGACAGTTGTGTGCCCTATATTTAAATCATTTTTAAGATTTTTTTCCTTCCAGAAGAAAATGTGAGCTGACTAGAGAGACGGGTCACCTTGGACCTCTGCCAGGCCCCTTGGTTGGGTCCTCTCTGGGAGAAATCATGTGAAGGGCCTTCCGTCAGCATTCCTCTTCCTACGTGGAGTTCAAATATGGAAAAGTAGACACTAAACAGACCTACTGCTTTCCAGGAAGGAGGATCTTGAACTTCCAAACCTCCTCTCCCTGATAGTTAGACTTGAGGAGGTCTATTGCGATGGCTACAATAGATAGTTCCAACTCAGGAGATAGGGAAAAGGGAAAAAAAGTCCTAGAACAATCAGTCACTATGAGTTAGAAGAAGATGGGGGTGTGAGGCACAGTGGCTGACACTGGCAGGAGTGCAAAGAAGAGCTTCAGATTTCTGGTGCCCCGAGACGGGACCCTAGAAATCATCCTTGTCTGGCATTCCAAAAGAAATGATGTTCTGAGAAACTAAACGTTACTCGAATGGGTGCCTTGTGCTTATTAGGTCATGGATATTTCAAAATGGCTTTTATAATGGAGACTTTGGACAAGGTTTTCTGAGAAAGGCTCTGAGTTCTGGGAGAGGGTCTCTGGCTGGTGAGCAGCCCCTAGTTGCCATAGCAGACCTCCTTCACTGCATTCAAGTCTCTGGTGCTCTCAATCATGACAGACTATGGATATTTACCCCAGCTGTAGCATGCTAGGGCAGCCTTGTAACCTGGAGGTGAGCTGGATATGAAACTAGAAAACTTTTTCCAGTTGTAGAAGGGCAACTTAGCACAATACTGAGAAGCTGAGAAGTGGCTATGATGGGCCCGACACTGCTTTTGCACCCGTGCTTGCTACTGGGGCAGAAGGATTGAAACCAGCTCCTGTAATTCAGATGTGGCTACCTGCAGCTCTACTCAGCAGCAGTCAGCTCAAAGAGCCCTCCATCATACCCTGTAACACTGGTGAGAACATAAAACCACCGACCAAGTAAAGGTGAGGGACTTGGGGCGGCCAGGTATGGCCCACCGGACTTAGCTGACGTAGGACCTTCCATATCAAGTCATAGGGCACTATTATAGGAGTGTTATGTTCTAATGAGTAAAATGAAGTTATTTTTGGAAATGTGTGGAACTGTTATCTGAGAAAGCTCATGCAAAGGCCAACTCTGGTTCTGTAAAGATGTTTTGCCAAGTGACAGGTTTCCTGTGTTGCTTCTCCTTGAGCATCTGCAGTACTGTGCTTGGATCACTGTCCAGGATGTCTGCGGGACACAGTGTGTACCAGCTCTCAGAGCCCTGAGCTCTCCTATTCTAACAATAGACCCGCTTCATCAGAATCCTGCATGACTGCCTTCGCCGTGCAGTGTAATTTTCCATTCAAGTTTCAAAATTGAACAGGGCTCAAGAGTATACTTCGTGCCAAAGTTCCCAAATTCCATTTTGTCTTTGTAACAGAGCTATTTTGGGGAGGTTTTCCTTGGAGCTGCAGTGTACAGCTGTTGCTGATGCATGAAGCACGAAGTACATAGACTCTAACCACAACCAAACTACAGAGAGGGAAAGCAAAGTTCCCAGTCCAAGATGTTTGCTTTCCATAAGCCAAGAGGGCTGCTTTAACCACATGTGCACTTACACTTATTTGTCAGGGACCTCTGCAAATGGATTATATGTTCAGGTTTAGGGTTTTTTTTTCTTTCAAGAGGAGATGCAATTGTCACTGACAGTGGAAGGGTACATTCACATAAAGATGTCTTCTATATGACCACATACAAGGGTAATTGGCCAATAATCCTAATAGTAATGTGATAACACACACACACACACAAACACACACACACACACACACACACACTTGGGCAGCAATGATTAGCACAGGATGCTCTGTAACACTCCCTGCTGCCACCTGCTAAAGAGAAGTTGAGGTTTGATTGCTCAGAAGGTCTCTTTCCCTTATGTAATGAAATAGAATGGATTCTTTGTTGCAAGGTAACAATCTAAGTTAAAAGAAATGTGAAGTGGGAATAAAGAAATAGCACATAGAGGTTTGTTGAAAGGGTCTTAGTAGAGGTTAGCAGATTAAAACAAATTGACATGCGAGGAACTGAAGCCAAAAGGACAGTGTGCAGCTATGAGACACTAAGAAAAGGTGTTAGAGATGGTGTGTGGAGTTCTAGGAGCTTGGGACTTCCATCTTTTGTAATATTCCCCCAAAAAACTAAGATTCCCCTTATATTATATTGAGCATTACAGAAATTAATCCATGGATTCCTATGAAGTTCACAAACAATAAATTAACATGGCTTTGATGCATTTTATGTTGCTGATATTGCACATATATATCCAAATTGTTTGAATTAAATGAGATGGACACATGGACAGATATGTAGCCACTGTGAGTTAATAAATATTACAATTAATCTGTTTAGTTATTCAATTCATTCATCCAATTAAAGGTCTTGGGTACCTATCATGTTCCAGATTATAGTAGAAATTGTGATTTCAAAATTGAATCATGTGGCTGCTAACCTCAAGGAGTTCACACTTTGCTGAGGTAAGACTGATGCAGAACAGATAATTAATGTAGCAAATTTTGTGTGTGTATACAAATATGCATATACATACATGTAGTATATGGGAGCTGACTGGAGAAACCCTAGTAAAACCTGGATTTGGCTTCCTGGAGAAAATAAGACCAATCATGGGGCCGGCACTGTGGTACAGTGAGTTAAAGCCCTGGCCTGAAGGGCTGGCATCCCATCTGGGCGCTGGTTCTAGTCCCGGATGCTCCTCTTCTGATCCAGTTTTCTGCTATGACCTGGGAAAGCAGTAGAAGATGACCCAAGTCCTTGGGCTCCTGCACCCACATGGGAGACCCAGAAGAAGCTCCTGGCTCCTGGCTTTGGATCAGTGCAGCTCCAGCCATTGCAGCCATCTGGGGAGTGAACCAGCAGATGGAAGACCTCTCTCTCTGTCTCTACCTTTCTCTGTAACTCTTTCAAATAAGTAAAATAAATCTCAAAAAAAAAAAAAAAAGAAAAGAAAATAAGACCAATCAGTGAGTGAAAGATGTAAAAAGGAGAAAGAGCAAGGTCAAGGGCCCATCATGAGCGAAGGCACAGAGCCTAGACAACAGAATGGTGGTGGTGGTATATGTGTTTCTGTTTGTGCACATGCACATGTAAAGCAAACTGAAAGGAGTTCTGTGATAATAAAATATAACACATGTAGTCAGAAACAGGCAAAGGCTAGACAGAGGGTGGTCTTGTGTATCAACATACCCAACATAGACTTCTTACAGAATAAGAGAAATCATTGAAGAATACAAGAGAAACCACTGAAGAATATAAGAGAATGGCATGGCCAAATCTGTGACTAGATTGAAGAGAAACACGTGGGAGAAGAGAGGTCTGATTGAGATAGGGAGGGTTAGGATGGATAGAAGATATAAATTCAATAATAACTCATGTTGGGGCCAGGGTCGTGGTGTAGCATGCCTGTGATGCCAGTATCCTATAAGGGCACTTATTCATGTCCAGGCTGCTTGCCTTCTGATTCAGCTCCCTGCTAACGGCCTTGTAAATGCAGCAGAAGATGGCACAAGGACTTGGGCCCCTGCTACCCACTTGGAAGACTCAAATGAAGCTCCTGGCCTAGCCCTGGCCATTGCAGACATCTAGGGAATGAACCAGTAAATGGAACATTTCTCTCTCTCTTTGTTCTCCCCTAACCCCTCCAATAACTCTAACTTTCAAACTTATAAATAATAAATTAATTAATAAATTAATTGATAATAAATATTATTTAATAAATAATTTATTAGTAAATTAATAAATATTAAAATCCCAATACTCAGAAAATGTAAGCTGGAATAGTCAGCAATAACATATATATTTACTATTTTTAATAATATAATTAATAATTCTCTCTTCCACTCTCTCTCTTTGTAACTCTTTCAAATTAATAACTTTAAAAAATAACATATATTGCCGGCGCCGCGGCTCACTAGGCTAATCCTCCGCCTAGCGGCGCCGGCACACCGGGTTCTAGTCCTGGTCGGGGCGCCGGATTCTGTCCCGGTTGCCCCTCTTCCAGGCCAGCTCTCTGCTGTGGCCAGGGAGTGCAGTGGAGGATGGCCCAAGTGCTTGGGCCCTGCACCCCATGGGAGACCAGGAAAAGCACCTGGCTCCTGGCTCCTGCCATCGGATCAGCGTGGTGCGCCGGCCGCGGCGGCCATTGGAGGGTGAACCAACGGCAAAGGAAGACCTTTCTCTCTCTCTCTCTCTCTCTCTCTCTCTCTCACTGTCCACTCTGCCTGTCAAAAAAAAAAAAAAAATTCTTTGCAGCACCTTGAAGGTTGCAGTAGCTCAACAATAGTGAGTAACTAAAAAATAACATATATTAGTAAATAAACTTCACAGAACTTGGTTCTTGATTGAATGTGGATGAAGAATGAGTAGAATGATTCCCCAGTATCTTAGCTGAGCCGATGATAGTGTTGGTGGAACCATCGAAAGAAATAGAGAATGGAAAACAGGAAATGAAATTGATAACAGAGGTAGATACTAAGTACTATGTGAGAAGAGATATCTATTTGAAAATTAAATATATGATATGAAGTTCAGACGAATGTGGTTTGCTAGCAATATAGATTTGAGAGTATTAGCAAGGGGAGCCCCTTGAAACCATAATAGTGAATGAGGTCACTCATAGAAAATATGTAGATAACGAATAAAGGGTCAAGGTAGACCTTTGTAGACAATAAGTCTCAAAGATTGTGCAGAGTAAGATAAGTACACTAAGAAGGTAGGGGAGAGAACATTCAGAGAAATTCATGTGAAATAATATCATTGCAGTATTTTAGAAATCAAGTGAGCACAGGGTTTCAAAAGGAGGAGACAATTAGTAGTTCTTATAAATGAAATATCTCAATAATTTTTCTTCCACGGCACCAAAAAGACACTATGGAAAGATGCCCTTGAATCCTATGAGAATTTTGCAATTTTCAGAATTGCTATCATACCCAGAAATATCCAAATTAATCCCTAGTGAGGACATTTATATGAAACTGCACCTAAAAATCTAGAACAATAGGAAAGGAATATCTCCAATACCACATGGGTACTGTAGATGCCTAACAAAAGAGGAAACTGTAGAACAGGTGTAACACTGGCAAAAATCGAGTTAGAGTGCTCTCAGACATGATCTTCCAATGGTCTTTGAGAACTTGAGAAGTGATCTCTGAGTGGTCTAGCTAGTTAAGAGAAGGTACTTTTTAATGAGAAATCACTATATTCTCTATATATTTATAGTCTATAAGAAATCATTATAATCCTCAGAATAATAATACTCAGAGTCAAAAAACTACCAAAGAAATGTTCTGAAATATCTTGAAAACCCATAGCTGATTAATGATGGTATTTCCACTAAAACCCAATTTAAAAAGTAATCTGGAGTAGATGGTAATAAGTGGACAATAAAACACAAGGTGAATTTAAAGTGAAAATCTTTGTAAAACAATACATAGAAACAGAGGCTGACAGGATCAATGTATTTCCCACTTTATCCCAAACGTTCTACTTCATGTTTGTTGTCTTTGGACTTATTTACACTCTCCCATTATATGCTTCCAGCTGGCTTACATGTTGCGGTTGGGAGGGTAAATATGTGGGCACCCCACATAGCAATGTTGCTACACGGCATATGAAATCTCTGAGGTATACAGTAATTTGAGAATGGAGGAAAAAAACTGAATTGCAGTATTTGTCTACCACTGAGGTTTCAACAATTGCAACTGCACTCCTTCCTTCTCTAAGACATCAGGTCAGCACTTCTTCTTATTTTCTGTAATTTTTAAGAATGTAAAACTCAGCTGTAATATATGGCTCTTGGAATATAGTACATGGAGGAGTCCAATCCTACGTAATAAGTCTGGGATTGAGGAATAGGGATTCTACCGAGTTCTTGCTGCTCAAAATGATTTCTTACTGTAAAGATAGCTTTACCAGTGTCAATTCAGTCCCTAATTGATTCTCCCAAGGTAAAACTTAACTTTTTCTTGTGATTCAATTTTATTTATATATTTAAATACATTTTTTTTTTTGACAGGCAGAGTGGACAGTGAGAGAGAGAGACAGAGAGAAAGGTCTTCCTTTTGCCGTTGGTTCACCCTCCAATGGCCGCCGCGGCCAGCGCGCTGCGGCCAGCGCACCGCACTGATCCGATGGCAGGAGCCAGGAGCCAGGTGCTTTTCCTGATCTCCCATGGGGTGCAGGGCCCAAGCACCTGGGCCATCCTCCACTGCACTCCCTGGCCACAGCAGAGAGCTGGCCTGGAAGAGGGGCAACCGGGACAGAATCCGGCGCCCCGACCGGGACTAGAACCCGGTGCGCCGGCGCCGCTAGGCGGAGGATTAGCCTAGTGAGCCGCGGCGCCGGCCTAAATACATCTTAATTAAGTACAACATGTGAACTTATTCTTTCCTTAATCTTCAAGATAATCCATTTTTCAACAGCATCCTAAAATGCTAGTGATGGAATAGAGTTCAGAGATTATCTAACGTCACCCCTATTTGATGTGCAAATGAGAATATGGAAACTCAGAGAGCATACGTGATTTGTCCATGATCACAGAGTTCATTAGTAGCAAAATTAGAAATGAAAGTTGTGGGCTCTTTTGGGAAAAGATAGAATGAAAAAATTTTTATGAGTTGAAGAAATATTCAACTGGATAATTCAACACATACAAGCGGTTTTCATCAAAGACAAATTTGAGGATGCCACTCTGGTCTCTGATCTGTGTTCCAAATTTCTATCAGTCTACACATGTAGCTAGATCTGGCATTGATCAGAAAGGCAGTCAACACTTAGATTCCAAAATGGTTTTTGTAGAAATATCCTAGACATCAAGACCTCTGTACACATGCATCTCAAAAGAGATGAGAGCCAGATAATCCAAGTTGTGCAAGGTTGTTCCTTTCATCCATCTGGGAGTACTGAGGTGAAATTTTCTTCTGTACTGGTCCTACTCTGAACCATATGACAATCATCGCATTGTTGGTGTCTGTCTTCTGCTTCTGTGGCCCCAATTAAGCATCTCTCTGTGCTCTGCTGCCTTGTTTAAAATGCCAGAGGAAGCTTTAAATAGCACTGTTTTTCAGTATGTGCATTCCCTATTAATTCAGCAGCTGGATCAAAGCAAATGGTAATGTGTCTGTTGAAACATGCTGGTTTTTCTTACCAACATGGCAGTTGGATGATTGTCAAAAAAAAAATGCATGGTTTATTGAAAGATTTTAACCATGTAGGGTATATTTTAGAACAAAGTTACAATATCAGCAAGTCTGTTTAATGAAATATGCAAAATTTGAATTTTATATTTCTTTGAATATATACATACAGAATTTTTCCACATAGATTGTAAATTTTTCACAAATAAAACTTAAAATGGTCACCTCCTGATTTTCAAATAAAGATGTAGAAAACAACTTTATGTAGCAGTAAATAATGTGAAGTATTTGATCAGTGGCACAGTTCAGCATGTTTAATTATTTTTTCTAAAATTGATATTACCTATAGCACCAATGGAAGTGTGTTGCCCAAAATGGGGCTATGTGCTTCAGAAATAGTTTTACTAACAAAGTATCGAAGTAATGAAAGTGTGCTAGCTATACACACAGTATCCAAAGAATTAACTAGGTATAGTTATTTTTCTACAGTTACATAGTTTCTCCATGATATGACCTTTAAGCAAGAACCTGGTTTTCAATCAACAAAAATTCCAATTCCCTTTTAAAAATAGACACATAGTGATTTGTACTGCACTATCAGTTGATTTTTAGCATTTTAGGAAATATGTCTGTGCTCTTGAATAGCAATTGATTTAATATTACAGATGAAAATAAACTCCTTTGGAAAGCCCGAGAAATGGAGGAAATGTCAGCAAGTTGGCAGAGTAGAGCTATGCACTCTTCCTCCCAGAGGAGCACCAGTTGGAACAACAACCCACACACGGGCAAGCCTTCACAACAGCTAAGGAAGCCAGGGCACTGTAGCACTTTCGTGTGGCTCAGAAAGAAGAAAAGAGACATTGAGGAGGGAAGAAGGCACAGTTCCACATTACATGCAAAATCCCTCCCCCAACCCCTGATAGCACAGCCTGGAGACAGAAGCCCCCAGGTGGGACTAGGAGAGGGAGGTGAACAACAGATTTTGCCTCAGATCCCAACACTGAGCACACCCCAGCAAAACCTACTACTACTCAGACCCTAGACCAGGACCCAAGGCCCAAGTCTCCAGGCCTGCCCTGTTGTCAGGCTCCAGGCTTATGAAACAGATTCAGTCTTCAGGCTACCCCACCACCAGGCCAACCTGAGAACCCCAAAGTTTAGGCAACCCCAGCACAGCGCTGACTCCCGTAGCCCCAGGCTATAGGCACAGGTTAGCACCAGGGTGACCTCTGAAGTCCTAGTCACTAGGCTGACACTCTTAGCCAGATCCAGCCTCTAGACTGAGCCAGATACATGCTCCGGATCCCCTGAAGTCCCAGGATCCCAATGCCACCTCAGCCTGAGTCTCCAGGTCCACTCTGCTGCCAGACAGTATCCCACAGACCAGCCCAGCAGAGCCGGCCTCGGTGCCGCCCCAGCGAACCCAGGCTCTGCAGCTCCTCAAGCACTGAACTGGGCAATACAGAGCATCAGGAGCAAAACTGATCCATCATAATAAAGACTCTGTGGACTTGAAGACTCATTATTTGAAAATATATGAGGCTGTTTCAAAAAGTGGAAAATGGAATTAAAGGATAATGTGAATTTTCCATGAACTTTGTGAAGTCTCTTTAGAAAGTCAGAGGATGAATGAATGAAAAGGTGTGAAGAAAGTTTACAGTATTTGTGAAATGTGACAAAAGAGCAAATGTTCAAGGCATAGAAGTTCAAGAAGTAAAAGGGAAGACAGAAGGATAAGGAGTCTATTTAAAGATACAGTAACAGAGAACTCCCGAAATCTGAATAATGATATAAATGTTCAGGTCCAAGAAGGTCAAGGATCTCCAGCAAGGGTCTATCCTGCAGCAGATTGCTCAACAGAAATCTTACAGGCCACAGGAAAGTAATTTAATATATTCAAAGTACTAAACAAACAACCAAAAAAACCCACTTCGCTCAGCAAAGCTGTCTTTCAGAAATGAAGAAGTAAAGACTGCCCCAGACAAACAAAAGCTAATAGTTTCTCAGGCCTGGAAAGCAAAGACACTGTGGCAAAAAATAACCTCAATGAAAGATCTCTGTGAGTGAGATCCCAGTGGGAAGAAGGGACCATCGAAGAAGGAGGTACCTTTCTCTGAAGGGAGGAGAGAACTTCCACTTTGATGTGGCCTTGTCTAAATAAGGTCAGAGTTTGTGAACTCAAGAGGCTTCCATAGCCTTGGCATAATTACAGAATATAAACCCTTCTCAAGTGTCTATAGACTTTCTCCAGGATAGATCATATGTTAGGCCACAATATAATAAGTCTTAACAAAACTTAAAAGCTTACAAGCATATCAAGAATCATTTTCTGATCACAATGATATGAAACTAGAGATAACAAAGGGAATTTCAGAAAATTTACAAATGCTCAAAAAGTTAAGCATCATGTTCTTGAACAACCAATGGGTAAAAGAATAAATTAAAAGAGAAATGAGAAAAAAATTTGAAATAAAAAGAAATGAAAGCAAACATATTTAAATTATAGCATTAGCAGTTCTAAAAGAAAGGTTTATAGCAACAAAAACCTACATTAGAAGAGAAGAAAGATTCCAAACAAACAATCTTACATCACACCTCAAGGAACTAGAAAAAAAAGAACAAAGGGCCTAAAAAAGTGATCATTTGCAGCTGTGGGGCACCCTGGAGTGGAAGAAAGGGGACCGACTGGGAACCATGAATGGAACAACAGAGTTAGTAACCCTAATGAGAACTCCTCTGGTGGAAGTCAGACAGAGCTATGATAACAAGTAGGAATGAGGTAAGAAGTGAAGACCAAGAGCTAGAAGATCCCCAGGAGAAGTTTTTGTTTCCTTTTCCCCTTAGGGGATGGTGGTGGTAGTGGATAACTGAGTAGCCCTGACAGCTTGGATGTGAAGTGGGCACAGCAGGCAGCATCAAAGGATTCCTAGGGATCTGGTTCAGTCGTCTGGTTGGAAACTAGTGCCATGGAGTGAGAGAAGGAAGAGAGATTCTATGTGGGCAGACGATATGCCCAGTTCAATATTCAGTGTGTTGACTTTGAGACACCACTTTCAATTCCAGTGACTGGTAGATGCATAGATGTGGAATTCAGAATAGCCATATGAAATAATATGCAGATTTCAGATATTTAGCAGTAATTAAAATTAAACATGTGGTGCAAAAGGAGATGCTTGTGGAGAAATGAATCCAGGGTTTTAAAGAGAGAACTCCTGGTGTTTAAATTTAACTGAAAAGTGATCCCTGCTAAATATAACAGTAGGAATAAGAGAGGGAGGAGATGTACAATTTGGGACATGCTCAATCGGACTTGCAACAAATGATGGAGTTAGAAACGTGCCAGGGGATTCCAATTCAACCCCATCAAGGTGGCATGTACCAATGCCATCTCACATCTCACTAGTCCAAGTGATCAATTTCAGTTCACAATTGATCACACTGATAGGTCTAAGAGTCAAAGGGATCACACAAACAAGACTAGTGTCTGCTAATACTAACTGATAGAATCAAAAAGGGAGAGAACGATCCAACATGGGAAGCGGGATACACAGCAGACTCATAGAATGGCAGATGTCCTAAATAGCACTCTGGCCTCAGAATCAGCCCTTATAGCATTCAGATCTGGCTGAAGAGCCCATGAGAGTATTTTAAGCATGGAAAGCCAAGACACTCTGGGGAAAAAAAAAAAAAAAAAAAAAAAAAGACCTAAATGAAAGATCTCTGCAAGTGAGATCCCAGTGGAAAGAACAGGGCCATTAAAGAAGGAGATACCTTTCTCTGAAGGGAGGAGAGAACTTCCACTTTGACTATGACCCTGTCTGAATAAGATCGAAGTCTGTGAATTCAAAAGGCTTCCATAGCCTTGGCAACTCATGACTAGAGCCTAGGGAGATTACTGACGCCATAAACAAGAGTGTCAAATTGTTAAGTCAACAACAGGAGTCACTGTGTACTTACTCCTCATGTGGGATCTGTCCTTAATGTGTTGTCCAATGTGAATTAATGCTATAACTAGTACTCAAACAGTATTTTATACTTTGTGTTTCTGTGTGGGTCCAAACTGATGAAATCTTTACTTAATATATACTAAATTGATCTTCTGTACATAAAGATAATTGAAAATGAATCTTGATATGAATGGAATGGGAGAGGGAGCAGGAGATGGGAGGGCTGCAAGTGGGAGGGAAGTTATGGGGGGGGGGGAAGCCATTGTAATCCATAAACTGTACTTTGCAAATTTGTATTTACTAAATAAAAGTTAAAAAAAAATAAAAACATAAAATAAAAAAAAATTTAAATGAAAAAAAAGAGAGAGAGAACTCCTGGACTACACAATTCAAAGGGAAGAGAAAACAACTCAGACTCGGCAGCGGCGGCTGCAGGAGGGAGGGTGCTGGCAGCCTATTCAAGCAAACGGATACGGAAACTGCTCATTCTCTTTGGACTTGGCATCTAGGGGGCTACTAGTGATTTCAGAGAAACCATTTCTCAAGTTTAAGAAGTGAACTAGAGAAATTATGAGTAAACAAGGACCTTTAAAAAAAGACTCAGCTATACAGGTAGAAGCCACTTCCTTGACAAAGGCAAAGGTGGCATCAAAATGTATCGGCTTGTCTCTCTGGCTCTTTGAAATCAAAGAGGCAAGAACATGTTAATTTTTAGGAAGAAATCATTAGTGTAAACTGAAAAGTAAGACACACAGGGAAGGAAGAGATCCAGAGATCCACATATAGAAAAGAAGAACATAAACAAAAAAGAACTGTGTCCTGGCTTTTTTTTTTTTTTTTGACTTTGTGTGATTGTCGGTCTCACAGGGCTATCATTTTTCTCCTCAACACCATCCTCCTCCTAGTACCAGCCATACACAGCTGATGTCCATATGATATCTCATGCAGTCCCCAGGCCACCTTCCTCTTCTACATAAAGAACGAATGCACATAGAGAGGAAGCAATCTCTCTGTAAGTGGCAGAGACAGTACTTAAACTCGAAGCTACCTGATTATCAAATCTACACTCTTGGACATTTTCCACCTAACATAGTTCCTGCTAATTTAACCTGATGAAACAAATTTAGCTAAAAGTTTTCTAGGCAAACAAACAGAGAACAGCAGAAGGGAAAATATCAAGGCTGTTCTGGTGGGTGTGACCCTCAAAAATACTATTAATTTGTATTACAGATACAAATACCTATGTGCCCTCGATAGGATGGTCAGAATGTGTACTGTACTTGTATTGTGATGCTGCCACCTTGTGGTTGAAAAAAGGAAAACATTAAGTAAATGGTGCTTCGTATGAGTTCATCATTTTCATTAAATTGCTCTCAACAAAACAATGGCTGCACATTACAACCACCTAGGAGCTTTACAAATACTAATGCTTGGGTCTCACCCCCAGAGATTATGAGAAATGGAGGTCTTGGCATTTAGATATTTTAAAACTCCCTAGGTGGTTACAATATGTAGCCAAGATTAAGACCTCAGCTCTATGTATAATGGTAATAAAAGAAAGTCTTGTCATTTGTCTAATATGATTCACAGATGCAAGACAAACAGTTCTAGAGAGAGTAATTGCTTTTCTCTCAAACTTCAATGATAACTATATTTTTAGTGGAATAAAATGGTTTTTGTATAGATATCAGCACATGCTGTGATTTTGAAGAACAGGACAAAGAGATTCACCAGTTATAATCAAGTATGGACATGAGATTTGTATCTCATGATGAAATGCAGCCTATAGGCCAACAAGTGATGATAGTCTCTGAGCCTCTTGAATAAATCCTAGGTTTCCTGAAAGGATCAGTGGACTCAGAACACCTCGACTTTGTTACTGGCAGGTTGAGTGACCTTGGGCAAGTCATTTCATTTGCAGTGAGCTCCATATACTGCTTTATTCAGGAGAAGATTAATTCCAAATGTGGAACAAATATAAAAGGTAATTTAACAATTCTCTCTTGAGATCTTAAAATATGCAAACCATTACATTATAATCTATTGTGTTTGGAAAGCACTAATTTTGCATGGGGACATCATAGCATAAGTGACCAGAGGAACTTTTGAAAGCCAGTAATGCAAATTTTAATTATAGTGTGAACTGAGTGTAATTAGAAAGTTTAATTAAATAATGCTCCAGTGGCTTGACAAGGAAGTTCAGTTCAGTTTTTCCTATTTTTCATTCTGTTCTGTAGTTTTCTCAGATATTAGGTCACAGATGTATTAGCTTTCCATCATTAAAAAAAGTATACTCATGTCTTGACGACGAAAATTCTCTTTACTGCCCCTTGAAAATCAGATTTTCTATAGTTCTTTAAACTTAACAGGCTCAGTAATTGTACCACAAACACCCAGTGCCCAAGTCATCAATCTTTCTTTTTTAATTCATTCATTTAACACATATGGATTAACCAACTACTATGTGTAATTAGTCATCCTTGAATTTTTCCCCCTTAGACCCCAGGTCTAATTATTTACAATTCATGTTGATTATTAGCTTCCAAACGTGTCTTGGATCTTCTGCCCCTGTCTACTGTCAGTTCCAACTTTTGTTGCTACAAATCCATTCCACTGCCTTCCACCGTGCTTTTCCCTACTGCAGCACCACTTTGCAGAGGTAAATTTCAAATCTGGTGCTGTTCTCCATTATTTAAAGCTTCCCTTCATCCAATTATACAGTAAGTGGTCCATAGTAGTGCTGCTTTTCTGGTCCCAGACCCAAATATTTTCTCACTCCAGTACATTGAGCCACCCTCAAAGACTTGCCGTTCTCCTAACCCTGGTTTTCTGCCCATCTTTCTTCACTTGAATAATCCCTGCTTTACCTTTCATGCTTCTGTTTAGATATTATTACCTCCAAGGAGCCTTCTCTAACCACATTACTGAACTGAGTTTTTTTTCTATGTGCTTCTATTGTACAATAAACTTAACAAGTGGACTACTTATCACTCAAAATGTCCTTGCTTGTCTTTTCACTAGACTGTGAGAAAAAGAACTGAAGACAAACAAGGTATCTTTGTTCAGCAGTATCACACAGCAATGTATTCAACAAATATAGCGTGAACAAATGAATGAAGAACAATTATTGTGCTAAAAATGTACTATGGGATACGTACTAATGGGAAAACTTTTTCAGCTAAAGATATGAAATAAATGATGATGTATTGGACACTATTGAAATTATTTTAAAAACCAAAAATATTCCAGCTACGCACGAACACATATAAGCCACACAATCTTAGCTAAGGTGCTTAACATCCATTAACATCCATGAGCCTTAGTGTCTCCAATTGTAAAGTTGCATTCACACATCAACAAATATTAATTATATGATTACTGAGGTCCAGACAGTGTTCTAGATTCTTGGGATAGAGCAATGCATTGAAGTCAGTCTTTGTTTGTCAATCTTAAATTCTAGTGGAGAGACAGATAACAAAATGAGATATATAATATCAAACCATGCAACATGGAGAAGAAAGATTAAGCTGCTAGAGTGCAGTGGAGCTCTGTTCCAGATAAGAAGGTTAAGAAGGCTTCTTTAAGAAGAGGGCATTTGAACAAGGTAGAGGAGGGAGCCAAGTGGACAACCAGAGGGAGAATGTTCCAGGCAGAGGGAACTTCAGTACAGAGATGCCAGTGAAGGAACATGCTTGGCTTGGGAAGGACGTCACAGGAGGCCAGCGCACTGGAACAGGGTGGAAAAGGAAAGCACAGAGAACACAATCAGAAAAGCAAGCATGGGCTAGATCAAGTGGAACGATATTTTCCAAATTGTAATCGTGAAAGCAAATTGGTGGTCATTCATATTAGCACCTTTTAATGTAACCAAGAAGAGTAGATTGAGATAGAAAATATCAGAGTATGAAGGTTTTGCTTTTGAGTGTGTGTGTGTGTGTGTGTGCACACGCATGTTCAAAGACATGCTGAGTGGCAATATGAAATACCTTCCATACTCTGGGCTGTAAGAATTAAAATCACTGGAGCAGAGAGCCCTGAGCCCCGATGAGTTCTTTGAGTTTTATTGTAAATGGGATGAGAAGTCACTGGAGAGTTTCAGCTCAGGAATTTTGTGGCCTGTTCCACATCTGAAATGGAAAGCAAGCTCTAAGCACTCTGCAGAGGAAGCCACTGGGGGACGACAGTGGAGCTGGGAAACAAGTCAGGCGGTTTCCAGGGTAGAGAGGATATTTGTCCGAACAAAGGCAGAGGAGTGATTCAAGTCAGGGTATATTGATAAGACCTTTGGAAGAAAAGCATAACTTGATGGATTTGTGAATCTTAGATAAGACTGAGTATGAGAAAGGGTTTGTAACCACCAAGAAGTGGACAGCACAGCACAGCAGAGTTAATTCAAGTGACGTTTATTGGTGACACACAGTCACCGCTCTCACCATTGTCAGCACTTGGTGGGTTAAAGCTGAACTCCTGCTGCCAAGGAATGTCAGAGTAGTGGCACGGGGGAGTCAGGGGAGGCCATTTCAGCGCAGTGTGTGATATGAGAATGGCATGAGGATGTTTCTCCAGGTAAACGGCTAACTTAAAACTCTGCGAAGCAATGGCTTTGCTGTAAGGCTTCCTTTCCACCAGCAAAAGACCACATTAGCCTCAATGATGTATTACAGGCTAAAAACGAGCTGCACAGGAACTAGAGAAATACTTCCAGGTGGAAAAGCAGCACTTTCAATACACATATCGCTGAGCTAGCCGATTAAGACCATGTGCCATTTATACTCTGCCTAAAGTCACAAAACAGAGGCAAAATGAACGAGGGGAAAAGGACCTTGATCACTCCTCTGTCAGTAACGTGAACCAATACTGAGCCATCCTAGAGTCATTAACCACAGAAAACCACACTCCTCCAGTGAGCATCAGTGACCAGCCTGGGGTTATGGATTCACAGGGAATACGGAAATGTAGTTAGAGTTAGAAACTTCATTAAGGAAAACTGATTTGAATATACTTTACTGTCATTAGAGGAATACTATTACATTTTAACTTAAAATTTAATAGCATTTCAATTTATAAATTTCAAACTATCTTTTATTTTTATTGTCAATCTTTATTTTTTCCTTTGATCTCTCTGAAAAAGCTTACAATATGACATAAAGGTTCTAGTTAATGGTGTATTTCAACCAGGTATAAAGGCTCCCTCAAATCTTATAATAACTGTGCCTTCTATCTCCATAGATTCAATATATTTGGCAACTTACACAGAGAAGCATTTGTGTATCACATTTAGACAGAATAAGTCTATTAGAAAAAAGTGGCATTTTATGAGTTTATTTATATCATAAATATCTTATTAATCATTTCATGACATTCGCTGTGAGAAAAAACAGACTTTTTAAAGGATATTGTGACAAAGGGAACTGAGCACTGCTGAGAATCTCAGTTTCTAGCTGTGGCTTTGTGTAAAATCATTTTAAAATCCCTTTGAATGGGAGTAACAACACCTGGAGGTAGTGGTAGGGGCTCTTTTGACTAGAGTATTGGGGAACACAAGCAAGGGTGGAAAAGCAAATCAGGCAGTCAGTATGAAAATGATCCAAGCCTTCCATTTATTCTACGAACATTTCTGAGAATCTATTGTATTTTAAGGATACACCGTTACATGGATGATGGAAATAAATGAGACAAAACATTTCATCCCTGAGTATCTCTTAGAGCAAAAATTTCTAGGATATTTGTGATGGAGACAAGTGTTCTGATGGCTTTGAGATGGGGAACAGAAACACCTCTGAGGGTGAGGGATCATTTCCACTTAATAATGTGCCCACAAGAATCTGACATAACCCACACAGTCTGTCAAGAATCCACTCTACAAGCATTAATGAGGTAATGAGGTGATGGCTGTAATGAATTCATGACTGTATCTCTCAAGTATGTTAAGGCATGATAAAAAAGTTGAAAAAACAAACACAATCATAAATTAAATATCATAAATGAAGGCATTATCACTGGTCCTACTTTTCCATTTAATGAGGCCATATCATTTTAGTGCACTTTCTTAAAAACAAAGCACTCATTTTTCACTCAATAGTGAAATATTCTAAAAACTAATTTTAAAAGAAAGCAAATGTAATTGAGCTTTTTTAACATGATAGAAATAAATGGCATTTTCACTTCACTAAGGTCACACAGATCAAAACTGTCACACTTAAAATATTTCAGTTACATTCATAAAACACTTGTTTGATAATATCAGATGTTTTCAAAGTTCACTGAGCTCTCTCACATATTGTATCCTTAAAGCATCATGTTTAGCTGGGACATTCCATGGGTGAGGAAACATCTCTGCGGCTGCCATCCTCCCCTCGTCCCCACTGGCACAGAATCCATTTTGTCATCATCTCCTCCTAATTGGCTTCCTAACTGGCCTTTCCTCTAATACTCATCATCCCTCCAGCTAGACAGAATGATCCGTCTAAGCACAGATCTCGTTATGTCACTCCCTGGTTAAAATCCCTCTGCTGCATCCCCAGCCCTCAGCTTGGATGCTAGCTGGGGGTGACTTAGAGATGCTTCCTTGCCTGTCCCTGCTTACATCTCGAGTTGCATTTCTCAGCGCTTCCTTCTCCAGGCACATTGAATTATCTTCCAGGTGCTCAAGTAAGCTTGGTCGCTGTTCTTGCCTGCCTGTGAGCATTCTACCACCTTTACTTACATGATCCCATTCATCCACACTCCTTTCATTTCCCTAACTCTCACCTGTTCATTTTTTTTAAATTTTATTTGTTTGAGAGGGAGAGAGACTATTTGTGTTTCCATCTGCTGGTTCACTCTTCAAAATACCTGTAATAGCTAGGCCTAGACTGACACTAAAACTGGCAGCCAGGAATTCAATCTAGATCTCTCATATGGGTAATAGGGACCCAAGTCCTTGAGCCACCATTGCTGCGTCCCAGAGTCTGCATTAGCAGGAAGCCAGAGTCAGGAGCCACAAACAGGAATCAGTCACTGCAGTTTGGGGTAGAACATCTTATCAACTAGGCCAAGTGCCTGCCCCACCCCCATCCCTCTGATCCCAGTCACACTTCCTCCTGAAAACCTTTTCTGCTCAAGAAAGAGTTATACATTATTCCTCTGTGCTTTGAAAATACCTGTGCTACTCTTTTCTTAGAATTTATTAGAGCAGCTGAAACATCTTATTTGTTCATCTATTAGTCTATAACCTCTAGAATAGGACTTGTGTGGTTTAATGAATTAATATTATTAATATTAAAATTAATGAATCCTTAATGGTGGTCTCTAATCGAAACTCAACAAGTATGTAGGTGAGCAAGTCAAGACCTTAAGTGCAGGTCGTCTACGTGTTGCCCTGAGTGGCTTCCATTGTGTTCTATTCCTTCCCTGTGCTGTGACCTTGGTTTCACACTCCATACATCTTGGTATTTTCCCTACTCCCAGAATCCCTTGGTTTGGGGAAGTAGACTATATGTCACTATATTTTAAATTAATTCATTGTAAGCCAAGTTTTTGTTTAGATTGTAGCTAAGCCTTCCATTCATGGGGAGCCAGCCACTCATTACTTAAGAACTGCTTTATGCATGTCTAAAAATTCTGAATAGAACTGAACTCTTCTTTGTGACTACAATGGAGTCACAAGGCAACAGAGCGCTGAAGGTGGGCAAGCCTGCTTCAGGAAAAGAAGTCGTGACAGATCGCTGCTCCTTGTAAACAGCATTCTGGCACACACATCATGGAACAAAATCACCACAACTGCTTTCTGCTGAACTTAGTACAAAACAGCACACTTCTCCGATGAGAAATTTCAGTTCAAGTGCCTGAGGCAAAGTTATTTTATTCCTCACTTCCTTCAGAGAGGAACATGAAAGGAATTTAGTTTTTTAAAAGCACATAAAGATAGAAATCAGATTCTCCTTGGAATTAGAAATGGTGTGTTGGGGAGGGGAGTCTTTTGGTTAACAATTAAAATTATTTTTCATAAACAACACAGTTCATTCTCTTTCACAGAGACTGTGGGCCACTGTTCTACAGATGACCCTGTGAGTCTCATATTATGCCTTCAGCAAGTTATGAAAGTGTTTTTTATCATTCTTATTACCACCTTGCCATTAGAAAGGGCTGTAATAATTTTATGAGAGCGCATACTCTGTGAAGGATCATCAACTTTTAATAGACTTGTAAAAAGGGAATGTAACCTTTTCAATATGCTACCTCATCATTGGATGGGTTCATTCAACCTTCGCCTCACATGTAGCAGATGCCCTAGGGCCTAAGCAATGGTTCCACACTGGGAAGAAAATATTCAGATCCAGCCTTTTTCCTGAATCTTAAGGTTACCATGATTTAGCCTCGAGGATATTCCCGGGCTACTTTATTTCTAATTCCTTTGTGAGCTCTCCAAACTTGCATTGTGTAGACTTTTGTTCACAGTGAGGTTCTCATGACATTGTGACTCATTCCTATGTTTTTACTCAGGGCTAAAAAAAAAATCAGCACAAACATCCTACAGTGTTTAATAGCTGCCTATTTTCACATGACCACACAAATTCATTTTCTACATTATTAGGAACTATATCTTCTAATTATTTTTCCTCCTTGATAACATAATGAACTCTAAGCATGACTTCTGAGACAAGATGATGGGTTAATTTACCTCTGTGATCTTCTCTGCATAGTGAAAAAATTGGGCCGTTTTATGGGTTTTTATTATCATTTTGTTTGGTTTCATTTTCTTGCCGCATCACAGCATAACCACCTTCTCATAAAAATGGACAAAGAAACAAATGAACATCTTTGGAGACACACACGGCAGAGAAAAATGGAGGAATTTAGGAGAAACAAATTGGAAGAAACAAGTTAGGGGAAACAAACTGGAAGTACTACATGAGGAAAGTTGGATCTGTCATTTTCATGAAACCTATGTTATTTACTACAGAATAATGAGACCATAAAGCAATAAACCAACTGCCAACTGAATCCTGGAAAGCCGTACAGCACAAAAAAAGTGCTAGCTACATGAATGGTAGATAGTAGCTGTTAGGTTTTTATCATTTTAATTTCTATTTCTTGAATAAATGTCATTTTAAAATTGTCTAGGACATCTGAAAACTATTCTTAAAATGTCAGTAATTTTGTAGAATCACAATAATGAAAACTGAAAGCATGATATTTTATATTTATAATCTACTTTTCCTGCATTTCTTTTTTTAAATACAAAAGAAGTAGAAGCTTTATTGAAGAAAGGGTCTCTTCATATACATAAAAAATTACCCCAAGGGAGTAATTTGTGACTTTCTACAAAGACCATAAAATCTGTTGTCTATAACCAATAGTCAACTCTATTGTAAATTACCCCTCATTGAAAACTTCCTCCAATAGGCCAGAGCTTATTAAAGTTTTTTTTTTTTTTTTTAAGAATTAAGTTTGGGGAAAAAGGACCTCCAGAAATCTGATAAAGCCAGTGAGTTGTATCTCTGGGGAAGATATATGAGTATACTTAAGTAGAGGCATATAATTTCAGGATTTTTTTCAAAAACCCTCAGAAGTCCCTCCAAGGAAGAACTTGAGATCATAAGAAAGCTTGCGGTTCACTAGGCTAATCCTCCACCTGCAGTGCTGGCACCCTGGGTTCTAGTCCCGGTTGGGGCACCAGTTCCATCCTGGCTGCTCCTCTTCCAGTCCAGCTCTCTGCTGTGGCCCGGGAGTGCATCTGATCCTGGCTTCAGATCGGTGCTGCGCACCAGCTGCAATGCGCCGGCTGTAGCGGCCATTTGGGGGGTGAACCAATGGAAGGAAGACCTTTCTCTCTGTCTCTCTCTCACTGTCTAACTCTGCCTGTCAAAAAATAAAAAATAAAATAAAAGAAGAAGGCTTGGTGCTGGATTGGGAGCTCCCAAAGACAGGGGTAGCTTTCCTCATTGTGTACCTCCAATAGCATAGCCTAGGGAGGCGATAAGCATTTGGCAGATTGAATCACCAAGGATGGATATTGTAAAAAGGAGAACATACTATTTAAAATCCATCATGCCATTAAACCACATTGAATCTAATAGCAAGGAAGAAAAATGTTTCAAGTAGCAAAATTGAGAATTTAAACAGTACTACCTACAAAATAAGCAAAATGCTAAGTATACAGAACTTATGTGGCATTCAAATGACAGGGTTTGCACATAACAATTAATACATGGGCCTTTCCAGAAAGCAGAGCATGGACTCTGCCAGTCCACAAAGCAGGTATTCCCAGAGGATGAGCCGTCAACCATTCCAGCTCTCAACCATCGAGAACATTATATGTGTGCAATCCATGAGCCATGAATCAAAATCAAGATGAATTTTTTTCTTCAGTAGAAGAATTTCCTAAAATTATGGACAAATGATTTATGTTTGAGTGAAGTGCATACTCTTGGTATATGTCATGTAGGGAAAGGAGCTCCTAAAGGCAGGTGGCTAAATCTATCGACAACAAACATTTTGACAAGCTCCTACCAACATAACACATGGCATCAAAACAATCCCAATGTGATTCAAAAGATATCCTCACTTTAACAACTGAGATCTTGAGCATGCGCAATGTCGTGAAGTTACATTTTCTATAGACGGCAATTAGTAAATTGCTCACATTTTGCTGCTGAAAGAATACATCAGCATGAACAGATGGAAGTTTAGAATTCTGGAAACGGCAGATATCGGGAATTAGAGACTTTGATTTAACTTCCACCAAGCAAATGAGAAGCGTACAATATGAGCTGCTCTTGCTATAATTCAGCATGCAATTAGAGTGCATTAAATTCATATCCATTGTAGCTCACGTTTCTTCCTACTGATTTCTAAATTTATATTCGTTGAGCCTAAAAACCTACTCAGAGTTCAACTTAGAACTGAGAGTGTCTTCCATGAAGGATAGACGGCACTAACCTATTTCTCAAATTAAGCCTTCCGGGTGTCACCCTAGCTTTTTCATGGCCTGATGCCTGCCGTAATAATAAGAAATCATGAGACTCAAACAGGTAGTCCTTGTGTCAAGACAGGTGGAGAGAAGAGCTGAGAGGGACTCAGCTAGTTTACTGGCTTAGAATGAGTAGAACAAATCATATTTAAAAGAATTCATAGGAACATTTTATCCGAAAACAGAATTTCAACAATGGCAATTTTAGACTGGAGAGAATAATGCTTCACATGTCCACATCACTCAGTAACCTGTTTGTCTTTCCAGCTCCTGAAAACCAAAGGTCACCTGTGACCTGCACAGAGGCTGTATAGTCTAAACTAGTGATGGACCCCTAGGAAATGCTCACATGCCCTGCAAACTTAAAGCACACGATGAATACTCTAACACCCTGTGATGGGGAAGCACTGGCACGCTAGTTACTTCAGGTACCATGGCTAGCGATCCTTTTCCTCACACTGAATTGGGGTACTTTGTCTCATTTGGGAGAACAGTAATTAAAATGGATTTTTTTGAGATTTCTAAAACACTAGAAAAAAATGAGTATTCCTTCTGAGAATAATTTACTTCATAAAAGCTCCAAATGAGATTTTCCTTAGAAAATTCAGTTGATGTACTTTATCAAATATAGCAGTATGTCTAATTGCAAAGATGAAAGAAAAAACAAAAGATTTCCAAACTGAAATCCAAGATACTAAATATTGCTTAAAGAATCTAACAAATATAGTGGAAAAATCTATTACTTACTAACAGTGGGTACACATATACAGCAAGGTTGTATTATACAATCCAAGGTTGTACTGAGAGAGGCAGTGTTTAGTTTATTCTTTAAATGCAAAGCAACAGAGACTTTTTTGAATCTTGAAATATTGACAAACTGGTTTCCTTATCATTTTGGTGAAATAGAATCTCTCCTTAATAAAAATTTCAAGTTTCCACAAAAGAAAATCCTTAAATAACTCGAGTTTTTCAGTTCATGGTTATTTTAACTATTTGATAGTGCTTTCTATGTTTGAAAGTTGCTATTTCATACAACAAATTTCATATTCAAATTACCTTTTAAGGCACAGTTACAACAAACAACAAAATAATGTCTATTAATTGTTTTAGGTGTGTCTGTGCCATGTCATAGGAAATCAGGAAATAAAAACAATAGTTTCTTATTTTTGGACAGATAAGTTATTTAGAGGCTGTCTTGAGGACATGTCCTGGTCTTTTGATATTGCTCACCAAAGAAAATGTCATTTACAAAGACTTTAATTCCCTTTCCTCCCAATGGGAGAGACAGTCTGCATAGAAGGCTATTTTCATTTATAACTCATTTAAATCATCTCTTCCAAATATTCCCTGTTCAACACACAAAGTTAAACTCAAATGTAGTGATTTAATACAAAGATTATAACATATTTGAAGCAAGCACATGTATATTTAATTCAGTGGTTTATCTCCAAAAAGTGGGCAATCATTGATAAAGCTATTTGAACTTCAGATGCATCAAATTCATATTCATGGAAGCTCATATTTTTCATATTTCCCTTATCATTTCTAAGTTTATATACATTGAGCAGAACATGTTGAATACATTTATGATTAAATATACTTATTAACCTATTCTTTACTATTCTTAGGGATTTATTATGGATTCAAGAGACCTTAGTAAAACACAAGTAGTAAATCATAGTTAATTAAGGTAGAAACAATAAAATATAAGTCATTCATGAAATAGGCTTCATTGAGCAAGTGATACATGATACAATCAAGTGATATTAGCTTTTACTGTTAATATATATTCAAGAGAATTAAAAGTGGCAATAAAAATAAGAAAATCCCGAATATTACCTTCAAAGGCTTGAATGTTTTGATAATTCTAGACAGTCAATAAATTTATAGATGAATCTTTATACTGTAAATAGTTTTTCCATTGCTTAATATGACAACTTCATGATTATTATTATTATTATTTAGTAATAACTTATGCATTTCAGTTATCAAAATCTGGTCTGGACAATATTTTATATTCAGAGCTGAACATAAAGTCTTCAAAAAGTTCATGGGAAATGTGTATTTACAAGAACTATGCATGGATTTCAAAACTTTCTTTGCACCAAAATAAACTCATCATTCAATTCCATTTTCCTATTAACTTTTTGAAGTATCCTCGTGGTTATTTCAAAATCATAGCTAGGATAGATGAGCATAATTTGTTAATTATAATTCATAGCGGTTGATGCATGTCTAGTTGAAGATGAGCAGATTCTCCATGCAATTTAGTTATAACTAAATAACATTTTGAAGCACAAGTGATTACAGATCCCTCGTACATTCAGGAAATCACACACTAAACATATTAAATAATCAAATATGATGGCTAACCCATCATTGGAGGAGTTTATTCTGTTTCTTCAGAAAATGCTATTATCTAGGATTCCTGCTCAATAAAAATTTCCTTTAGCTTATTTACTGAATAGTTATTTATCAAAAGCCATAAAGTTGAGACTTTGGTCATTTTTTTTCCAATTCACTGCTGAATCTAGGTCAATGTGGGACACAATTTTGGGCTCAATAAATATTAATAGTATGAATGAATAAAACCAAGCTTGTAACAAATAATTGAAGCCTGAAAAGCTCTGTGAGACAAACTTAAAAGGAATAGTGTGATACATGAATGAAAGACTAAGGAAGAAGTGAAAAAGAGGTGAGAAAAAGGAATGACAGGGTCCCCTTCTAGCATATTTTGCCTACGCAGCAGCAGTAGAGTAGAATTGATAGCAGCCTAAAGTAAAACAGATCCTTTCACTCCCTCTCCCCACCCACCATGCATATCTTGTCTGACATTGGCTCAACAAGCTGTGGTGCCCCCACCAGCCCTGTAAGAAACAACTGAAAAATTGACATCAGCATATAAAGGGAAAGACGTATACATACTCAGTGAAACTTCAATGAGAAATACTCTTCTAGTAAATGTTATCAAAATGTCTATATTACCCAAAGTGATTTACACATTCAATCAAAATATCAATGACATTCTGCCAAAAACTACAAAACATCCTACAATTCATGTAGAAGCATAAATGATTCTGAATAGCTAAAGCAATCTTGAACAAAGAAAACAAAGCTGGCGGCATCACAAAACCAGATTTCAAGAGGTACTGTAACCAAAACAGTGCAGCAAAGGCATAAAAACAGACCCATAAACCAGTGGAACAGAACAGATATCCTGGAAATTAATCCACCTATCTAAAGCCAACTGTTTATTGATAAAGGTGCTAAAACATACATTGAGGAAAAGAGAACCTATTCAATAGATAGTACTGTTAAAACTGGATATCCAGATGTGCAAGATTTAAACGTGAGCTCCACAAATACCACCCCTCCCACCTGTCACCCTATACAAAAATCAACTCTAACCAAAGAGGTAGGTGTTCAGCATAGCGGTTAAGATGCCCACATCCCGCACCTGACTACCTGGGTGTGATACATTGTTCTGGCTCCTGACTCCTGCTCCTTGCCAATGCAGATCCCGGGAGGCAGTGGTGATGCCACGAGTGATGGGTCCTTGCCACTCATGAGGGAGACCTGGATGTGTTTCTGGATCCCAGTTTTGGCTAGGCCCAGCCCTAGTGCTTGTGGGCATTCAGGAAGTGAATAGTGATTGGGAGCTAGCACTCCTCTCTGTCTGTCTCTAATGAATTAATTAAGAATTTTTCAAAATATGTAAATTTAAAGCCTGGAACAATGAAACTACTGGATGAAAACACAGGGAGGCCAGCGCCATGGCTCACTAGGCTAATCCTTCGCCTTGCGGCGCCGGCACACCGGGTTCTAGTCCCAGTCAGGGCGCCGG